>NW_028277088.1:60055454-60369484 GCF_059951505.1 Python bivittatus
TTATTCTTTCAATAGAAGAGAATACCACTCTCAAGATTCATAGCAGAGACTGTAATGCAGCATCTAGAAACCATAGCGCTCCCACACATGTAACTGAAAGCATGGGTCTGGTATGTAGACGACACCTTCATCATAATAAAAAAGGAACAACTAGAGAAGACACATGAAACAATCAACAGCATCTTCAAAGGAATAAAATTCACAAGGAAGAAGAAAACAACAACACACTAAAAAACAACCCACACTAATCAAGTGTTCTATTACCAAAGTAACAACCCAACCTCCCACAAGAAGAACTGTGTAAGAACATTATTCAGATGTGTACAAATGCACTGCAGCAGCCCAGAACACCAGCAAAAGGAAACAACATCTTCCAATAAAATGGATATCCACACAACTTTATCAAAAAGTGCCTGACCACACAATCCAGTACAGCACAACCAACACAAGCTATGAAAAGGATAACACTACCATACATCAAAAACATCTCAGAAACAACCAACTATTACAACCACATGGCATCAGCATAGCACACAAACCAACTAAAGCCCTCCAAAACTTCTTAAATAAACCAAAAGACCCAGTAGCCCAAGAAGAAAAAACAGGAGTCATCTACAACATACAGTGTAAGGACTGTAACAGCCACTATGCAGGACAGTCAGGCAGAAGACTAGCAGAGTGCATCCATGGACACCAACTAGCAGTTGGAAGACACAATGAAAACTCCTTAATCTCACAACACATTGACAGACTCAACCATAGTTTCAACTGGGAAACTGTGAGCATCCTAAACCAAGCTAAATCCAAAAATGCTGGAAGTTTGGCATTCAGACAAATCAGCCATCAGTAGACACATAGAGATAAACCACATTTATACACCATTCAAAAGATACAATAAAAAAGCTAAGAAGGAAACAAAAAGACCAGAACACATCCTCTCCAACAGCCTACATCCAGATAAGCAGGGATTAACACCAGACAAACAAGCAAGCAGAAAAATAAGGAACTACCAAGGAGAAAACCACACCCCCACTTACACTGGCAGGGCATGCTACAGTTTACTCCCTATAAACGGAGCATATCCCACACTCATTAGCACTGATGATGTTTCCTAATTGGATAATGAAACATCTGCAAGCAAATGACCAACTCAGGGAGCACCAAGGACTCCATGGTTAATTCTTTGGCAAGCTAACCTTTGATCTTGTTTCTTACCTTCCATCATTTTTCAACTTATCTTAAGTTACTTCTTGCCTACATTTTAGTTTCTAAATCGAAGGTCTCTGTTAGCTAATTCCTTTTCATCTAGGGTTTGAAGTGGGAAGAATGTGAATGGGCTTTCTAGCTGAGATTATTGGTGAATATATCCCGATTTTTAAACTCCAGTCTTTCCACATTGTTTATTATATACTATCCTTGGTGACAGGAGATAAAATATTTTTGTCCACACTTATTTGATTGTATCCTCTCTGAATTCTGCTTCCATAGCTATAGTATCATATCTGTTCCATAAGCTATTCTGGCTTATTTTGTTTTGTTCTATAGAAAAACTGTCTGTCTTTCTATCTATGTGACCACTTTTCTGTAACAAAATCCAGTTCAACTAAAGGATGAGGCTATTGTTCCCACTGCTGCAGTTGCCTTATTTGTGCTTGGAGAAATCATACCTAACAGCTCTAGAACCAGAATGTCTCACTGCTCTCTCTCCTAGCTACATGCTGCAAGGTTGAAGGAGCCATCTTCCCTTTAAAAATCTTATAGAGTCATTGGCTGGTGTGGGTCTTCCGGGCTGTGTGGCCGTGTTCTTGAAGTTTTGTTTCCTAACGTTTCGCCAGCACCTGTGACCGGCATCTTCAGAGTGCAGGAGCACAGACAGGAGCAGTTCTCTCTGTGCCCAGGGTGATGTGACCCTTCTGTGGGTATTTATAGAGATCTGAGGGGGGGGAGGGGGGATTGGGGGTGTGTGTGGGGGGTTGAGTTACTGAGTGGCTGCTTGTTTTGGTGTCAGCATCTGTGTGTATCTTCCTGGGGATTAGGCAGGGTTTTTTCTTCTATTGAATTGTTAACGAGGGGCTGCTGGGGATGATTAGCAAGTTCATTGTGTGAACTGTTCACATGTCCTGGTGGTTGAGCTGAGTTCGTTGACCTTTTGCAGGCTGTATTTTTCAGGACTGGTAGCCAGGTTTTGTTGATTTTTAGACTCTCCTCTTTTTTATTGAAACTGTGCTGGTGTTTGTGAATCTCAATGGCTTGCCGGTATAGCCTGGTATAGTGACTGTTGGTGTTGTCCAGTATCTCTGTGTTTTCAAATAGGATTTTGTGTCCAGTGTGCTTGAGAGCATGTTCAGCTACTGCAGATTTTTCTGGTTGCTGTAGTCTGCAGTGCCTTTCGTGTTCTTTTATCCTGGTATGGATGCTGCGTTTTGTGGTCCCAATGTATACTTGCCCGCAACTGCATGGTATGCGGTATACTCCTGCGGCGGTGAGGGGATCCAAAAGACAAAAGGACAACACCAACAGTCACTATACCAGGCTATACCGGCAAGCCATTGAGATTCACAAACACCAGCACAGTTTCAATAAAAAAGAGGAGAGTCTAAAAATCAACAAAACCTGGCTACCAGTCCTGAAAAATACAGCCTGCAAAAGGTCAACGAACTCAGCTCAACCACCAGGACATGTGAACAGTTCACACAATGAACTTGCTAATCATCCCCAGCAGCCCCTCGTTAACAATTCAATAGAAGAAAAAACCCTGCCTAATCCCCAGGAAGATACACACAGATGCTGACACCAAAACAAGCAGCCACTCAGTAACTCAACCCCCCCCACCCCCAATCCCCCCTCCCCCCCCCTCAGATCTCTATAAATACCCACAGAAGGGTCACATCACCCTGGGCACAGAGAGAACTGCTCCTGTCTGTGCTCCTGCACTCTGAAGATGCCGGTCACAGGTGCTGGCGAAACGTTAGGAAACAAAACTTCAAGAACACGGCCACACAGCCTGGAAGACCCACACCAGCCATCGTATGCCAGCCGTGAAAGCCTTCGACAATATGTTATAGAGTCATTCTTCATTATTTTGTCTTCTGTTTAATATAATTAAAGTGCTTACTAATCTTTATATTACAGTAATGAATGTTTTGTGTAAATATATACTTATATTTATATATGAAAATATTGATCATGCTTTTTGTTTTTTGATATCAGGAAGAGAAGAAAAGAAAAAGAGAGAAGGAACATTGTGATACTGAGGGTGAAATGGATGACTTTGATCCAGGAAAAAAGGTTGAAGTTGATCCACCCTCTGATCGTCCAGTCCGGGCCTGTAGAACTCAACCCAGTGAGTAATTTAGATTTAGTATATCAGTAATGTCAGTCATGATATATACTTACAATGAGATCAGGAGTTATACATAAGTTATGGAAAAATTTAATTGTAGAAAAATAATTTTTCATCTCAGATGTTTATCCACTTCCAGAATTTGTTTGTTTATTCTGGAATTATTTATTTATATAGATAGAAACATATTCATCTTGTACTACCCTTAATGTTCCTTTTTTGTTTTAAAAGAAATAAATTGAAGGTGCTATGGATTAAATAAGTTAATGATAAATCCATTGCCACACAATGAGCAACCAGAAATCTGGCTGACTGGATGGTCCCTAAACTGTACTGTGTCCTATAGGACCTGTCATGAGTGGAAAACCCCACTACAGCAGATAAATTATACCTTAACCCAATTTTAGAATCGCCTTTTTAAAAATACCGGCTAAGTCATCTACTTCTGTAATCTGTGCTAAAAAGCTAAATTCATTTATGATAGGGGATGCCCTTTCACAGTTTTTGGATATACCACTTTGCCATTTTAAATACTGTGTGACAATGATATTGACTGCTAGCAGGATCATCACATTTTCCTGTCAGGTAATGAAGCCAGCAGTGATATATAGACCCTTCCTTTTCCAAGGGATCAAATGGTCTAGTATCATAGAATCATAGTGTTGAAAGGGACCTTGGAGTCATCTAGTCCAACCCTCTGCCTAGAGCAGGTAGCTTCATACCATCCCAAACAAATGGCTGTCCATTGTCTTGAAAATCTTCAGTGATGGAGCACCCACAGCTTCAGGAGGCAGGCTCATCCACTGCTTAATAGCTCTTACAGTCACGAAATTCCTCCTTATTCCAAATTTGGATCAGTCTCTTTTAAACTTCTACCCACTGGTTCTTATCTTACCTTCAAGTGCTATGGAGAATAAATCCATACCTTTTATCCTATGAGATTCCTTCATGTCTTAGAAGACTGATATCATGTCACTCCTTAACCTTCTCTTCTTTGGACTAAATGTACCAAGTTCCTTTAACTGCTCTTTGTAGGATCGAGCCTCCAAATCCCTTATCATCCTTGTTGCTCTTCTCTGCACCCTTTTCAGTTCCGCAGCATCCTTTTTGTATTGTTGCAACCAGAACTGGACTCAGTATTTCAGGTACAGCATGACCAGTGCAGCATAAAGCAGTACTACCACTTTCCATGATCTTGACACAATACCTCTGTTGATGTAGCCCAAAACTGCATTGGCTCTTTTGGCAGCTGCAGCACTTTGCTGGTTCATAGTTTAATTTGTGGTCTACCAAGACTTCCATATTCGTCTTCCAAGGACTATTGCTAAGGCAGGTACCACCTACCTTGTAACCTGTGCATCTGTTTTTCCTGCCCAACTGCAGAATCTTAATTTCTCACCATTGAACAGCATTTTGTGGATAGGGCTCAATGTTCAATTCTATCAAGATCCTTTTGAATGTTGAGCCTGTTTTCTGGAGTGTTAGCAATCCCCCTCAGCTTTTTATCCACAGACTTTATGAGCATCTGTTCCTTATCTAAATCATTTATGAAGAACCTGAAGAGTACTGGGTGTAGGACAGAGCTCTGAGGTACTCCACTACATAGCTCTCTCCATATGGACTTAGACCCATTAAGGATTACAGGTAGTCCTCGGTTATGACAGCACTGAATGAGTGGTGGTTACGACCAGTCCTTGAAGTTTTGGCTATCCCAGCATCCCTGTGGTCACATGATTGTGATCTGGGTGCTTGGCAACTCACTCACACTTACAGCAGTTGCAGTGTTCCATAGTCACATGATCATTATTTGAGACCTTCCCTGCCAGCTTCCCAGAAGCAAAGTCAACAGGGAAGCTGGCAGGGAAGGTTGCAAGTTGCTCAGGTAAGTCTCCCCCACCCACGCAGCCTCCCCCAGCCTCTCTGTGCTCATGCCAAGCCTCGCTGGCCACCCGCACACCCTCACATACCCTCCCTGAGCCTTGTGTTTGGAATGGGCCTCTCCAGCCACTTGCGCACCCTCCCCCACCCAGCAACAGCCACCTCAAGCCCCACTGCGCTTGCACCACACCTCCCCTGCCACCTGCACACCCTTGCACAACCTCCCTGAGCCTCACTGCAGTCATGCTATGTCTCCCAAGCCATTCGTGCACCCTCTCTCACCCAGCAGCAGCCACTTCAAGCCCCACTGCACTCATGCCACACTTCCTCCGCCTCTCCCACCTGGCAGCAGCCACCCCAAGCCCTGCTGCGCTCGCGCCATGCCTCACTGGCCACCCACACACCCCCTCGTTCCATTTCCCACCTGGCAGCAGCCAGTCACCTGCCTGCTAGCCTGTTTGCGAGCCCCCTGGGACTTGCAACTTCTGTCAGCTTCCACACTGACTTTGGTTGTTGGAAGCCAGCAGGAAGTTGCGAGGCAGTGCTCGCTTAACAAGCCATGATCCTCACTTAATGATGGCATGGGGACTGCAGGGATTGCCATTGCTAAGCAATGTGGTCATGTGACATTGTGCTTTACAACTGCATCACTTAGTGACAGAAATTCCGCTCCCAATTGCTGTCATAATTTGAGGACGACTTGTATGTTGAACCAACTGAATCCAACAGGTAGCGGGACCACCCATCCTACATTGTTCCACTCCATCAAAAAGGAGGCTGTGGCCTGCTTTGTCAAATGCTTTACTAAAATCTAAGTACACTACATCTATAGGTCCACTAATCTAATAACATTGTCAAAGAAAGGAATAAGATTTATCTGGCACAACTATTTTTTAAAAATCCATGCTGGCGCCTCATTATGACTATACAGTATTAATTCCTAAGTGCTTGCAAGCCCACAATTACCTTTTCTAGGATTTTTTCCAAGTATTGTTGTCAAACTGATTGGTCTATAGTTTCTAGGGTCTACTTTTTTCTCTTTTTAAAATATTAGAATAACGTTGGCTCTTCTCTAGTCTTCTGACACTTCCCCTGTGCTCCAGGATTTCTCAAAAATTTTAGTCAGTGGCTCTGAGAGGATATCTGCCAGTTCCTTTAGCACCTTGTGATGTAATATATCCAGTCCAGGAGATTGAATTCATTTAAAGCAACTACGTGTTCTCTCACCAATTCCTTACCTATTTTGATCTGCATTTCTCTTCTGACAAGTTGGACCATTTTTTCCTTTTGCGAAAAGACAGATGCAAGGTGGGAATTAAGCAGTTCAGCCTTCTTCCTGTTTCCTGTCTCCCATCTTGCCATCTTCTTCAATCAGCACCCCCCCCCCAAATTTCCATGACTTTCCCCTTGTTCCACACATACCCAAAGAACCCTTTTTTGTTATTTTTGGCATTCATTGCAAGCCTTACTTCATGCTGAGCCTTAGCCTTCCTGATTCCACCCTTGCAGATTTGGGTTATTTCCTGATATTCTGGCTTTGTTACATACTTCTCTTTCCATTTTTTAAAACTTGTCCTTTTTGTTTCTCAGTTTATCAGAGAGATCTTGGCGTAATCATGCCAGTCTCATCAGGTATCTCCCCTTTTTTCCCCTCTATTGTTTGTATTTGTGGCTTAATTATCTCATTTTTCAGAATTTCCCAACCCCTCTGGACTGTTTTTCCCTTCACGATTTCCACCCATGCAATTCCTTCTACTTTTTCCCTTGGCTTGTTGAAGTCAGCTCTTTTGAAATCTAGAATACTAATCTGGCTACCTTCAGTTTTCCCTGCCTGAAGTATGGTGAATTCTAGGATTAAATGGTCACTCTCTCTCAGATTTCCTATCATTTTCACTTCTTTGACCACTTCTTCCCTGTTAATAAGGGTTAAGTCCAATATAGCTGATTCTCCAGTTCTCTTTTGCACCTTTTGGACAATAAAGGTGTCTGCAAGGTACATCAAGAATTTGTTGGATCTCCTGCTTGCTATGGAGTTTGATTCCCAATCACAGTGTGTATTTCCTGGGTATCTTGGCCATCTGGTTTGTGAAGATTTCATCTATATCTTCTGCTTGGTTGGGTAGCCTGTAGTATACACCCAAAACAGTGTTATCTTTGTTTCTTGTCATTTCCATACAAGTGTAACTATTCTTTACATGTAATACAATTCCATTTCCCCTATTTTGGTGTCTGTTCCTTTTAAACAAATTATATCCTTCCAGTGCTATATTCCAATCATGGGATCCATCCCACCACGTTTCAGTGATTCCTACAATATCATATTTTTCCTCCTGTACTAGGACTTCAAGTTCAAGTTTATGATCACAGTAATATTATCATAAAATTGTTTTTATTTATCACATAAGATGGTAGGTACCTTAACATGTAATGAAATTATTGTTTCTGGTCCTAATAATTAAGTTCTCTACCTCTTGCCCATCACCTTGATCAGGTGAATACTGTGTTCCAGAAACTGGCGTATTCTAGTATTTCAACTGTGCCTGATGTGGTCCAATCAGAGAATACTCAGCCTTCTTAATAAGTTGTTTCATAAACTGAATTTGCCTCTTCAATCATTCCTTTTGATTATGGATATCCTGAGTACTAAGATATTCTTCATATCCCCATTTATGACCAAGCCATTGAAATTCTTGACAAGTAAAATGTACAGGTGAAACTCGAAAAATTAGAATATCGTGCAAATGTTCATTTATGTCAGTAAGGCAACTCAAAAGGTGAAACCAATATATGAGATAGACGCATTACATGCAAAGCGAGATATGTCAAGCCTTACTTTGGTATAATTGTGATGATTATGGCGTACAGCTTATGAAAACCCCAAATTCACAATCTCAGAAAATTAGAATATTACATGACATCAATAACACAAGGATTGGAAATAGAACAATATCGGACCTCTGCAAAGTATAAGCATGCATATGTACTCAGTACTTGGTTTGGGCCCCTTTTGCAGCAATGACTGCCGCAGTGCGGCATGGCATGGATGCTATCAGCCTGTGGCACTGCTGAGGTGTATGGAAGACCAGGATGCTTCAATAGCGACCTTCAGCTCCGCTGCATTGTTCGGTCTCATGTCCCTCATCTTTCTCTTGGCAATGCCCCATAGATTCTCTATGGGGCTCAGGTCAGGCAAATTTGCTGGCCAATCAAGCACAGTAATCCCATGGTCATTGAACCAGGTTTTGGTACTTTTGGCAGTGTGGGCAGGTGCCAAGTCTTGCTGGAAAATGAAGTCAGCATCCCCATAAAGCTCGTCTGCGGAAGGAAGCATGAAGTGCTCTAAAATCTCCTGGTAGACGGCTGCGTTGACCCTGGACTTAATGAAGCACAGTGGACCAACACCAGCAGATGACATGGCTCCCCAAATCAACACAGACTGTGGAAACTTCACACTGGACTTCAAGCATCGTGCATTGTGTGCCTCTCCATTCTTCCTCCAGACTATGGGTCCTTGGTTCCCAAATGAGATGCAAAAGTTGCTCTCATTAGAAAAGAGGACTTTGGACCACTGGGCAACAGACCAGTTCTTTTTTTCTGTAGCCCAGGTAAGACGCTTCTGACGTTGTTTGTTGTTCAGGAGCAGCTTGACAAGAGGAATATGACATTTGAAGCCCATGTCCAGGATCCGTCTGTGTGTGGTGGCTCTTGATGCACTAACTCCAGCCTCAGTCCACTCCTTGTGAAAGTCCCCAACACTTTTGAATGGCCTTTTCCTGACAATCCTCTCCAGACTGCGGTCATCCCTGCTGCTTGTGCACCTTTTTCTTCCACACTTTTTCCTTCCACATAACCTTCTATTGATGTGCTTTGATACAGCACTTTGGGAACATCCAACTTCTTTTGCAATTACCTTTTGGGGCTTTCCCTCCTTATGGAGGGTGTCAATGATGGTTTTCTGCACAACTGTCAGGTTGTGGAAGTCTTTCCCATGCTTGTGATTCCTACTGAACCAGCCTGAGAGACCATTTACAGGCTCAGGAACCCTTTGCAGGTGTTATGGATTCATTAGCTGATTAGAGTGGGACACTTTGAGCCTAGAATATTGAACCTTTTCACACTATTCTAATTTTCTGAGATTGTGAATTTGGGGTTTTCATAAGCTGTATGCCATAATCATCACAATTATACCAAAGTAAGGCTTGACATATCTCGCTTTGCATGTAATGCGTCTATCTCATATACAGTGGTACCTCTAGTTACGAACGCCCCTCCTTACGAATTTTTCAAGATACGACCAGCTCCGGCCCCAAAAATTTACCTCTACTTGCAAACTCCGCCTCTACTTACGAACCAGATCCGCGGCCATTTTCCCTGCTGCCACGCGGTCGTGGCTTCCTGTGCGCGAGATCGCGGTAGCAAGGAGACGTTTGGTGAGGCTTGTGGTGTGTTTTGTGGTGTTTGGAAGGTTTTTGTGGTATTTGGAAGGTTTTTGAGGTTTAAGAATAAAATGCATATGTTTCAGAACTATTTAGTCGTATTTACATTGAACCTTATGGGGGAAATTTACCTCGGGGTGCGACCAAATTCAGAGGGCGGATTAGCCATATTTACATTGAACCTTATGGGGAAATTTGCCTCGTGGTGCGACCAAATTCGGAGGGCGGAACGGATTAACCGTATTTACATTGAACCTTATGGGAAACTTTACCTCGACTTGAGACCAACTCGAGTTGCAACCAGAGTAACGGAACGGATTAAGTTCGTAACTAGAGGTACCACTGTATTGGTTTCACCTTTTGAGTTGCCTTACTGACATAAATGAACATTTGCACGATATTCTAATTTTTTGAGTTTCACCTGTAACTTTGCTTATCATTAAATATCATCTTTACCTATTGTGGAATACTATGATAGGCAAATATAATTTTAAGCTTGTCAATCTCTGAAAGACTCAACAGTTTTTGCCATTTGAAAAAATAATAAAGAAAAGATGCTAAAGCAGTTCAAAAATGTTCATAAACCTTTACTATGGCCATAAGACCAGAAGTTAGATACTTAGATACAGTTAAACACACACACACATGCACACACACAACCCAGATTGTATGTCTGAATAACGTTTGGACTGGAAAAGTAACAAATAGAATTCATATTCTCTTCCAGGGAATTGCTTCAGGATTTTTTTTTCCTGGTGAGTGTGTGTGCCTTAGTGTCAGTCCTGATTCCTGCAACTGTCTGGAAAAGACTCTGCAGTTTTCTTCAGGAAAGGATACATAAAATCAACCACAATTCCCTGTAGAGACAGAAGTAAAAGAGTATATGGCTTAATGACTCTACTGAGCTGTCCCCACAAGGACGTATACATTGGTGTAGGAGAGTATTCTTATAACACTCGAGGAGAACTGCAAAAGGCATTGCGTTTAGCATAGTTCAAGTAAAGGTTTGGTGGAATTTCAGGACTGTGATTGTAGAGAGATAGGAAGCTGGCACATACCCATTTGGTTATCACAATAGACTGTAAGGCTGAGATGCAGTTTATTTGAAGATCAGTGTCCCAGATATGCGGCCTAAGGCATTAAGTCTGCTTCTGGCATTTTCAGAACTAATGGGTGGAGCCTTTCCAATGGGAATCCTAGGGAGTGAAACTTGCCAATAACTTTTTTTAACCAGGCTAACTTAAAGTGGTACCTAAGAACCAGGGAGCCAGTCGTACTTGGAAAAAAGTTAATTTAGCCAAAGGCTAGAAAGTTGTTACCAAGCTCTAGCATTTTATCATTCATTCATTCATTCATTCATTCATTCATTCATTCATTCATTCATTCATTCATTCATCCAATTTTTATAGCCTCCCATCTCACATAAGTGACCCTGGGAGCCTCACAAAATTAAAACCACAACAAAATGCAATAATGAAATACAAATAACCATAAAACTCTATTAAAACCAAATTAAAAATCATAAGAAACATAATCAGCAACTTTTACAATCCATACATCCATATAAACATCATGAGCAATACAACCTTTGTGCAGGCTCCCCAGTTACCATGGCTAATCCAAGTCTTCAGTGCTTTCTGAAAGACACGTAGGGTCAGAACCAATCTAACCTTGGGAGCATGATGTTCCAAAGTTTTTCAAATGGAAAAACTCAAATGATTGCTAAAGAGCAACACTGAGCAATACTTGCCAAATAAAAATTGATCTCTCCAACTTAGGCTTGGAACAGTATTTCAAGGTGTTTATAAGTGTGCATATGCTTGATAGCATTGCCATTAATTTTCCAGTTATGAATTTTATATTTTTAAGCAAATACTTTTTCTGATAGTTTATTATTAGTTTTTCCATTGAAAAGAAAGAAGCCAAAGCCCTCAGTACTCTTTGCATTCCCACCAAAGAGCGAGACACAATGACAACATCATCTGTGCATTGAAAAATGGAAACCATTCAACCTGCTAATACTATAGGGTGATGAGAGGGCTTGGATTATTGGATTAATTTACAGGTTAAAAAGTAGAAGGCATAGAATACATCCCTGCCTTACTCTCGAGTAGTGACAGCTCAAGACATGTCCCCAGGAGAGTATCTGATTCTTAAAGTGGTGTTGGAATGAGGAACCCAATGATAATAAGCAGCCTTATATCCATTGAGGATCCCCTTAGTTTTTCTTATATCCTCTCTCTTGGAATTAAATGAAAGGCTGATTTAAATCCACAAAGGCTACAAAAAGAAAGCCTCTGGGCTGGGAAGAATATCCTCAGCTAAAAGGTGGGGGACCAGACAGTGTCAAGAGTTGATTGGTCTCTCTAAAATCAGTCTACTCCTCAACATGGATGTTTTCACTTCAAACCAGATGAATAGTAGCCCAGTAAGTAGAGATATTTGGTACAGAGCTTCCTGGTGGTAATAAACAAGGTGATGGGCAGGGTCTAACCTAATCTAGTTTCCTTTGTTTTTATAAGATGGGATAGCAGTGGTATGGCTTCAGTCAGTAGGAAAACATGCTGAGTTGTTAATATAGGTGCATAGGACAGCCAGGTCCTTATTTTCCCTTAAAAAAATAATTTAAAGTAGGATAAAATGAGTTAACAAGGGATTTACAAATGTCACAGAGACTATAATTTTCCAGTATATCATTAATTGATTATGAGTAACTGAATATATTATATGATGTTGATAGTCCTCCTTTAATAATTCCAAAGTGATAAAATCTCCTGCTAGGGTTTTAGGTGTGAAATACAGTCTTTGACTTCAGAAGTGAATATGGGAGGCCAGTCAGGAAGAACATTAAGTTGTACCTGGATTGTGTAATAATTTCATTGTGAAAATAATCCAGAAATTGTTCTTACAAGATTCTGTGGAGATTTTGCAGACTGGACCAAAATGTCCATCATTAAGGAAGTTGTTAACTAAGTGCTAGAACCAAGAAAGGTTCCTAAGCTTGGCAGCTGCAATTACACTCTCCCATTCCTTGGTCATAACTTCCCTTTCCTTTGATTTTAGAAGAGTACTATAGCTTTTCTTTTGATTTAGAAATGACTGGAACATCTCTGTGGAACTGTTAAGTCAGAAGGCATTTACTGCTGCAAGCAGGACCTTTTGTGCTTTAATACAGTTAGTGTTGGAACTAATATGGGGGAAGTTAGGGCAATTTGAGGGTGATCTTGATAAAGGAACTTGTAGAGTAAGGTTAATAGTCTGAAAATATGCCAGACAGGTTTGAGACCAAGGCTGAAGAACATCAAGAGACTAAGCAAATCTTTCACGCTCTGGAGGACCATTTACTCCAAGCATGCCTTTAGTTATGGAAATGAGAAGACTGTAGACTTTTTCTAGGAACGTGGTATTTGCTTTAGAATCCAACATGCAAATTAAAGGGAAGTGATTGATGTTGAGGTGAGTTCCAATTAAAAATTGAGTTATTAAGTGGTCACAGGTGCATGAACCAAGGATTGAATGAAAAGTAATGCCTCCACCTTAATAACTTGTTTAAATAGGGATATATTAATTATATCTTCAACTAGGCCCTGACTGTCCTTTCCACCTTTTCATTTGAGTTCAGTAGGTATCCATGAAGGTATTTCTTCAATTTTGGGAAAAGGTGTCAGGTACTGCAGACTTTAATCCCAACGAAACAGAAACATTCTCCAGAGACTTAGCAAGTCCAAAAGAAAATAAGTTTATTGAAGATTAACATAATTGCTGAAACTGAAAAGCCCGCGCAAAACAATGCTTTCTTAACCCTTCTACTTGCCCCCCTTTTCCCCCTCAATTTTCTGGCGCCTTCCTTTGCTCTCACGCCGGTACGACCTTGGCATTCCTGTAGCTTAGATAAAGCAACGCCATCTGCACTAACCATTATACACCTTCTTGGCATTCCTCCCCACCCCCATGCAATTATGGCAGAACTGAGCAAGCTAGCAGTTACAATTAATCAAGGCACTTAATTGCAAGGTTCTGACAGAAGTCACATTGGTGCTAAATCTAGACTGTATGGTAGATGGGGTAAGAGGGTGAGATCCAACTTGGCAATTGCCTCTTGGATAGCTCATGAGATGTGAGGCCTAGTGTGGATGCCTGGGGCTTTGATTTTTTTTCTTTTGGCAAAGGTTTGTGATGATATTCCATGGACTGACACTTCCTTTCTGAGTCATAATGATAAGCCCATATTTTGTTAACTATCACAATGCTGTGAAGAAATTCCTCACTTTCATTCTTATAGTGTGACAACAGTTGCTGGCAAATTTCTACTCTGAAAGTTTTAATCTCTTCTAACAGCATCTGAGGAACCCATCTTACACAATCTTCCAATATTGAAGAATATCAATAATGTGACCCACATTCTTTTATTATTTATCATTGCTTTAGAAATATTTGCAGAAAAGGTTTGAGGTGATAAACAAATACCTGGTCTCAAAATTTTTGGAGAGGAATATAAGCTTAAATGTTATATAGTATTAACTATAACAGAACCAGAAGGGGCAATAAGACAGTTGATTAAAACAATCCATAGCTTTGGAGAATTCTCCAGAACAAAATCAACATCCAAAAAATCAAAATAATCACAAAACATTTAACACAAGGAGAAGATTTCTTGCAGAAAGAATCTGGCTGCCAGATAACACAGTGTGCATTTGATAGGTAATAACCAAGAAATATATCAAAACAGCATGTCAAATTATGGCAAGAAATTAAAACAGGTATTAAAAGGTGGAAAAACTTAAAGCCTTCCAGGTGAGGTTCAGTTGCAATTATCAAAATAAATGTATTACCCAAAATAAATTATCTGTTTCAAATGGCACCAATTCTAATTTCAGAAAAAACCAAATGGCAAGAAATTGTTAGCAAATTCATATGGAGCAAAAACCTAGGGTCAAACTTAAAAATTTTACAAGATTAAAAAGACAGAGGTTGCCTTGTTCTTCCAAACTTCAAATTGTATCACAGAGCAAGCTGTTTGTCATGGTTAACAAAGTGCATTAAATCTCTGAATAGTAGAACATCAATATTGGAAGGAGCCCACCTTCCAATAGTTAATGGGCGCTATAGATACAGGGACACAAAAGAGGATAAAATTCTGAAAGGATACATTATAAGGCAAAGCTTGATAAAAATATGGCAGTCTACAAGAAAAATAATAAATCCAACAATTTCACAATTAGCCTCTCCTCTAAATGCTTTTTATCTTGGAGATAACTATGGTTAGAAGAATATCATTACAAATGCAAACATGATTCTCCCAGATCCTTTTAACAGATTAAACACATAGCAAGAACAATTGTAGTTAGTGAAGGCCGCAACATTCCATGGCAAGTTGCTGGAAGAATAAAATCTGACCTCAAAAATGAGAGAGGGACATTAAGAAAAATAACAAAATTTGAAATGCTGGTAAGAATCAAGATCACTTAGGCCATATATATAAACTTTTACTTAGATATGATATGGAGACATAACAAATAAAAACATGTATGATAAATTGGATGCAACAGAAACAGTCCCAGTTTTACAAGATTAAAAAGACAGAAGGTGCCTTGTTCTTCCAAACTTCAAATTGTATCCCAGAACAATAGGAAGAATTGTGGAACAAATCAATGAAATTTACTCCAAGCAATGGTTTGAGAGAGAACTGATATAGTCAGTCTTACCAGCTGGACCACACAGGAAACATGACCAGATTAGCTAATTCTACTTTATTGTAAGGCAACATTAACAGAATCTTGCAAGTCTGAAAGTACAATTCTCCCCCTGTCTCCTTTACACCCTGAGAAATTAGGGAGGGTCTCTTCTAGGCCTCTTGCCCTGCCCACTATCCAGCTGCGGATTATGCTGTCTCTTATCTGACCATTCCCTAGGCAGCATCTCTGGGCCCAGTCTCCCAAGGTCATTCCCACATAGCATAACAGATATAAAATGTTTTCAGATGGTATACCACTCTGTCAATAATTGCCAAAATAAGCAAATCATATAATAATAAATGCTGGAAATGCCACAAGACAGAAGGAATATTCTACCATATCTGGTGGACATGCAAAAAACCCGCAAAAGTATTAGAAAGACATACACAGCACCATTCAGAGAATCTTAGGAGTCAAATTCGAAATGAAACCACATTTTTTTTACTAGGTATAATTTCAGAACATATCAATAAAAAATAACATAATTTATTAAGATACATCCTTATGACTATGAGGACAAACTATGCAAACACTGGAAAAAAGACATGGTACCAACAATATCTGATTGGGAACTTAAAACTTGGAGAATATGCAGGAATGGCAAAACTAACAGTACACATACATAATACAAGTTTAACTAAACTTAAGCAAAAATGGCTTCCATATATATTGTACATTACACAGCAAGATAAACACATTTAGAGTATGGTTTCTAAAGTTTACTTCAATAGGTACTGCAAATCAGTTGGAGAACAAAGAATGGGGAAGTCAGAAATTACAAATTAACCTATATTATTTTGGGAGGGATTCTCTTTTTTTCTTTTTTTAACATTTATACTAGTCTGTCCTTCCTATCCTCTCCATCTATGCAACCCCGGTCTGCCCCTTCTGTCCTTGGATTTAATGTAGATGTCAGCCCATAAAGGTTGCTATTTGCTTTCTTTTCCAAATTAGTGATATAATCTCCCATTAAAGTCTTTAACTCGTCTATCTTTTTGTTAGCCTCCAGAAGCTGGCCAAATATAGCAATAACTGTTTGTGCTGTTAAGAGGCAATTCTTGGCAACCAAGTCCAGGTCACCTTTAAAATTACTTTTAACATTTATAAATAATATAGTGGAGATTTTGCTGTTAAGCTCAAAAATTTATATTTCTTTTGAATATCGTGAAAAGAAGTCAGCATACTCTGGTATCTCTTACAGGTAGTCCTTGACCTATGACCATTCAGTCAGCAACCTTTCCAAGTTACAACGCACTGAACAAATGCTGGTTATGACTGGTCCTTGGAGTTCTGGCTGCCCCAGCACCCCTGCAGTCATGTGATCACAATCTAGGTGCTTGGCAGCCTGTTTGCACTTACGAATGGTTGCCAAGCATCCCACAATTACATGATCACCATTTGCTACCTTCCCAGCCAGCTTCCCCAGAAAGTCAGTGGGGAAGCTGGCAGGGAAGGTTGCAAGTTGCTGGGGTAAGTCTCCTCCTCCCATGCATCCTCCCCCAGCCCCTCTGTACTCGGCCTGCACAGACCACTCATGCATCCCTGCACCCTCTTCCTGACCCCCACAGCACCTCTCGCACATCCTCCCAACCCATGTGGCACCTCTCACACACCCTCACGCACTCTCCCTGATCTGTGCGCCACCTCTCACACATCCCTCGCACCCTCTTCAACTTGCGTGGCACCTCTCACGCACTCTTGTGTACTCTCCCCAACCTTCCCCAACAAGTACCGTGCCTCTTGTGCACCCCCTCGCACCCTTGCATACCCTCCCTGACCTGCACCTCTCACACACCTCACACCCTCGTGCACTCTCCCTGACCCTCCCCAACCTGCACCATGCCTCTCTGTGCTTCCTCCCCAACCCACATGGCACCTCTCTCGCACTCCCTCGCACCCTCCCAACCCATGCTGTACCTCTCTCTTGCACTCCTCACACCCCCCCGACCTGTGCCTCTTGTGCACCTTCTCGCACTCTCATGCACCTTTCCTGACCCTCCCCGACCAGTGCTGTGCCTCTCACACACCCTCCCTTACCCATGTGGCACCCCTCGCACAACCCTCCTGACCCTCCCCAACCCTCATGGCACTTCTCATGCACCCTCTCACACCTTCCCTGATCCGCATGGGGCCTCTCACACACCCTCATGCACCCTCCTCAACCCGCGCCTCTCAGAAACCTCTTTGCAGCCTCTCGCACCCTTCCCGATCTGCATGGTGCCTCTCACACATCTTCCTCGACCATCCCTCATGCACCCTTGCAACCCTCACTGTGCCACGCCTCTTGCGCACCCTCCCCCATGCACCTCCTTGCTCCCTCCTTCACCCAGCAGCAGCCACTTACCTGCCTGCGGCCCTGGGACTTGCAACTTCCTGCCAACTTCCCCACTGACTTTGGTTATGGGAAGCCGGCAGGTAGTTGTCTTGCCTAACAACTGTGGGATTCAGTTAACAATGGCCACTGGGAATGCAGGGATTGCCATCGCTAAGCGATGCAGTCGCATTTTACAACCACATCGCTTAGTGATAGAAATTCAGTTCCCAATTGCTGTTGTAAGTTGAGGACTACCTGTAAATTAAGAAGCTCTCTGTATGAATAGGTTATAGTATTAGAATTGTGAGAAATATGAAAATTACTGTCAAAACCTATTTTTTATGTTGAATTATAGCAGAAAATGAGAGCACTCCTATCCAACAATTATTGGAACATTTTCTTCGTCAGTTACAGAGGTAAGAATATATAATATATAAATAAAATAAGATGTGTAGCTGCTATATTGAGTTTTCAAATTTAGCTGTTTAACTTAATGAGTCCTCTGTGATTAAGAGGTATTTTAAAGTTGATTTTATTTTCTATTGAGAGTTTGTATAAGTTTAGATATAGTAGAAGCAAATTTGTCACTCAGATTCATGTCTTTTTTAATCTTGTTTGAAAGTATGAATAGGAATCCCAGTTAGAAACATGAATGCTCAGAACATTCAACATTCTCCCCTCTATAGCTTAACTCTATGGAGATTCTTCACAGGGACACTTTAATATTTATTTATTATTGAACCAAACAAGGTAGGGAAGTGTTTTGGATTTGATCTAACAGGGCTTTGGAGCATGATGAGCCCAAACTTGTCTGCAACACCTTAAAGCAACCATAGTCTCTCTGTAACATATTGAAGCTCCCAGACCCTCCAAATCATCTTTTGAAGACTGAATTCAAAGTGCTGCACAGCTCTAGTTGAGGACCAGAGGAAATAAAATGCATACATTAACAGTTAATAAAGTAATGCTGAACTTAAAAATTTGCAGTCAGCTTTCTCTTCCCTGCTGACATATCTTCAGTATATCTCACCTACATGAACAGAATTCAGGTAAGCTTTACTGAAAATATTAGAACTTATTTTCAGGTAAGCAAATTTGTGCTCAGAGAGTTTTGGTGGACAAGGGTGAAGGCAGATGTCAAAGACTATATGTCATCCTGTCATGTCTGTTGCTGGGCTAAAGTTTGGCCCAGCCACTCCCCTTTCCTCCTAGTCCATGGGACAGTTTCCCTGAGTTTTATTATCAATCTTCCAGCTATGCAATGATCAGTAGAAGAGAATATATGTAGCTCAGGGTTGAACTGTGGAGTCCTTGGTGTTCTCTGAGCTTGGTTGTTTTCTTGCAGACGTGCTAGCACTGAACACGTTACCTAGTCGGGTAATGAAACGTCCGCAAGAAAACTATGCAATGACCATTTTGGTGGTAGGGGATTTCCTTACCAAGATGACTTATTTTATTCCTTGCAAGGGTCTGCTCTCAGCTCAGGAGACTCTGCAACCGTTTATGGACCACATTGCTTGGTACAGGTAGATGATCTCGAATCATGGTTCTTAATTTACCCCCAAGTTTTGGAGGGCCCTTTTCCACTTACTGGACATTTATATCCATTTGTCCTCCTCTCATTGTCTGAAATCTAAGGGGAGAGGAGAAGGTGAACACATTACTTGAACGATGTTTGTGCTGCTGTGTCTCTTATCAACAGGACAACTGAACTGAATTATTGCCTCTTGGAGAATTCACCTATAGCAACTTGTAGCATTCCTCTACAGGTAGTCACCAGTTTAAGAACGAGTTCTCATAGTCTGTCCTTAAGTCAAATTTGTACGTAAGCCGGAAGAGTATTACTGTATAATACTATATAAGTAGTATTGTGTAATGAACTTGAACCATAGTGTATTTAATTCAAATCATTGGGTATTTAACTTAAAATTTGCTACAGTAGGCTCCATTCTTAACTGTGAGTCGTCTATAACCCAGGCTTTCTTAACCCAGGGACTACCTATATCGGGTTGTCTAACAATTAACCCCACCACCGCCACCACCACTAAGCATCTTGTCCTCAGACCTCTTGCTTCCATTGTTCCTTAAATTTCTGACTTTTTCCAGGAGAGATAAGCTGCATAGATCCTCTTAAAGGACCAATTAGATTTGGCTAAGGCTATATAGAAACATGCACCATATGTGCTTAGGCAAAACAGCACCAAGATTACAATGGAGGATTTAGAGTAGCTTTCTACTAAGTTTTTGCCTTCCTCCCACCTATCCAAAACAAAATTTATAGTCCCTTTCCCTGTTAAACATCAAATTAGCCCAGTGGCCTTCTGTCTGCAATTGCCTTCTTCAATGAAGGTTCATCCAATATCTCATCAGTTTCCCCCTGTTTGAGATGGGCCCACTCTGTCTCTTGCATTCTGCACCTGTTCCTTCTACTGTCTCACCCTACCACCACCCCTGGTTCTGGTAGATGGGAAAGAGGACTACCAAGTGGATATATTCACTGGAAAGCTAACTTATTCAAAGAATTGGTGGGAGGGAACAAAGGATGTCCAGACACCATAACTTGCCTGTCAGTTCCATCTGAAATTGCCCCACAAACCACATCTCCAAAATCACCAGACATCAGCTTCCAGTCATGTCAGACTCTCCAGTTGTGTTTGCTATGCAAAGGTGGGGATAGGCACCTTCTAGCTCCATCTAGTTCTGCGCTGTCAGACTTTTCCACTGATGTTGGCGAGCTGCTGGGCCCATCTTCAAGCGAGGGAGGAGGGGAATGATTATGTGTCCATTTTCCTTGATGAGTTGCCTGGGCCAGCTTCACATATGGGAATGGGAAGAGATTCTGTTGGGGGTGGTGATGTGACTTTTAAAAGGGGGAAGAAAGCAATGAAACATTGAGAGAAATGGCAATTCAGTCCTGAGAAGTTCTGTATTAAAAAGAAACCCAAAATAACCCCACTTTGATTTTATTTCGTATAAGATGGGGCAGAGAGAAACTCTGACAGGCTTTCAAGATTCTGTTATCCTATCCTACAACAATAAAGAACATTCCTGGAATCCTTTATGCTTTTGTTTCTTGATTTTGCCTGTATTGAAGGGCTGATAAAAGGCTCACTGGATTGTTGGTAACATAAGTGTTGGATGCATTTAGGTCAAGATAAAAAGACAAGCTAGCAGAAGGGATATCTTACTAGGATATTACTGCAGATCACCAAATCAGTTGGAAGAAATTTTGTTAAAGCAGATAAATAAAGCCTCAAAAAAACATGGAGACATCTGTTGGAAAACTAATTCTGCCATAAACAAGATGTCAGATAAATTCCTGATTTCTGTTGGTGATAAGCTTCTTTTTCAAAAGGTAAAGTTGGACACTAGAAGATTTGCTACCTTGGATTTGGTCTATACTAAGAGTAGTTGATTGAAGATCTCAAAGTGGTGGGTAAAATAGTGACTATTATTATTATTGAGTAAAAGTGACTATTATTAGAATTCTTGATTTTAACAGATAGATTTTAAAAAACAGTCAAATATAAACCCTGGACTTTAGGAAGGCAACTATTTTAGTAAACAGGGAATGCAGCAAATATAATTTACTGTGATTTCAGCAAAATTTTGACAAGGTTCCATGTGACATTTTCATTGACAAATAGCTAAAGTGTGGTTTGGATGGTCCTACAGTAAATTGGGTCACAATTGGCTAACTGCACTCTCAGTCAACATTGATGGCTCTACATTGAATTGGAGAACAGTAGCCAATGGTTTCCCACAGGGATCTCTTTTGGGCCAGTATTATTCAACATTTTTATTAATGACCTTGATAATGGAATTGATAGGCTGCTTATCAAATTCATGGATGACATAAAATTGGAAGGTCTGGCCAACTCAGGAAGATAGAACAAGATTGCAATCTAATATGGAGAAGTTGGAAGAGTTGGATAAGAGGAACAAGGTATCTTTCAGTAGGGATAAATATAAGATAAAATTTAGGGAGGAAAAATATAGTGCATTCATAGAAGATGGGGGATTTTTAGCTTGGAAGCACTACTTTTGAAAAGGATTTGGGTATGTCATTGACAACAAGCTGCACATGAGTAAGCAATGTAAGTCAGCTTCTAGAAGGACTAATCAATTCCTGGGCTGCATTACAGTTGTTGTATCAAAGATGTGTGAAATCTTTATTCCCCTCTATTCTGCACTAGTAGGGCCATACCTGGAGTTCTGTTTACGATTCTGGGTACTACATATCCCGAGGATATTGGCAATTTAGAACAAGTTCAGGGGAGGATGACAAAGATGATATATAGACTTGAGGACGTGCCCTGTAGGGACAAGATGAAAGAACTGAAAATGTTCAGTCTAGAGAAAAGAAGAATCATTTAAAATCATTATTTAGGTACATATAGAAGGGTGCCTTAGGGAAGATGGTCAGGAACCCAATGATACAGAAAGTAGACCTAGAAATAATGGATACAAGTGGCAGCTATGTAGATTTCATTTAAATATAAAGAAAAAAACTTCCATAAGATGCATACAACAGTGGAACAGTTTCTCTAGGAAGGTTGTAGGTTCTCCACTACTGGAGGTTTTTAAGGGAAGGTTGGACAGCCACTTCTCAAGAAAAGTTTAACTGGTTTTCCTGTACATTGGAAAAGATTGAACCAGATGATTCTTGTGGTCTTTTCCAACTCTACACTTTTATGATTCCGTGACACTTTTCTCACAGATAGACACTTTCTCTCAAGAAAAGGGAGCTGATCTGCTGGCAAGGGGGAAGCAGGCAATTTTGAAGAGAGAGGTTGAGGGAAGAAGGATGATAATGATTGCTGGTGACCCAAAATGGATTCTAGGCAGCATTGGCTGCTGCAGCCTGTTTGTTCCTGGGCAGATTCAAGACCACTGAAGCAGCCCAAAGGAGAATGGAACAAAACTCTTGAAATGGAGCTGTATGAGATCCAAAAATCATAGAGCAGGAAGATGGGTGTTGAGGGCATGTCTTCTTTGTGCAGATGGTCCTGGGGGGAAGGTGTGTGTGATTGAACATAATAGACTCCATCTTAGCAGCCTGAAAGAGATTGCCAGGCAGTGTAATTGCTGCCTTACTTTCTATCTCAGGGTTTTTCAATCAGGGTTCCATGGAACCCTAGGGTTCCGCGAGAGGTCACTAGGAGTTTCCTGGGAGATCATGATTTATTTAAAAAATTATTTCAAATTCAGGCAACGAGCTCTTGCAGTGATGAGCAGAGACCAAACAAAAATCTAGTTACAACTCTTTCTGAGCTCTCTGGTAGTGCACTGTAAGACTGTGTTTATTTGGTTGAATCCATTCTTAATTTTTGGTGCGAGATAGGGGAGACTGTTGATAACAGGTGAGTGCTAATTGCAGGAAGGGAGGTATATATTACAGTAAAGGAGCAATATATTGAAGGAAGGGGAGGGAGAAGTGCATTTTTCAAAAAATTAATGGACTCATCCAACTTAGTCTGTGACGTCGGTCACTCCCTCCCGCATATTTTCCCTGCTGTTTTCCTGTAGTTATTTTATCCCATTATTTTAAATAAATTTCATACATGGCCCAGAATTGAGTATTTGTGCAGCAAAAAACAAGCAGAGTTTTCACATTAAAGAGGTATGTTTCATTCTTTATTTTTAGTTTAGGAACACTGTTAATGCCCTCATACAGGCGTACACATGAAATGAATATAATAAATTTGTAACTTCTGGCCTATATTACAGCCTGAATGTGCAAGGGTTCCCCAAGGCCTGAAAAATATTTCAAGGGTTCTTCTAGGGTCAGAAGGTTGAGAAAGGCTGCTTTATGTAGCTGGAGAGGGTTGTAAAAATACTATGGAGATTACTTATGCTTTCATTAGGAACAAAAACAAAATGTTTTCTTATTTTTGTCACAAGCCTGCACACCTCAGCTAGAAGTAATGGCACAAACTGAATATTTGTTATGCTCAGATATTTATTTGATGCTCTTAGATGCTCTAAGATTTTTGGCAGTTTGATGGGTTAGGGATTGTATTTCAGTACTTTTATGTTTCCCATTCCTTGGCTTTGCCTTCAGGCATTGCACCATATTGCAGAAAGTTGATAATTGACATAACTAATATAGTGTGGGCAATATTAGGCCTAAAAATAATGTTAAGTTTCTGTGCTTTCTTTCTTTCTTTCTTTTTTTAGGAAAGATCCTCATGGTTTTTTTGCTTTTCCAGTCACGGATGCTATTGCTCCTGGATATTCCATGATAATAAAACATCCTATGGATTTTGGTACAATGAAAGAAAAAATCGCAGCAAATGAGTACAAGTCAGTAACGGAATTCAAGGTGAATTAATAGAGATTTATTAAGCTAGTGTGAATTGCTAATCTTTGTTTTCTCTGTGACAGGGATGATATCATGAGGTTCCAGAAATAGATGTACAAATCTTTGTATTCTACAGGAATATGCTTGCAACCTTATACCTAAAAAGTCAAGGCCATTCAGTATATTCAGTGTATTATACTGTTACCTGCTTATATGCATTTTATGTACTATAAAAGTTTGTTTTAGGGTTGTACCAGTCTTTCAATAACTTAGTGCCTTCATTTATTTTTTATTCTTCAGATCTACGTAGTAACTGAAGATCTGTGGGCAATTGCTTAAAATATTTTTTTCTAAAAATATTACAAAAATAGGAGAAAATAAAATAGTAAAATGAAGTAGGTAGCGCAGATGGGCATAATAGTAACTATTTCTTGTTTGATTCTTGGAGGTATCCTCTCTCCAGCTCCTTTCTTGCCTTTGCCGAGATAAATCCTGTACTTTCATACCTTTTCCCCCTTTTCAGTCACACTATTTAGGCTTCTGTAACCAATTTGCATCACTGCCTTGTCTTTTTTTTTTTTTTTCTGCTATCTTCTGTTGACTCCAGAGAAAAAGTATTCTAGAACTCTACACTCTAAGAAATATATAATTTGCCACATCAAAATTATCAGAGCAGTAACAAAAAGCTCACTTAGCTCTCATGGTACACTTGAATTCAGTAGAAACAGTGCACTTGTGAAATCAGACACTAAATGCCCATAAAACCATCCTGAGACTACCCATGCTGGCATTAGTCACCATCATAGCCTTTCACAGAATCACAGAGTTGAAAGTGACCATTTAGGCTATTAAGGCCAACCCTCTGTTCAGTATAGGAATCCATATTAAAGCCTCCCAGATAGATGGTTGACTAATGTTTGCTTGAACAAATTCAGTAAAGGAGAACCCCCTACCTCTCTGGATCCACTGTTGAACTGCTGTTACTGTTAGGAACTTTTTTCTAACATTCAACTGGAATCTGCTTGTCACATTCATCCTACATTAAACTAACTAGCTAATCAACATATCATGAGATACTTTGCCAAATGCTTTGCTTAAGTCAAGGTATATTATGTCTATAGCATTTTCACAATCTATTAAAGAACTTACACACTAAAAAAATGAGATAAGATTAGCCTGGTATTAATTTTTCTTGACAAATTTGTGCTTACTTCTGGTAATTTTTTTCAAGATCCATACAGATCTCCTTATGATCAGCTCTAGAATCTACTCAAGTATCAGTGTCAGAGTGACTGGTCTGTAGTTTCTGGACTTTCCCCCTCCTCCATCTTTTCCTTTGACTACAAGAACAGCAATTGCTGTCGTCCAACTATCTGGCACTTCATTCAGGATTTCTCAAATACTAAGGGTTTGACAGATCATCAGTTAGCTCCTTTAGTGTCAAGGGATGCAATTCATCTGGTCATGGAGATTTAAAATTCAAAGTAAAAAAAAATACTCTGGCTATATTTCTGTCAATCTCAAGCTTCAGTTCTGCCTTTCACAATTTCCTGATGGAATGGAATTTGGGGGGGGGGGAATTGGTGAGGGGGCTTTGAGATGATCAAACATAGGAATTGGGTAACTCTGCCTATTTTTCTTATCCATTAGCATTTTGCCCTCTTCTTTGAGCAACTGGTATACTGGATATTTTCTGTTCAACATATCTAAAAAAACCCTATTTGATTATTTTTAACATCTAACTAACATCAACTCATTCTGACCTTTTGCTTTCTTGACATCAACAGTACAATTCCAGGCTATATACCTGTATATACAGTGCATTTAGAAAGTATTCAGACCCCCTTCACTTTTTTCAATTTTGTTATGTTGCAGCCTGACACTACAATAGTTCAAATTCATTTTTTTTCTCATTAATCTACACTCAGTACCCCATAATGACAAAGTGAAAACAGAATTTTAGAAATGTCTGTAAATTTATTAAAAAGGAAAAACTTGAATATCACATTGGCATAAGTATTCAGACCCTTTGCAACAACACTTCACATTTAGCTCAGGTGCCTCCCATTTCTCTTGATCATTGCTGAGCTGTTTCTACATCTTGACTGGAGTCCACCTGTGGTAAATCAAACTGATTGGACATGATTTGGAAAGGCACACACCTCTCTATAGAAGGCCTCACAGCTGACAATGCATACTGTATCAGAGCAAAAGCCATGAGGTTAAAGGAACTACCTG
Source organism: Python bivittatus (assembly GCF_059951505.1). Classification (NCBI taxonomy): domain Eukaryota; kingdom Metazoa; phylum Chordata; class Lepidosauria; order Squamata; family Pythonidae; genus Python; species Python bivittatus. Next base: position 60,081,703 of record NW_028277088.1, read on the forward strand.
CAGAGCTCAGAGATAAGATTATTGCAAGGCACAGATCTGGGGAAGGCTACAAAAAAATTTCTGCTGCACTGAAGGTTCTCAAGAGCACAGTGGCCTCCATAATTCTCAAATGGAAGAAGTTTGGCACAACCAGGACTCTTCCAAGAGCTGGTCACCCAGCCAAACTAAGCAATCGGGGGAGAAGAGCCTTAGTAAAAGAGGTGACCAAGAACCTGATGGTCACTCTGACTGAGCTCCAGAGATGCTGTGTGGAGATGGGACAAAGTTCCAGAAGGACAGCCATCACTGCAGTCCTCCACTGATCTGGGCTTTATGGCAGAGTGGCTAGACGGAAGCCTCTCCTCAGTGCAAAACACATGAAAGCCCTCTTGGAGTTTCCAAAAAAGCACCTGAAGGACTCTCAGACTGTGAGAAACAAGATTCTCTGGTCTGATGAAACCAAGATTGAACTGTTTGGCCTCAATTCTAAACATTATGTCTGGAGGAAACCAGGTACCGCTCATCACCTGCCCAATACCATCCCAACAATGAAGCATGGTGGTGGCAGCATCATGCTGTGGGGGTGTTTTTGAGCAGCAGGGACTGGGAGACTGGTCAGGGTTGAGGGAAAGCTGAATGGAGCAAAGTACAGAGATATCCTCAATGAAAACCTGTTCCATAGCGCTCAGGACCTCAGACTGGGACACCTTCCAACATGACAACGATCCTAAGCACACAGCCAAGACAACACAAGAATGGCTTAGGGACAACTCTGTGAATGTCCTAGAGTGGCCCAGCCAGAGCCCTGACTTGAACCCTATTGAACATCTCTGGAGAGACCTGAAAATGGCAGTCCACTGACAGTATCCATCTGACCTGATTGAGCTTGAGAAGATTTGCAAAGAAGAATGGCAAAAAATCCCCCAATCCAGGTGTGCAAAGCTTGTTGTGTCATACTGAAAAAGACTGAGGCTGTAATTGCTGCCAAAGGTGCTTCAACAAACTAATGAGTAAAGAGTCTGGACACTTATGCCAATGTGATATTTCAGTTTTTTCTTTTTAATAAATTTACAGACATTTCTAAAATTCTGTTTTCACTTTGTCATTATGGGGTACTGAGTGTAGATTAATGAGGAAAAAAATGAATTTGAACGATTGTAGTATCAGGCTACAACATAACAAAATTGAAAAAAGGGAAGGGGGGCTGAATACTTTCTGAATGCACTGTATTACCTGTGTATATATTTTGTCCTGTCCTCTTCACATTTTCTGTATGTATCCTTTCTAGTTTATCAGATCTTCACTAAATTTTTGGTGTAATCATATTGTTTCTTCAACTGCCCTCCATTTTTCTCTCTTCATTGGAATTGTTTGTAATTGTGTTTTAATATCTTCTTCTCTAGGAGGTCCTAACTATTTTGAGCTCCTTTTCTTATTAGCTTCTACTACCATGCGATCCTGTTTAACACTGTTCAGATAGTATTAAAATCTACTTTTTTGAAGTCCAAATGTGTTTAATTATACACAGTTTTAATTTCCCTTTAAATCAGGAACTCCAACATTCCATGCTACATTTTCTCTGATTGTATCATTTTAAACTGAGCATGACTTGAGTGGTCTTCTATGCCTACCTAATTTACTGCATCTGGAAAATTAACATGCAGCATTTCACTTGTTTTATGAGAAGTAAGCCTAAAAACCACTGTGAGCAGTAAACAGTCTGCTCCTTAGCTTAAACTGCAAGTGACTGTAAATGGCATAGATACTGATATTTTGAACAGTTAAATCAAGCAAAGGATTGGATTTAAACCATTTCATTTGCACCATAAGTAACCAAAAGGATTGCTTGTAAAATAATTGGGTAAATGTTTATCAACTAACTTACATTGTAAGAGTCCACTGAAATTGAACTTCTTAAACTATAAATAGTTTTTGAAAACAGAGCAATTTATGTTTATGCTTTCCAGGCAGATTTTAAATTGATGTGTGACAATGCAATGACTTACAACAGACCAGACACCGTGTACTACAAACTGGCCAAAAAGATCCTCCATGCTGGCTTTAAGATGATGAGCAAAGTAAGACAACTATAACAGAGAACTTTCCGGGGCAAAAAATATAGATTAACCTTTGTAGTGGGTCATAATACAACATTATTTTATACTTCCAGTCTAGGTTCAGTTTCAGAAGGGTGGTTTGGGTGCGTGGGGATGTGAATGCAGCATGTGTCTAAGTGGCTTATTAAAGCAATTGCTGATATGCTGCATTCATACTTCAACATGTTCTTAAGCACTGAACTTTACTTTAAATAAAGAACCCTACTTTAGATCAGATATTTATAGCCCTAGAGGGCAGACCATGTTTTATAAAATAAAACTGGAATTTTAAAGAAGCTGAATTCTGTTCTTAATACCAAATGGTGGTTTCCCCATGCTGCTGGGTTTAATAAAGGTCTCATTGGCATTTCCATTATAAATCTCTATCCTTTTAAGGTGAAAAGCTTTCCTTTAAGATTTGGTTTCTTCAAGATAGAAATGTTGAATTGAAGCATTCACTCAAGAAATAAACATTGCCCTATTTAAATAAACATTGAAACTATTCTAGAATGTTTAAACATTTCACTATTTTTAAAGCTTCTTTCCATAAAATATTTAAGAAAATACATACATACTCTTTTTTAAAAACTGTTTGATTAAATTTTTAATGAATTTCTAAATACAATACCTACTCCTTCACCTACTGAATAAAAGCAGACAAAGTATAATGGAAATGTTTATATAAAATGAGCAAAAGATGGATTTGTGTAAGATACACCCATTATATGATACCATTTTTCAAAATTATAAAAAGCTGACTTTCAAACTGAAGAGTTGACTGTCTTGTATGAAGATTGTGGTAAGTTCTGTGTTCAGGTAGGTGGCCATTTTTGTGTATGGTTTCCCTTCTGAGGTAGGTTGCAGGTGTTCTGGTGTCATGCTGTCATGATTGAATCACCTTGCATCCTCATTGAAGATGTAGCTCTTAGGTGCAAAGCCATGGCCATTCCCATCCCATCCCATCATCATAGCATCTTCGCTATGAGGGAAAGGTGTAAAGTCCCTGCTGCTCTGTCCTTTCTAATTCTAGGAACGGCTGTTAGCTTTGAAGCGCAGCATGTCGTTTATGCAGGACATGGATTTTTCTCAGCAGGCAGCTCTTTTGGGCGATGAGGACCCAGCTGTTGAAGATCCAGTGCCCGAAGTTGTTCCTGTGCATGTAGAGACTACCAAGAAATCCAAAAAACCAAGTAAAGAAGTTATTAGGTAACCACTGGAGGAAATTTTTTGCTCTTTTATGCCTTTATTTGCAAATTAACACTCCCATTTTAGGAATGAATTAATCAGAGCATTGTTTTTCTGAGTTTATACCTCAAAGAACTGGGACAACATATAATGTTTGTCAAGGAACTTACGCATCTTGGGGCCCTTGAGCAGAATTGTTGTGCACCCCAAAAGATTTGGGGGCATGTTCTAGAGTATACAGTCAGTATAGGTGGCATTGGGTAAACACTCTGAAAATGAGTTGGAAGAATTGACAAACATGAGCACAGGGCATTCTTGGCATTCATTACAGCAGCTGATCTTTCAGGTTTCCATATGAGCCAGAAAAAAAAGTACAGCTGCAAGAGGCGCATTAATTTTAGTGAGCTGACTTCTTAAATCAGCCACATCTTTTTTGAGGCTAGAATGGAAGCCTGAAAAAAGAGGGCTTGTATTAATGAATAGTAGAATGGCATTCAATTTCAGGGTAATTTGAAGCAGTTCTTCCAAATTATTTTCAAAATGTTTACTGCACTGATGGGTATTAGTCTGGCACACTATTCCTATAAAAGATCAGACTCCAGGACATTTCCAGTGTTCCTGTGTAGTGGATATTGCAAGGGACTGTGAGTAGTGGCCTGTCCCTTGTTTCTGGTCATGTTAAAACATGACAGTAACCTCCTAAGGACTCCAGGACTTTCCAATTTCAAAACTGCTGACATCATCATTTGACCTTTTCATTCGTAAAAATGGATAGTGTTCTTCTTTAGTTAGTAATCCTTTTAACAAATACAATTGCTTTTAAAAATGAAGGTTTCTCTCTCTTAATTTCTGTGTTTTCTTCATTAAACCCCTCTTTTTTTCTTATTTGCTTTTTAGAAATAACATTGCACACTAATCTTCATAATATTTTAAAAGATGCTAATTTTGAAGTACAGGTAGTCCTCAACTTTGACCACAATAGGAACCAAAAACTCATTGTTAAGTGGTGTGGTCGTTAGTAAGACATCATGTGACCGCAACTTACGACCTTCCCTGCCGGCTTCCCCACTGACTTTTCTTGTCAGAAGCCAGCTGGGAAGGTCACAAATCACGATCACGTGACTGCAGGATGCCACAATCTTTGTAAATTCGCAACTGTTGCCAAGTGCCCAAATCACAATCACATGACCATGATGATGCTACAATGATTGTAAGTGTGAGGACTGTAAGTTGCTTTTTTCAGCACCATCATAACTTCGAACAGGCACTAAACAAATGGTCATAAGTCGAGGACTCCCTGTAATTGTTGGTTCTGAGAAGATTTTCAGCTCTAATTTGAAATATCTGTTATTCTAAAACTATGTATTTTTGGTACATTCGTGAAATTTTCCTTCAATGTAGCAGTGTAGTTTTCAGGATACTGCAGATGGGCATCTCAATATTTATAAGAGAGTATTGTAATTCATACTTCTGGTTGTCAGCATAGTTGCAGGTAAACAGATTCAAAACTGCTGATATTAAGAATCATTTATGTTATTATATATATTTATATGCCACCTCATCAAATACTCTAGGTGGTTTGTATTAATAAAAGAAATAAAGCAGTGCCCTAAAACAGCACCAATAAGTAACATTTTAATATAAAAACCATCAAGTACATTAAAAACTGGACGCTTCCATGACATGTGGTGCCAGGTACTCTGAAATCTCTATGGAAAAGAACTTTCTTAATGGCCTTTCTGAATGTGGGCAGGAAGGAACTATTCTAATCTTGGGAGGCAAGGGGTTCCAGAATGGGCAGACTGTAATCAAGAAAGCCTGCCTCCAGGTTCCCACCTCTTAAACTCTCTGGGAAGAATCCGCAGCACATCTTCCTAGCCAGTACCTATAGGATAGCAGATTCTAGTCAGTATAGACAGTCCCAGAGGTAATGAGAACCTAGGCTATAAGTAGCATTTGGAAGTGGTTTGCCATTGCCTTCTTCCTGGTCTGAGAGAAAGAGTAACTCACCCAAAAGTCACCTAGCTAGCTTTGTGCCTAAGGTGAGACTAGAACTCATGGTCTCCCAGTATCTAGCCTGGTGCCTTAACTAGTATGCCAAAACCAGCCCTCAGTCCATCTAATATTAAATGTGGAATTATGATGGAACCAGAGGCAAGCAGCCACTTTATCATGTTGGGATTCATTCTACATGTAGTCCTCAGCTTATGTCCATTTCTTCAGCAACCGTTCAAAGTTACGGTGGTGCTGAAAAAATGGACTTATGACCGATCCTCGAAGTTCCGGCCCTTGAAGCATCCCTGCAGTCACATGATTGCAATCCAGGCTCTTGGGTGTCCGGCTTGCAGTTACAACATCACAGCAAGCAGCATCACATATTCACCATTTGCAACCTTCCCTGCCAGCTTCTCACAAGCAAAGTCAATGGGGAAGCCTGCAGGGAAGGTTGCAAGTCACCCCAGTAAGTTGCTCCTGCTGCTTTTTCTCCCAAGGAGCCCACTATGGAATATGAGACCCCAAGGATCTTGTACTCTGTAGAACCCCCCCACCTGCCCAAACTCTGTAGTATGTGCCCACCCGCAGCATCCCCTGTAATCCCATGGCCTCTGCCAACCCTCCCGCAGCTTCTGCAACCCATCCGAAGCTTTCACTGGCCCTTCTACAGTTCTCACCGATGCCCCCTAGTGCTCATGGCACTTCCCTTGCACTCCCCTTACCTGGGACTCCCACTTCTTCCCACTTAATGACCCACACGTCCTGAGGTTACAACAGCTGCCCAGATTGTCATCGCTAAGCAATGCGGTCACATGACATTGCACTTTACGACTGCATTGCTTAACAACAGCAATCCCATTCCAAATTGCTGTCATAACCTGAGGACTACCTGTACCCTGTTCAGTCCTATCCAATGCTTCACAGCTTCCTGGCACCAGGTTAAAACTTCCACTGTGTTTTCTGCTTGGCCAGGATGGAGATAGATAACTGGATACTTTTATCTGATACTGTATGATACATACGTGTATCATGTATACACACACACATACATACATAGGGGATACAGAGGAATACCATGACTGATGATACTGAACACTGCTGCAAGATCTAGCAAAATGAGAACTGGTGCAGTACTATATTCAAATCCCACTGAATATCATCCTAACTTCAGTGTTAAAGCCTGTTGTTTGGTATACACATTGAATTTCTTCCTCTGTCAAATTCCATATCAACATTTGAATTTTCTCTTGATTGATCCGGTAACTTGACCCTGAACAATTTTGTTTTACGTGTTCCATCGGCAATGTTCAAGAATCTTTAGGCTGAGCAATTTAAATACAATACCATCAGCAAATAAATTTTAATTAATGTTCTTGTGTAGTTTAATTCCTGAAATGATGTTGTTTTAGCATAGCTCAATAGGCAGTGGTTCTACTACCGGTAAAAATAATGAAGGAGAGGGGGGCACCCTTATCCCCTTTAGTATATTGCTATGAAATAAGACCATTTATTACAATTTTGGCTGTTTGTTTTTTATAAATGCTCTATAAATATAAGAAAATTAGGGCTATAACCCATTTTTTTTCAAAACTGAAAGCATAAAAGCCCATTCCAAATTGTCAAAGTTTTTTTTTTTAGAAGAAATATCATGGCCAAGTTTTCATTTTTCTGATGTGCCTTATTGGTAATATTTAAATTATATGTACTATCGTTTCTCATGTATTTGTTTGAGATAAAGCCATCTAGTCAAGATGTATAATTTCAGTTAAAAGTCCATTTAGACTCTTAGTAAGAATTGTAAAAAACTTATAATTCACACTCAGTAAAGAAATGGGTCTGTATGATTCAAGATGAATTGGATCTTTTCCTTCTTTATAAATCAAAGAGATGAAAGCTTCTTTCCATGACAGGTGAGGTTCCTGGCATAACTGAATCTTGTTCATTACTTGAGTTAAAGGTTTAATTAGAGTTTCTTGAAAAATTCTGTAGTAAATTGTAGAAATACTGTCTGCTCCTGGAGCTTTATTCAGTTTCATTTTTTGATTGACTCTTTGGTTTCATGTTCTATTGTAAGCCAATTAAGAATTTATTTTTGTTGATCCATACATTTTTGAAGTAATATTCCATTCAAATTTTCTTCAATTTTACTGGATCAGATTCCTGTTTATTATATAATTTTGAATATTAAATAATGAATTGCTACATCATATGCTTCATTGTAGAAACATATTTAGAGCTGTCCCAAATGGATTATTATTTTGTTTTGTCCCTTACTTCATTGATATGTTAACAGTTTGTCTGGCTTATTGCCTTTTTCAAAATATTTATGCCTGGTGAAGCTCATTTTTGTTTATAAGTTTCATTCACTCCCAGTCAATTATAATAGTTCCTTATTGCTTTCATCTTTGGCTCTAAATCTAAAGTTGGATTGAGTTTATGTCTTAGTTCTAATTGTTTTAAATTATTCAGTAATATATCTTTCTGCTTTTGCATGACTTTCTTTCTGTTTGACTCAGAACAACCCTCCCATAAATGCTTTACTTGCCTCTCATACTGTAGCAAAGAATATTTATTTCAGAAGTTAAATTGTACTGGAAGAAATTTTAGTTCTTGATGATACTTCAGTTTAATATTCTCTTCTAACAATAGCAATTCTTTCAGATTCCATCTAATCAAGATGGCGGTTCATTAGGAGACAAAAGATCTGTCTCTTCCGGACTGCTGTTAATTGTTAGGTACTTGACAGAAGACCTAATTTTCCTTGGAGGCCTGTTCTCAGAGGGTAAACCCAGGGGACTATAAATCTTTATAAAGCTGCTTGCAGTTATGGCCAGCAATTATGTTGATAAGAACCTCTGGAACTGTACTTAACAGATATGCAGGTCAAAATCTCCCCTTTTTTCCTGATTTCTGGATATTTATTTTACTGCTTTTTCCTATGTCTACTGAATCTAATTAGGACTTATTCTTTCATTATCTGAATGGACTCTTGTTTGAATAATTTATAGTACAGTGGTACCTCGGGATACGAACATAATCCGTTCCGTGACTCTGGGCGTATCCCGAGTTGGTCATAACCCGACGCAAATTTCCCCATAGGGTTCAGTGTAAATCCGGTTAATCCGTTCCGCCCTCCGAATTTGGTCACACCCCGAAGCAAATTTTCCCATAAGGTTCAATGTAATTACCGTTAATCCGTTCTGGCGTCCGGGGACCACGCATCAGGGGCGGGAGAATGGCCGGGCACAGCGCAGCGGTAGAACAGCCGGGCGCGGCGGGAGAACGGCCAGGCGCCGCGCGGCGGGAGAACAGCCGGGCGCCACACTGTGCGGCGGGAAAATGGCCGTGGACCACGTGTCGGGTGGAAAAATGGCCGCGGACCACGTGTCAGGGCGGAAAAATGGCCATACCCTGAGGCGGAGTTCGCACATCGAGGTAAATTTTTGCGGCCGGAGCTGGTTGTTACCCGAAAAGTTCGTTAGTAGAGGCGTTCGTATCCCGAGGTACCACCGTATTGCCTTTTGGACTTTCTTTTTTCATGATTCTTTAACAGCTTCAGTTAATAGCTTTGGTTAACACAGTAAAGAAACAGAACAAACAAGCATCAGATACAAATGATCCCAGATCAATTCTGATTATATAATCAAACTACAATAGCAATAACTTTAAAGGAAATCTATCAAGATTAGCATTAATGCTGTAAAAAGTTCACTTATTATGATTTCTTATGATGAAGTGGCCTCTTGTAGCTAAAGAGAATAAAACAGTCTGAAAAACAGAACAAGTTCTGACAGCATGATGGTGGACTAGCATGGAGGAAAAACCTCTAGTTAAGAATAACTAAGAAAAACCTCCAGATGGAATGGAGTACCTGTAAAACAAAATTCTATAAAACATTTTTTCAGTCTGTAAACTGAAGAGGGAGTTATTTTAGTACTTGAGAATATGAACGAGGTCTTATAATTATAAGACTATAATTATAAACTATTAACTTTTTAGGGAAGGTTGTTGAGAAGGTAGTCAGGCTACAGCTTCAGAGAGTCCCAGAGGAATTGGATTATCTGGACATCTTTAAGTTGGATTTCAGGCCAGGACATAGTACAGCAATGGTACTGGTTATGTTTGTGGATGACATGTGATTGTCTTGGCTCTTGATCTCATAGTATACCCAGTTTGTATATTATGATCCCAGGCTACCAAGTGATGCTATCGAGGTCTTGTCCCAGTGTTTGGAGGCTGTGAGGGTCTGGATGGGGAGGAAGACAGTCAAGCTTAACCCTAGCAAGACCAAGTGGCTGTGAGTGTCTGGACCACTCAGAATTGGAGATTGTCCACCTGTAGTCCTGAATGGGGTTTCACTTCTCTATTTTGGACTTATGCACAATTTGGGTTTTAGCTCCTGCTTGAGAAGAAGGGGCCAGCTGTAGCCAAGAAACCTTCACACAGATTCATCTTGTGTACCAGTTGTACCTGTTTCTGGACTGGGAGGCTCTCTGGACAGATTCATGTTTTAATCATCTTATATGTGGATTATTTTAATATAACTCAACATGGGGCTGCTCTTAAAGTTTACTCAGAAGCTGCAGCTGATCCAGAATGCAATGGCATGGGAAGTTATGAGCACCCCACAGTATGACCATGTAATTCCTCTGCTCCATGAGTGGACTGGTTACTCATAGGCTTTTGGGTACAATTCACGGTACCAGTTATCAGCCATAAAGCTCTTTGTGGCATAAGGCCTGGCTGTCTGAAGGACCATCTGCAGTGTTTGCCTGCCCTGTTTGATCCAAAAGAGTTTGCATGCTTCAGATCCCATCAGTTGAACACTATTACCTGATTGGACTCAGGAAGGGAGCCTTCTCTATTTGCAGTACCTTTTCCCTGGGACACTATCCCCACAGAAATTTGAATGGCCCCTATCTTGGCCTCATTCAAACAAGCCTTACGTCTGGCTCTTCCCCCAGGCTTTGGATTAGGTCAGGTGGTGAGAGTGTTATATGGTGAGAGGGCACTGGGTTTTACTCCTTATGGATGGTTCACCATCTTTGCCTTATTGTTGCTGTTAATTTTGTTCTTAATATTGTATGGCATCCAGAGTCACTATGGAGTTGGGTAGCCTTATGAAATTAAAATTTTAAAATCTAGTAGTAAGAAGAAAAGAATGCTGATTCACCCAGGAAATTCACTATGTTTACCTAGCAGTCATAAAATTCTATGGTTTAGAGGGAGGTGGGGAACCATTTGATTTCTTATTTATATGATAATTTGTACTTTGTTATAGTTGTATATTTGAACCAGAAGGAAATGCGTGCAGTCTGACAGACAGCACAGCCGAAGAACATGTCCTGGCCTTGGTAGAGCATGCAGCAGATGAAGCACGGGATCGGATCAATCAGTGTCTCCCAAACAGCAAGGTCTTGTCAAATTGATTCATGCTGTCATTTTATAGACATTTTATTTGGCTAATTTTCTCAGTTGGACAAGAAATTTTACATAGTGTCTGGTATGTGAATATATATATATATTCAAATTTGTCACCACCCATTTCATTAAAAAGTGACTGGGCAGTTTATAGAAGAGATGCATTCAATTAAAATACAATATAAAACCATCTTAAATAATTAATAAATAAATTCCAAAGGATGATAAAATTGGCAAACAGCTCAAGGAGTGTTGTCAGGGCACCAGCCACCCCCAGGATTGATTACAACTTCTGTCACCCCATGCAAGCTGACAGAGCCAGGTCTTCAGTCCTTTCTGGAAAACCGGGAGGGTAGGGGCCCGCTGCACCTCTGGGGGGAGAATATTCCAAAGGGCAAGACAGTGGCAGAGAAGGCTCTCTTCCTGGCCCTGCCAGCCAACATTCTCTCGTTGACAAGGTCCGCAACATGCCCTGTCTGCCTGACCAAGGTGGGACAGGTTGATGTAATGGGGGTGAGACAGTCCCTCAGATAACCTGGATCCGTGCCATGTAGGCCTTTAAAGGTGATAATGAGCACCTTGAATTGGACCTAGAAGCAAACTGGCACCCAATGCAGCTCCCATAGCAGAGGTGTTATATGTGCCATCCTTGGGGCACCCATGATTGTCCACGCGGCTGCATTTTGAACCAACGGTAGCTTCTGGATACTCTTCAAGAGTAGCCCCATGTAGAGCACATTGCAGTAGTCTAACCAAGAAATGACCAGAGCGTGAGTGACTGACTGGACAGCCTCTCGTATGATGGTTTTTTTGGATGTAAAATCTCTAGAATAAAGATTAAAATTATACTGTACATGATTTAGACTTCAGTTTGAATATAAGTAGAAATTAAATGACATGTTCCTAAGATTCTGTCCCAATGAAAATCTTCCTAAAAATATGTTAATGTTGCTTATGACAGTACTCTAAATTGACAAGATTGTATCATACAGTATAGCCCAACTAGAAGAGTTGAAGTTAAAAGTCGATGAACAATACCAGCTGATTGTGTTAACCCAGAATCTAAATGTGTATATGAGATAATTCCATTGCTTCTTGTTTTATTCTAAATACAAATGCACTGTCTGTTTTTAGAGCAACACAGAAAATTATGGACTCCTTGGAGTTCTCTGAGCTTGATTCTTTTCTTGCAAATGTTTCATTACCCCACTAGGTAACATCTTCAGTGCTAAAATGGGATGGGGTTTGCTCTCTATTTATATACTGTGGCATGCCTTGCCAGTGCTGGTGGGGGTGGGGGTTTTGTTTTGCTCCTCTGGTAGTTCCTTGATTAGCCTATGTTTACTGCTTGATTGTGTGCCTGGTAGTAACCTTTGCTTATCTGGGTGATGATTGCTAGTGAGGCGATCTTCTGGTCTTTTGTCTCTTTTGAATAGTATGTAGATGCTGTTTATCTCTATGGGTCTGTTAATTGCTGCCTTGTCTGAATACCAAGCTTCCAAGAATTCTGTTGCATTTTTTGATTTAGCTTGGTTTAAAATGCTGACAGTTTCCCAGTTAAAACTATGGTTAAGTGTATTCAAGAGAGATAGAAGACCAGAAGATTGCCTCACCAGCAATCATCACTCAGATAAGCAAAGGTTACCACCAAGCATACAATCAAGCAGTAAACATATGCTAATCTTGATATAAATAGAGTATATAAGTATATAATTAGAGAGCAAACCCCATCCCATTTTAGCACTGAAGATGTTGCCTAGCCGGGTAATGAAACATTTGCAAGAAAAGAACCAAGCTCAGAGAACCCCAAGGACTCCACAGTTCAACCCTGAGCTACACATGTTCACCTCTATTGGTACAGAAAATTATGGTTTAGTACAATGTGTGAACCCAGTTTCATTATATATTGTATTTAAGAGGGGAAATATACATATCCAGTATGGATAGATCTAAGAGGTCATTTATAGACTGCATAGGCACAACTCTTCTTTCGGTTACACATTCAGCAAGTTAATACTGTTAGTATCTTCTCCTTAAAATCTAGATGGATATTTGCTGATTAAACAGGAAACATGAAAAGAAAGACTATTTCTCCTTTTGTTGTGTTTAAGTACAGATAGGCTACCTGAAGAAGAATACTGATGGATCTTTGGTCTTCAGTGTACTCAATCCATCAGATCCTGAAACAGAAGGTAATTTTCAGATAAACTTTAATAGTTTATATTTTTCATTGTAAATGTGCTTTTAATTATGCATGACTAAGTTTGTGCTAACTTTTATCTCTTATTTAATAAGAGAAAATTTAATTTTATATTGTTTTCATCTTTGTTTAAATAACACACATAAGTACCTCCATTTGAGGATTAAATGTTATATACACTGATGTGCCTGAATTGGCAACAAAAAGATTTGCACTCTGAAATATATTTGACTAAAACGGTGAGCTAATATTAACATATTTGAAGGCTTTCAGCTAATACTGTAGTAATGTCAAAATTAAGCTGCATTTGTTGTAAAATATAAGTCTAAAAGAAATCCTATGTGAGCAATGCCTCTTTGAGCTCTAATTCAAAGTTCCATAAATATATATTTATGCAACTAGATTTACCTAATTAGTTAAAATGTGTGGCCAATCTGTGATCCAGGTAGTTGGTCCTTAAGCCATGCCTGCAGGAAGGTTATTAAGCCTGGCAATGGCATTTATATATTTATTTATATTTCAAATTTGTCACCGCCCATCTCACTGTGGAGTGACTATGGACAGTTTACAGTAAAAACAGAATAAACCATTAATTAAAATAGATAAATATGAATTAGTTAATTAAAATATACTAAAAACAAACTTCCTTTATAATACTTCTAAGAGGCAGATGTTAATTAGGTGTTATTAAAGTCAGGGAGCATCGTCAAGGCACCAGCCATCCCCAGGGTCGATTGTATCTTTCCTCACTCCACGCAAGTCTTCAATTCCCTCTGAAAAATTGGGAGGGTAGAGGCCCACCTCACCTTTGGGGTGAGAGTATTCCATAGGGTGGGAGCAACAGTAGAGAAGGCTCTCCTCCTAGGACCCACCAGTTGACATTCTCTCACTGATGGGATCCGCAACATGCCTTCTCTGCCAGACCGGGTGTGATGGGTCATTGTAATGGGGGTGAAACAGTCCCTCAGGTAAGTTGGACCCATGCCATATAGGGCTTTAAAGGTGATAACCAAAACCTTGAATTGAACCTGGAAACAAATTGGAACCCAATGAAGCTCCTGCAGCAAAGGTGTTACATGTGCCATCCTTGGGGCACCCAAGATTGCCCACACGGCCGCATTTTGAACCAGCTGTAGCTTCCAGACACTCTTCAAGGGTAGACCCATGTAGAGCACATTGCAATAGTCTAAACAAGAGATAACGAGGGCATGAGTGACAGACTGGAGGGACTCCTGATCCAGGAAGGGGTGTAACTGGTGCACCACATGAAGTTGCACAAAGGCCCTCCTGGCCACGACTGCCACCTGCTCCTTGAGCAGGAGTTGTGAGTCCAGGAGGATACCCAGATTATGTACTGGGTCTGTCTGGGGCAGTGCAACCCCATCAAGAACCAAAGATGGTAAACCCCCAGATACAGAGGAGCCTCTATTCCACGGCCACTCTGTCTTACCAGGGTTGAGCTGAAGCCTGTTGCTCCCCATCTAGACCCCCACAGCCTCCAGGCACCGTGAAAGGGTGGTCAAAGCATCACTCAAATCACCTGGGATGGAGATGTATAATTGGGTATCATCTGCATATTGATGATACTTCATCCCATGGTGGTGGATGATCTCACCCAGTGGTTTCATGTAGATGTTGAAAAGAAGCGGGTACCAAACCCTGTGGCACCCTACAACAGAGGGGGATGGGCTGGACCTCTCACTCCCAATCAACACTGATTGGGAAAAGCCTTGGAGGAAGGAAGTGAACCAGCACAAAACTGTGCTGCCCACTCCCAACTCCCGAAGTTGACCCAAAAGGATACTATGGTTGATGGTATCGAAAGCTGCTGAGAGGTCAAGAACAGCCAGGATGGATGCACTACCCCCATCCCACTCCTGCCATCCATGAGTGCAACCAATGCTGTTTCCATCCCATATCCGAGCCTGAAACCTGACTGAAAAGGGTCCAAATAATCCATTTCATCCAGTATCCTCTGGAGCTGCAATGCCATCACCTTCTCAACCACCTTCCCTAAAAAGGGGAAGTGGGAGACTGGATGAAAATTGTCTAGTAGGTGGGATTCAGAGATGGTTTCTTGAGGAGGGGATGCACCAGCGCCTCTTTAAAGATGATTGGGAACACCCCCTCTCTCAAGGATGAATTCACCATTGCCTGGACCCACCCACATGTCACCTCCCGAGTGGCCTTGACCAGTCAGGAGGGGTGTGGGTCTAGTTGACAAGTGGTGGCATTAACAGTCTGGAGGACCCTGTCCACTTCCTTGGGTTCAACAGGCTCAAACTGTTCCCAGATAACAGAGTAAGTCCATAGGCCATGCCCCACGCTTGGAATCCAACTGGGAATGGATCCGAGTGATTTTATCCTCCAGATGCCCCGAAAACTCCTCTGCATGGCCCTGTAAATGGCCCACTGGGCCCTCCTTTCCCAAAAGGGATTGGGTGATTTTAAACAGGGCCACCAGGTGGCATTCTGCAAATGCAATAAGAGTGGAGAAATATTGGCGTTTCACCGCTCTTACTGCTTAATAGTGGCTCTAGCCTGTGTTTGGTCAGATTTGGTCCTTGTTTTCCTTCGGCGGTGCTCTAGACGTCTCTTAATCCTTTTCAAGACCCTCAACTCCTCTGTAAACCACAGGGAGCATCGGGCTCGATGGAACAAGAGAGGTCACATGAGCGCGATCTTGTCCAAGGCCTCAGCTGCCTTCCTATTCCAGGTGACGGCCAAGGCCTCTGCTGGACTGTGCAGCACATCCTCAGGTATAACCCCCAGGTCCCTTTGGAACCCAATTGGGACCATCAGTCATTGGGGGCAGACCAGTTGAATAGGTCCTGCCTCCCTGCAGAAGGGGGTAGCATGAGAGAAATTCAAGGTCACCAGGGCATGATCTGACCATGACAATGGGGACAGATGTAACTCCCCCTTCAGATCATCTTGCCATTGCTCTGACAAGAAAAACAAGTCTGGTGTGAGACCACTGTCCCGAGTCAGGTCATGAATAACCTGGGACAGGCACATGGCCCCCACGGTGGCCATGAACTCCCTGGCTGCCTCCGAGGCATGTCCCAGGGATGGCACATTGAAGCCCCCCAGAATCATAAGTCTGGGGAACTACACCGCCAGCCCCAAGATGGCCTCCAGCAGCTCAGGCAGGGAGGTTGCTACACAGCAGGGAGGCTGGTACAGCAGCAACAATCCCAACTGTTCTCGCAAGCCCACATTCAGGAACAGGGTCTCACAACCAGCCACTTGTGGAACAGCGCCCCTGAAGGCCAACAGAGATTCCCGGATGACAACTGCTACACCTCCTTCCCTGCCCTGGGGTTTCAGCTGATGCCAAACCGTAAATCCAGCTGGGCACATTTCCGAGAGGGGCACCCCCTCTTCAGGGCTCAGCCAGGTCTCGGTGATACACGCCAGGTGGGCCCACTCCTCAGTGATCAGATCACATATAAGGGGGGCCTTGTTATTAACTGATCTGGCGTTAAGAAGCAGCAGCCGAAAGCCAGGGCCTCCACAGGTCTGCTGTCCAGGGCCTGGGTCTGAATCCAGAGGGCCGGAACATGCCACCAGTAGTGTGTCAGATTCAGCCGGCATGGCACAGCACGGTGAAAGCACCGCTCAGCTTCGCTAGTCAATTTCACCGCCCAGGTGCTAGCAGAGAAAAAGGGGAAGCGAAACCCCAAACTGATTGCTGACAGGTGGCGCTTAACTCAAACCGCAAGCGGATACTTTGTATTAGCGCCGGCTTCCCTTGAGCGTTGTAGACAAAGGAACGTGCACTGAAGCAAAGCAATCAACAAGCGATTGAGAACTCCCGGCTTTGCGTTCAAACAGGAAAACCCAACAAAGGCAACAACAGCACAACCCATAGACGGCAATCAGAAAGGCAAAAGCACTGGTCTGAATCTGCCATTTGGGCGAAGGGGGATTACTGCGGGTAATCTGTAACTAAGCAACGGGGCAAAACGCGGGAACGGGGAAGCTATAAGATACATTGTAAGATGTGCCAAGCCAACCCTGGCTTTTTCTGTACTTACTTATGTTATGCTTGAGTAAACTTCTTTGCTGAACACACGTGTCACGAGAGTTTCTCTGAGACGAATGGGGTAAACCTTACATAGTAGACACTGGGGGCATCTTCTCTGAGAGTGGCCCGCCCTCTGACTCCCATCATAACACCCACTCCCTGTCACCACCTGAATAGTATGACCCGCCCTAAACCCCCCCAGGGTCTCCAATTCCCCCCAGTCCCAGGCCTCTGGCTTCCCTAGTTAGGGGACCCTCCATCCAAATGTACAATAACAATCACCCAGTCAACCAAATCAGTCAATCGGGTGGTTCTACATTCAATCTGAGATGGGTAATTAATCTTCAATCCACTTTTCTTCTGCATCACCTTGAAATAATAAGTCATTGTACTGGTATAGCACCATCTCAGCATTACTGAATAAAAATGCTATATTTTGAAGCAAAAATGCACAGCCGTTTCAAAGCAACATAATGGAATATGAATTCTGGTTGTCTCCTTATATGTTTTAAAATTGGAAAAAATGTTGAGTATACTTCCAATTTCATAAGTAAGAGTGTTAAGCTATATTTAAACAAGCTATTTATTGGTTAATATTGCAGTGCTGCCTGTTGATTCTATATAGAAAGCAAAGAACCTCCTTAAATAAAGCATACGTCTAAAATTGATTGGAGTTATCATATGAAATTATTACATAAATCTTTAAATCTGTTTTTCATTTGTCTTAGGTAATCCTGAATTATGACTCGTATTTCAACCTTTATTGGTTAACCCAAGAATATCACTTATTATAAGTCAAGCTCTTCCATGTTTATACTGCTTACAGTATTTTAAACATTAATTATCTTTAATGTAATTTCATATCTTACCAGTTCAATTTCCTCATTCTTTTGTTCATTCAGTGATGTCAAAATCAACTTGTTCATTAATTTTCTTGCATCAATTTCTCACAGTTAATGCAACATATTTGTCTTCCTTTTAATAAAAGAAATGAATTCTTTGGAGTATGGCTTCTAAAGTTTATGTCAATCAGTACAGCAAATCAGTTGGAATACAAAGAAGGGGGAAGTCAAAAATAAAATATTTATCTATAGTATTTTTAGGGGTGTTTTTCTTTTCTTTCTTTTCTTTTTTTACATCTATAAATAATAATTTAATGGAGATTTTGGCTTTAAGCTCAAAAATGTATACTTCTTTTTCATATCATGAAAGCAACTCAATGTACTCTGGTTGGAATCTTTTATTAATGTTATATTGAGCATTAATTGTATAATTTCAGTCATTAATTGTCCAGTTATAGTTATCTTTTTTGAAAATACATCTCTCTTATAATTTTTTTTTAAAAAAGACAAGGCCTAACTGAAAAAAATTCTTTTTGCTTATTTATATAGCCTAATAGCAAATTATTTTCTTTTGTGCAGTTCAGTTGTTCTTTGTTAACATTTTAAAACAAACCACCTAATATTGTTTTGAAATATTAACAATTTCTAAATAGTCTTTTTAGTAATTTCAGGCAAAAGTTCTTAAAATCTATGATAGAGTTGTAAGAGTGTGTTCCTGCCTATTACTTTTGAAAACTTGCAAAACATTTATTTATATGTTTATTGTTGAAAGTAGAGGAGGAGACCCATCCAGTGGATCTGAGCTCTCTGTCAAGCAAGTTACTACCTGGATTCACAGCATTGGGCTTCAAAGATGAAAGAAGGCACAAAGGTAACCTCTTTGATGCAAATAATGTTTATATTCCCAAGATTAAACATTTGTCTTCATATTTATAAGACATTTTAATTTAATTTTGAGTATTTTTAGAAGGTAACTACTAGATATCCAGTGACTCAGAGAGTCAGGTCTTGTAGGTCTCAGTGCAAGGTGAATGATTGATTTCACTTGGACGTTGGTACCACTTTTCTCAAGTATACAAGTTCTTTGTGGTGTCCATAGCTGGACCATTCTCAAAGAATGCTTATCAGTGGTTCCTCATTAAACTGGAAATGTGTCTCAAGTGGGATGCTTGGGGTTCTGTCCTTAGCTCAATACCCTTCAATTTTTAAAAATTGTATTTACAAAACGTTTAAGTCATTTTTCATATGTAATAAGAATATCAAGCAACAATACTATTTATTAATATCAACAGGAAAGGTTCAAAAACAATTAAAACATGCATGACAATACAATTAATTGATTTTAAAACTTTATCAAATGTGGGAAAAGAGTAAAATTTGAAGCTGGGATGCTGAATGTATAAAGGTTGTGTGCTGATAATTTACTAGTTTGTGTTGTTAATTTTTTTAGCTGTCCAAGATGAAGTTGGAAAGCTATAGTGTGGAAAAGAGAGAGTTACGTTTTTACCATCTTGAAAAACTTTACCATTTTTAAAGTGGATAAAGTTGGAGTTGGAGGCCCAGATGAGCAGGGAAAGGACTAGCAAGGGAACAATCTTCCAAGGAGATTGTTTTGCTGGAAAAGCTGAGGCTATTGCCACAGGCATCACAGAGTTGGGAACTCTGCAGTTGAGAATGCTGTTCCCATAGCCAAAGGGGCAAGCAATGGTGGTTAGGATTATTGCCAGAACATTGCTCAACCAGACCATTAGAGACTAGAGATGAAGCTGCTAACTTGTCTGACTCATAAGGTGGGGGGGGGGGGGGGAGAAGAGGAAGAGGAAAAGAATAAGGACAAAAAAACTAGAAGGAAAGAACTAGAATTAAAATCAGAGTCAGTAGAAGAGGAAGAGATATAAGAAGACAAGAAATAAGGTGGACAGGGTGGAGAAGCCAAGAAATACATCAAATGGCAAGGTTTTTGCCAGTCAAGCTGAATATGTAGGAAGCCTAGTGAAACTGATTCTATTAAAACGGAGGAGCAAAACGTTGCCTTGGCCTTATTTTTCTTAGATAGAGTAGAGGAGGAGAATGTTGGAGAACAAACAGAGCAATCAGGGAGGGAAGAAGAAAAGAACAAAACTACTGGCTGTCTGAGTGAGTCAGAGAACTGGGAAAGGGGTTCCCCTCCCTGGAATGGGAGTTGAGGGAACAATGTCTTTACCTCATTCTGACCTAACTGGCTGAGAGCTAGTTGGGGATGGAGGGGGACAAGTGGGAAGTGGAATGTTTTGGGTGTTTTAGGTGGGAAATTATGGTAAATTTGGTATAGCTGTCACATAAAGATCTCTGATATTGTGACTTGTTTGCACTTGGTGGAAAAATTGCTGTTCAACACAGTTGGAGTGACCAGGAGTAACTGGGAGTGCATAGGAGGTGGAGTGACTTGGAGGTGACTGGGAAGTGCAACCAAGGAAAAATGGAGAGGAGGATAATGGTAGTAATGGGCAGGTAGAAGTATAATGGGAGATGATGGAGGGCCATTCCAAAAAAAGAGAGATTAGAAACTTGGTGCCAGTCTTTACTTCTGATCCTCTAACCTCAATTCAAGACCCACCCAACCAGATTTCTGGGTTTACTGAACTCAGGTCTACACTTCTGAATTCCAGGTCTACCTGCAATAAAATTAGCCTTATCCATTATTTAATGTTTAGTCATGGATGAGAGGCCCAATGTGACATGTGTCAATGAGACCTGGCTGGACAAAGAGCAGGGAATCCCCTGTGCTGAAATCTGTCCAGTCAGTTTCCATATCTTGCATCACTTTTGACCCTGGAGCAGGGGAAATGATATGGTCATTGGGTAGGGAGACTTTGTCTGTTGTGAGGATCTACGACAGGTGGCCAGATGTGAGGCCATATTTGTGAAATTCAACCAGAAGGACAAGCTTGGGTGCTGCTGTTGTATCTTTCTCCCAGCTTGGTGGCAGCATCCCATCCTGAGTTCCTCAGTCTCATTGTTGGAATGGTTATGGATTCTCCCAGACTCTGCAATTTTATCTTCTCCTATCTGGGGCCAGAGACACCTTGGGAGCTGATGGCTACCATGACAGCTGTGGGCTTGTCCCAGGTTGTTGCCGAGACAAACCACAAAGCTGGCCATGCATTAGATCTGACCTTTACCTTGGAGCAGATAAATGTGATCTGGTCCTGGGGAACATTTCTATCAGTCCCTTGTCATGGAGCTACTAACCTCTTCAGGGAGAAAAGCCCAATTAAGATGGCCCACGCAAATGCATGATAGGTCCACAAGGTTTTCAGATAGTGCTTTGGGCTTACCTAGCAGTCTGGAAGGCAGTTCTACTGAATATCTTGTAAGTTTCTGGAACTCAGCAATGACCAGTGTACTAAATAGCATTGCTCCTGAATGGTCTCTCCCTTCATATTGATCCTAACCAGCTCCTTGATTTTCTGAGATGCTCCAGGAAATCAGGTGGGTAAAAAGGTACTTGAAGTGACACCAGCTAAAAACATTAAGTGAATATGACAGATGGCTCAAGTTCAAGTTTATTATCTGGTGATAAAGCTGGTAAAGAGGAATAATTTATCTATCTTTATTGCATTTGTGGAATCTCAAAAGTGTCCTGAACCTTTTAGAGAACGAAGAACAATTTTGTGTAAATTGCAGTCACTTGTTCAAGCATGGATAAAATCACTCATATTTGCTTCAGGTTGGAAACTGGATGGTTGGAATTCATTGAGATGATAGAGATCATGTCTTGTGATGTTACACGGGAGATTTTTGAGCCTGTGGATCTTGAGGAAGCAGTCAGGTTTCTCTGTGACCTCAACTCTGCCACTTGTGCATTGGACCCCTGTACCCATCAAGCTGGTGAAAATGCCAAGGGAGGGAATTAGGTGTTGGATCCAACCTATACTCAATGCCTTTGGGAGAAAGAGAGACTCTACTATGTCTGAAAAAGGCTCTGATCTGCCCACTCAAGTAGCCCAGTCTGGATCTGGTAGGTATGAACAACTCCCATCTATCTCCAGATTCCCCATCTTGGGGAGAGTTGTAGAGACAATGAAGGAACTACAGTTCTGGAGGACACAGATTATCTCAACCTGTGGCAATCCAGATTGAGGCCTGGGCATGGATAAGAATCATATTGGTCACTCTCAAGGATAAAATGTGGCAGAATTTAAAGGAGTGTAACCATCTATGTCTATTTGGTTCTCTTGGGAGCCTTCCATACTGTCAATCACTACCTTTCTGGACCTGGAGTGAAGGCTAGGAATTTAAGGGACCATTTTATTGTGGTTCTACTTCTGTCTAAGTGACTATGTCCAAACAATTATGGTGGGGGGAAGAGGAGTCAGGCCCTTAGATCCCATGTTGTGGGATGCTGCAGGGCTTTGCACTCTCCCTTATCCTGTTTAACATATATATGAAACTGCTGGAAGAAGTAATCCATTGGTTTGATGGGAATATGATAGCGTTCTTCTAGTATTTGGAAGTTTGTTGTACAAATGTACATGATGACTTCTTTTGTCATCCCAGAATGTAAGACATCTACTGTATGTTGCAAAGGAAGATTCTAGTTGAATATTATATAAAACTTTCTAAAGTAACAACACTTCAAAAATGGAGACCAGGGAGTCTCAAATTATGAGTTGTGACCCCCAGAGGGTTGCAAGTAAATTTGAGGAGGGAGGTGCACATTATCCAAGTAAAGGAAAGAGGAAAATTCAGAGCATGATCTGACAGAGCTTTTGAGAATGATTCCTTGGGCTGAAGGCATTTGACAACTGATTGGCGGCTTTGGCCAGCCTCACAAGGCTTTCCCTTCCAGAGTGAGGTTTGGGATAATGGCAGAATGAGATTGGATGGAGGCCTTGGACAAGTGGTTGAGACAGTGTTGTAGATCGAGACAATTGGGCAACTTCTGTGGGTGCTGCTTAGAATCATAGTGTTGGAGGGAACCTTGGTGATCATCTAATCCAGCCCAGGGCTGCAATCCTGGACATCCCAGACATCCCAGACAAATGGGTCTCCAACCTTTGGTTGAAAATCTCCCATTTTCATTTTAATACCTGTCATGGTCTGAAAGGTCTGAATGAAAACTCTTTTGGCCACAAGGTAGGGCTACCATATCTGAGTTGCAAAAATCCAGATGTAGCAGAAACCTAGTGGTCACCCAGATATTTGCAGCCAGATCTGATAACCCTGCAGCAATTGGGCTTGATAACCTTTACACCAGCCCAGCCTCCCTTTGTTCAGGAGAACCAGGCAATCCTTTATTATAGAGGAGGTTCTCCAAGGAGCTAAAGAGCTTTAGTCCTACTAAGTCTAATTACTGCCCCAAGCATTCCTTTAGAAATTTTGACTTGGATAGGAATGGAAAGGTGTTTTGTTTTGTTTTTTGTCTCATTTGCTTTTCTAGGATAGAAAAAAAATGGTTGTTAACAGTGACTTCCCTACCCTATAGATGTCCCTACCTGTAGCTCTCTTTTTTAACAGCATAAATAATTTTATCAAACTAATGGTTGGTAAAACAGTCATGAGTTGCAATACTGATACAAAGCATCCACCTAGGTTTGCATTATCAGGATTCTCAGCATAAGCAACTGAGCAGGAAGGAGAAAAGACAAACCTGGCTTGGGAATTGACCACTTCCCTGCTTCTCCAGGCTGGCTGCTGTTTATTGCTTTGACTAATTTATAAAGAGTGTCTTTAGCATGCCTGAGCTTTGCTGATCTCAAAGGCCAAGGTCCTGCTCCAAGAAGGTTGCAACTGAAAATGTGGCAAAGGCATGGCATCACAAGGAGGAGGTTGGCACTAAATAAGAGAAAGCAATATATAAGATGGTTTATGAACAATGCTGAGATGACAACCTCAAAAGAGTCTGTGTTTTCTCTCTTGTTCTTTCATCACAATAATTTTTTTAGTAATGGGGGAGGGTTGCACAAATTGATTTATGGTTTTAGGAGTCACACTACCATAATGAACCCATGGTATTCACTGAAACATGTATGAAGCCCAAGAGTTGCAGCTCTTTTTTTGTAGAACATTCCAAACACATTTTTCTTATATTTTCAGTTACATTTCTTTCAAGTGCTAATACAATGGTTTCAGTGCAAAACCACTCTATCTTTCATGATCTGAAAGTGGATGAAATGGAGCTGCTGTATTCGGCATATGGAGATGAGACTGGGATTCAGTGTGCCTTAAGGTAAGCTTGTTGAACTGCAATATTGAACCCACTGATGCTATGGCAGTTACTGTATACTGTTACAACAATACACATGGCTTTGGCATTGGAAGGAGCCCAGTTCAGTTTAGTAGCTAGTATAAATAACAAAGGGAACAGCTTTAAAAACAAAAGCCAAGAAAGTCAGACAAAAGGAAGAAAGTTTTAAAATAAAAATGCATCTGATAGAATTTGTTTTACACTGGAATTTCTTTTAGCCTTCAAGAATTTGTGAAAGATTCTGGAAGCTATAGTAAAAAAATAGTAGATGACTTGCTGGATCAGATCACTGGTGGAGATCATTCTAAGTCTATTTATCAACTAAAACAGGTAAGTGTTTTCTATAGACATGTAGTTAGTTGAGGTTCAGTACTTTATACCTCAAATTATTCTTAAAACCAGCTTTGTTATTTGTTGTTGAAACAAATGGTTCACATGATCTAAACAAACTACAGCTAAATTGCAACTAAAACCTCTAAAGTCCTTTTTTAAGATAAAAAATATTTGTTTGACATAGTCTCAGAAAGTATCCTTTTCACAACAAAGGTACTTTAAAGGGTATAGGAGTACTCAATCACTGTGTTTAAAATATGTGCAGGAGAGACACTTTTAGGGGTACCATGCCTGTCACTGAAGATATCTAAGTCAGTAAATTAATTTATATCAATCAATATGCCTACAAAACTAGTTCTTTTGGAGAAAAGAACATATTTTCTAGACCACGCTATTCAGAACTGTCTCACTGACAGGTATAACTTGATCATATCTTGTTTAAGTAGAAATATTTTGCGTTGAAGAGTGGGATAAAATTGTTCATACATTTAAATAAAAGAAAAATTAAAAAGAGAAAATTAATTACTTAGTACCATTCTGATTCCTTTAAAATGTGAAGCAGGGAATCAACAGTAGATTCAGTATATAAGAATGTTCCATGCCTTGTTTTATTCTTCTCCATTTTAACTGGTGTTAGAATTACAGGTGCAATACAAAGTCTCAAATGATTGTTTTAATCAGATGCTTCAAAAAGATGGAAGCTCTTTAATTGATGAAATATTACAGCCCTATCAGCACAGCACAGCCCCAAAATGTTATAAAACTCTGTCCTCTTCAAGGAGCTGAAAAGAAAGAAAGAATAAAAATAAAATTTAAATATACCAGTAGATTACAGACATGTTGAAGGTCTACCCGTTTTAGAAATATATGTCTCCTTGCTGCCTTAGACGTTCATGAGAATATATATTCTCCTGTACCACAGATGGAAGGAGGAAATTGAGAATAGCCACTGCCATTTGCAGTACTGGAGATCAGTGCTGCAAATCAGAATAAATTCTTGAATAAAGGGAGAGACAATACAGTTGACTCTGCTTGTCATGTATTTTCCTAAATAATCAAATTTCCAGTTGTTGGGAAAGAACTTTGCATATATCTAAGGGCACAGGTCTACAATGGATTTACACCTACATTTAGATATAATGCCATAAGGATCTGAATTGAGGAAAGTATAAAATATAAAATAAAAATACAATATACAGACAAGTAGTTCTCGCCTAAGAGCCACAATTGGGACTGGAATTTTGGTCATTGAGCAAAGTGGTCATTAAGCAAGACATCCACATGACTGTTCTGCTCAGCACCTGCAATCTGGGCACTCCTGGTTGTGATCATTAAGTGATCTCCTGGGTAGTTAAGTAGACAGAGTGAAACAGCTGTCTCTTGGAGGATTTCAGCTCAGCGTGGAGCTGAAATCCTCCTGGCAGGCAGCTCTTTGAGAGTGAAAGGGTGGATGGTTTCCCTTCTGAAGGGTTTGCCCTCCCTTCTGTGGATGGAGGGGAAATTCTTCCTGGGGCTGGAGGAACAGAGAAACCTCCCAGCAATAGGCAGTTATGGAGCTCAAATCCTGAAGATTTGAGGTCTGTTCCTTCTCGCCGCTGAATCTTCAGGATTTGAGCTCCATGCCTGCCCACAACTGAGACGGGAGGGGAAACTGCTGTGAAGGAACAGAGTTCAAATCTTCAGGATTTGAGCTCCATTCCTTCATACTGCTGAGAGGTTTCAGCAGTGTGAAGGAATGGACCTCAGATCCTGGAGATTTGAGCTCTGTTCCTTTGATGTCTGTTCCTTCATACTGCTGAAACCTCTCATCTATTAGTAGATGAGAAACCTTTCATATATTAGAGGAGGCAGTGGGATGCAGCTGGCAAAGGAGTCAGGGCAGTGGTGCAGCTGCCACCTTTGCTCAGGAAGCCATTGCCCACATTGCTGCCCTGCCTCTTCTGCCAGCTCCATCCCACTGCCTCCTCCCCAGCCAGGCCCAGCAAGCTCCCTTCAGCAGGTGAGGCTCCACCACCCTGCCGCACTCACTGCACACTTCCCAGGGCCGCACCCTTACCCAGCGCCTGGATCCCGGGCCAGCAGCAGGGGGAAGAAGACGGAGAAGGTCAATTGCGGGCGGCAGCAGCAGAGTGCAGAGCAGCCAAAAGGGCAGAGATGTGGGGGGAAGATAGGCAGGTGGGGGGAGTTGAAGTGCACACTGCAGTCATAAATGCAGGCCAGTTGCCAAGTGCCTGAATTTTGATCACAACCATGGGGGCGCTGCAACAACTTACTACCATTTGTTCAGTGCCATCATAACTTTGAACAGTCGCTAAGCAAGGACTACCTGTATTTTAACAATAATTTCCATTCAGTAAGATTAATCAGTTTTTTTTAGAAGCATTTCAATTATACCAAAAATAAAAATGTCCTAATTAAAGTTATCTTCAAGTTATAGAAATGCTTGATAATAGTTTCTAATAATAGTTTCATCTAAGAATTGAAGTGGAGGCAAGTGCACCAGGGCAGCAGAGCCTCATCTGCTAAGCAAAGCTTGCCGGGCCCAGCTGGGGAGGAGGCAGGAGGATGGAGCAGGCAGTTCACACAGGGCAGGAGAAGCATGAGGTCCTCACCTAACTACTGCAGCCAGGACTACCGGAACTGCCATCACTAAGTGGATCAGTCATGCGATGTTTCACCTAACAATCACTTTGCTTAGTGACAGAAAATCCAGTCCCAGTTAGGGTTGTTAAGCAAGGACTATCTGTATCAGGAAAACCAGCAAAAAGATTATTTTAAATTTATTTTTAACATTATAATTTTCAGAGAAGAAACATTCCAATGAAGCCACCAGATGATCTCAAAGTAAGTTGCTTTGCATATATAAACCTCCCCTTCTTGTAGAAAATACTGTTTTTTTACTGTAAATGGTTCTGGAAATATGAAGGAAAGATTTATTTAA
Organism: Python bivittatus; assembly: GCF_059951505.1. Lineage (NCBI taxonomy): Eukaryota > Metazoa > Chordata > Lepidosauria > Squamata > Pythonidae > Python > Python bivittatus. The sequence continues at coordinate 60,108,954 of NW_028277088.1, forward strand.
TTTATATAATAAGTGAAGATGATAGACAGTCACATTTATTTTATTTATTTATTTTTCAAATTTGTATGCCGCCCATCTCCCCCAATGGGTGACTCTGGGCGGCTCACAATAATAATAAAAAAAAAACAGGACTCTCCAAACATAAACATAATCTATAAATAGTTAAAAACATATATAAAAATGGCCTAAAAACCTCCTATAATTTGGCCCTAAAAAACCTATAAGATGCTGGGGGGGGACAACCCCTCACCCCACCAGCCATCTCCATAGGTGCGGGCCCCCCTCTGGCCCCCAAGCCTTCTGGCAGAGCCAGGATTTGATCTCTTTCCTGAAGGCCATGAGGGAGGGAACACCACACCTCAGGCGGCAAGATGTTCCATAGGGCGGACGCTACAGCAGAAAAGGCGCTCTGCCTAGACCCCACCAATCAAAATTCCTTGAGGGGTGGGGTCTGCAATCTGCCCCTTCTGCTGGACTGAGTGGGGCGGGCTGAGATGACCGCATTATTGTAGAATAGCTTACAGCAGTATTCCTGATGTTTATAACACTTTTAAATTCTACTCTTATTTGAGGAGGAGTGCCATATATTTTTTCTATGACTTATTCTATTAAATTATTTGAAACCCCTAAGTAAAAAGCATACTATTTCATGCTGTAACTTCGGTGATATGAAAATGAAGGTTCCATAGGGAAGGTGATTATGAGATATAAATTACCTTTGATTTAAACATATGTTTTTAGGTTCCATCAGTCCTCATAAAAGAAGAACATAAATTATGTAATACTTGCCCAGATGACTCCAAGCAAAGTATGGTAAGATTTCTTTTCAAGTTTCATTCTATCTCAGCTTGTTATTTCAGCTTGTTAGTTCTTACCATTTTCCTCCTCCTGTTTGATTTTTCCTTTTTTTTTTTTTTTAAGTTTACTGTCCTGTCCCAGGCTTCACACTTTCTCTCTCTCACACACAAGAAAAACAGTTCAAAGCTTACTTGGGAAAGTAATTCCAGCAGTAGCAGGCAGGGCATGTATGCAGATGCACACACAATTTCAAATACTCCGAAATCCCTTGGAAACTTACAAAGTCCCAGTAAGCAAAGTTCCAAGTAGCAGGCAGAAGTGTACTCAAGGGCACAGTCCAGAGGTCGTGGAGTCATCATAGGTCAGCAGATGGTCTGTGTTCAAGAGCACAGAGTTATCAGAGGCAAGAGTTGAGAGTGCAGTGGACAGAAATTCCAGTAAATGCAGTTGTTCCAAACAAAGGATTGCTTGCTGATGGTGGCTCTAAAATAGAGCCCCACCAGATGCAAGCACTCACCAATGGGAACACCCTTGCCTCACAAGAACCATGCAGACCTCCTCTGTTCTGCCCTTCACTCAGCCCTGCGTGCCTTAGAGCTAGGAGGAGGTCCTGGATCAGGCCCATCCTCTTCTGCTGCATCCAGCTGCTCCACATACTCTGCAGCCACATGTGTTCCAGATGTCATAACCCCTTTTTCCTAAGGGTTGATAAGGAGAGTGCCATCTAACATCATGGGAGAGGGTATTCCATAAGATTAGAGAAGCCACAGAAAAGTCCTGATTCTGCAGCCTTGCAACCTGGAGGTAGGGTTACCAAAGAATACTCTCCCAAGTACAGTACACAGGACAGGCAGACTATGGTCAGAGAAGAGGGTTCCGCAGATACTGAGGGCCTAAGCCGTATAGAGCTTTGTAGGTAATGACAAGCACTTTGAAATTTACCTGGAAACTAAAACAGCTTTTGCAGTATAGATGTTATTCTACTGAAATGATCCTGGTTAGTCAACAACCAGGCAGCTTTATTTTGGACCACTTGTAATTTTGGAACAGTCTTCTAAGGCAACACCATGTAGAACACATTATAGTAATGCAGCTACAAGGTGATGAAGGTATTGCCAAAGCATATCATTCCAGGATCAACCATATCTAGTGTACTAGCCTAACCCAGTCAGAGGCTATCCTGATCATAGCCCCTATCTACTGCTCTACTGCTGAATCTAGAATTTCCAGATCATGTGACTGATCTTTCTAGGGTTGTATAACCCCATTTTAAGCCACAGCTGGAACCAACCTGAATCCAAATGGTTTCTGGATAAGTGGTCAATCTTTCTTGCTGGGATTTAATTTGAACCTCTTTCCTCCATCCAGTCCTTTACAGCATCCATATATCAGGTAAGGATCTCCACAGCATCTCCTGCTAAGTCAGTACAGCTGGGTATTACCAGCCTATTGATGACATCTCACTCCAAGTCTTACCCAGTGGTTTCATGTAGATGGTAAATAGAATGTTAAATAGTTGTTATAACCACTATTCAGATATAATATTCCAATATTTCAGAAATGACTTTAAATTAACTAATAGATGAGTGTCTATACCTTAAGTGCCTGTCAATACACTGCATATACTAATTAGTTTGTGAGATGGTACAACAACATGCTGGCTCACAAGGTAGTCCCTGAATTAGAAATCTTAGCTTGCACATAATAGTTCAAACAGGTTTGGGGTAAAACTGGGCTTTGATTTTGGCATACTGCCCAAAATGTGCCCAAATTAATCAGTATCATGTCATTCATATCAACAGGGAATGTTACATGTGACAGGGTCCAACTAATTTCTGTGTCTATTTAAAAGCATCATGTGGAGGCCTTGATTGACCAAAGCAAAGATGGGTGGTGGTAATCAATATGTATGGGCCCATCTGGTGATATCTGTGGCATCCAAGATGAAAGTAAGAGAAATACAGTAGATCTGAATGAAAGTAGTTTGATCTTGTGAAGTTGATGACTATATGCCAGAAGTGAACATTTAGGTTTAATTATGAATCAACAAAAAGGCAAAAATGTATGTTAGAAAGTATGAATTGGTGTAATTTAGACTGTACACATGAAAGTAAGTTGATCCATGTAGCTTTTTCTTAGGAGTTGGGTTGAACAAACTTAGATTACAAAATGATTCTGCAAACATAAAGTCTGTTCCTGAATAAGAAAGTTGTAAATAGCACTTCACTGAATCTTTAACCCTAGACATGCAAATAAAGAATAATTGCACATTTGCATAATACGTACTTTTGCACATTTGGCTGCATATGGAAGAATCATTAAACATTTGTGTTATTGTAAGTTTACTTACATTTTACTAAAAAAATGAATTTATAGCAGCTTTAAGCAGAGCAATTGATTATTATAGCTAATTAGTCCATTGCATAGGTATCACTTTCCTCTTTTTTTTCCAGATTGGAGAAGCCATTGGAGATAATAGTAGTTCTGTTTTGGACTTTCTATCTATGAAAACATATTCAGATATGTCACTTGATATATCCATGTTGAGTTCATTAGGTAGGTGTTCTTATACAGGAGTTCAGCACTGAAGATATAATCCAGTAGTGTATATATTATCTGTTCCATTAGTCCAGGGGTTCTCAAAGTACGACCCGCGGGCCGGATTTGGCCCGCCAGGGTCATTTATCCAGACCACCCGTCTGATTGGCCACCGCTGCTGTCTGTCAGAAGCGGAAGTGTCGGGGCTGTGTCGCGAGCTGCAGGCGATGCACGAGAAGGGAGATCGCAGAGCCGGACTATTCTACATGACAGGTATGCCGGGTCCGGCGGCTCTCCTCTCCTCAAACTATAGTCCGGCCCCCCAACATTCTGAGGGACTGTGAACTGGCCCCCTGTTTAAAAAGTTTGAGGACCCCTGCATTAGTCCATTGAACTGCTTGGGAATTGCTGGGGTTTTGACATAAAAGTTAATAAGCTGTTTTTTGTTCTAAAGATCTGTACACATATGCGTACACACACACACACACACACACACACACACACATAATGTATGCTTTGTCCATTCTAACACCATACTATGAAAATCATGGGCTCTGGACAGCAGCAGCTGTGGGGGGGGGCAGAATGAGAAAAGCAGTGTTGTAGTGTCATAACACAAGCTCTGCCCCTTTTATATATGCATCATAACGTTGTATGCCCATATGAAAAGTGTGGAGCATTCTAACAAAAGCAGCAAGCTTCTACAGATGCCCATGGCTCTAGGCTGGTTGTCAGTTATCTAACCCAGTCCTCATCTATTCCTCTTAAGTTGCTAATTCAAACAGCCTATGGCATACTTTCCATCTCTAAGTGCTAATATATGCTTATTCAATTTATTCCATCTAAACTGCTGGGAAGAATGCTCACCTCCTAAAAGCTCCCTTGCTCAGAAAAGAATGAGTAAATCAAGTCATAAGATAGGAAGACCTATCAGGGAGAATCTTGCATTTGCAGCAGTCACACAATCTAGTATCTTACAGGATTTCATCTGGAAGCATCAAAACCTTGTGTGAAATTATGAGGTTTGAAACATTTTAACTTTTTAAAAAAATATTTATTTAATTTAGGGTTCTACTTAGACCATCTGCAGAAGGTCACACATATCATAGTGATCACAGGCACTAAGTTGCTGACTCCTGGTTTTATGTAGTCCTCAAAAGACTCTGATGGTGATGTACTGCTTCATATAAGGAAGAGCGTGGGAACTGATATATTAGAGACATCATAGAGTGATTGATATGTTGACAGTGATGCGGTGATTACTAGAAGTCAGCATGCATTTATAAATACAAGTTTTGCTAAAACAATTCCATTTCATTTTTTATGGGGTAATTTCTTTAACAGAGTATGGAATATAATATATCTTGATTTCATTTAGATATTTGATAAATACATTCTGACAAAGCAGTTTAGCTAAATGAGTAGATTTGTGCTGTGATAATTAAGTGGATCATAACTGTCTGGAAAATTGCACTCAAATTGCATATAAATCAAGAAAAGTATAGAGTGGGATGCCATTGGGCTTGATCTTAGGTCCAGTACTATTCAACATTTTTAATAATGAGCTGGTGAAAGAGGCAGAGAATACTTACTAGATCTGTGGCTGACACAAAATCATGTTAGATAGGAAATATTGCAGAAGACAGAAATAGAATTCAAAATAATTATGGTGGGCTCTTTGTTGGATTCAAGCAGAGGCTGACAACCATTTCAGAGAAGCATTTATCTCAATTCCTAGATTTAGAAATAGGCTGAATTTGATGGCTTAACATTCCACAGAGTACCTTTTTCTTTTTTCCTTGTGACTGAGCATGCTTAAAAACAAAGTACTGGATTGCAGTTAACCTGCCACTTTTACTTGTTAAGACTGCCTGTGTAGGGCCAAAGCATTCTTAGAAATAAAGATGGTGTTTCCCTTTGCATTTTTCTGTTTAAAATAATAATAATTTAATTTAAAACAAAACAAAACAGGAAGAATACGAAATTAGGTGAGCACCCAGGGAAGTATCCATTAACCTTTTGGATACCCCATTCTTACGATTTATTCAGCATATGTTGGTTTTATCTACCTTTACTGTAAGACAAGATTGATGGAAGAATGGAGTAACAAATCTCTGATTGTTAACTTCTTAAACCAGTCATCCCAAACCCATTTTGTATTCAATAATCTAATGTTGTTGACAGGTAAAGTAAAGAAAGAGTTTGATCATGATGACAATCATTTACACTTGGATGAAACAACTAAATTATTACAGGACCTTCATGAGGTACAGACGGACAGAATAGGATCCAGGCCTTCTTCTAACCTCAGTTCCCTCTCTAATGCTTCTGAAAGGGATCAACATCATCTAGGTAAATCTGTTTAACAGTATGATTACCAAAATCTTTTTATTTCCATTAAAAGTTGTGTGATTATGAAGGTATTGAGTATATTCATGTTGTGTAAATAACTGGTTTCTTTGGGTTTCTTTAACATCTAGCATCCAGTAGACTTGTCTTCTCCTCCCCTTCCCTCCATCTTGCCCATTTCATAGATGGATTTCAATTGTAAACTAGAAATCTTTTAAAAGCCAGAATGTAAATACTAAGTTGTAAATAAGTAAATACAGATCGAGAAATTTGACCAAATTGATTTCAGCACTATAATGTATTTTATTTTAAAATATACATTTAGTATTGTTTTATCAAATTAATTGAGATGACTCTGACATACTGTAGTTCCAAAACAGACACTTTAAATCTATAAACATTTAAATAAAATTATTGGCAGTATAGAGAAACACAAAATATGTTATAAAAGTTATATTTCACAGTAGAAGAGTTTATTCATCTCAGAATTTATTATTCTCAGTGAGTTTATTTCATCATTACAGAGCACCACAGAAAAGTTTCTACTCCTACTCATTATTAATCGCTCACTTTTAATAGGAGAAAGTAAACAGAATTTATAGTTCTTTGCCTTTGGTCATTGAAGACATATCCAGACAGACAGTTTAATGTGTTTTCCTTAGTCCATGTGGCAGCGAAAAGTATGGTTTGTCTACATAACTTCTTACCACTTTGCCTTGGTAAGACAGCAAGTGATACTGTCATAACAATTTACTACAGAGCAAGTTAAGATGCAGTGGGAAAAACATCCATTAGTTGTTGCACTGAATATGGACTATGGAAGAAGGTGACATATGACAGATAAATGGAGTGGTAAATTTAATTATGAGTCAGAACTTTAAACAGAAGGACTGCTCTAATGATCTCAGTATGACCTCCTGTCAGATCTCTCAGAGCATTTGTATGCAAGTTTAAATGGTAGACCAGGACTTCTCCAATCACCTTCCTGTCAGATCCATGTAGAGACAGCATAGCAATCTGCCAGTCAGGGCATTAGACTGTACATGGGTCTGAAGACACTCACCCAAGATTGCTGAAGTAATGGGCCTTTGTTGTTCTGACTAGAGAAGTCCTGGTCTACCACTTTCTGTAGCAATCGTGTCATATCAGACCAGCAACATAAACCAAAATGGCCATGAAGAAAGTTGGAATAAGCGGAGAAGAAGGGACATACAGCAGCTAAAAACTGTCAGTAGGAGCTGGCTAGATCTCAGCCACTGCCATTTCATCATCATAGTTGCCACTGAAAGCTTGTGTCAGGAGAAAATAGAAAATACCAGATCAGAAAAACCCAAAGTTAGTTGGCCTCAGTTGTACGCTGAGGATGAGAGGAAAGCTGTGGTATGTAGGCATATCCTTAAAAATAGTCTTTTTTGAGCCAAAACTAGACTGATGTGTGGATGAACCTTCAGGAATCATGTCATGATAAAACTGCATTGTGAATTAGTTCGCTGCTGTTACATGCACCTAATTTGCTTCTCCCTCAAGTAAACAGATATATAGTCTAGATTACAATACCTTAATAAACTAGGATTATGGTTTATTATGCCAAAACTATTCACCTAATATCTAACCCTGTTTAATGCCAATAATCCTAAATACAAATGTATGTCTGTCCACCTACCGCCTCAATTACAAAGGTAACTCTAGGTGGATTACGTGTTAAGATTAAAACAACCATAGGAATATAATACAGAAAACAATAGTAATACACAGCTATACATTATGGAGGATGACCAACACTAAACAATTATAGCAATCTGTATTAAATTATCAGAGAGTAGGCCACTGCATCCTACCGCAAGGCCTGCTGGAACAAGTAAGTTTTCATAGCTTTATGAAAGCCCTGCAGGGTCTGGGCCAGACAAACCTCAGGGCAGACATAGATGTGGAGAAGGTACCCCTCCTAGGTCCCACAGGAAGGCAGTGCTTTATGCCTGACTTGGAGTTCACCCACTTTGGTTGGGCAGAGATAACAGAAGAAAGATAGTCCTATAGGTAATTGGGTCCTAAGCAATGTGGAGCTCTATAGCTGACAACCCAGAATACCACTGGTAACCAGTGCAGCTCATAGACCAGAAGTGTTACTTGGGCAAAACAAGAAATACCCATAAACGTTCGTGTGGCTGAATTCTAGACCAGTTGTAGCTTCCACGTACTTGGCAAGGGTCGCCTCATGTAGACCACATTGCAGTAATCCAGATGGAAGGTGACCACAGCATGAGTGACTATAAGAACAGCCTCCCATACCAGAAAAGGATGCAGTTGGCACATGAAATGGATTTGTGCAAAGCCCCTCCTGGCTATGGCTGCCATCTGCTTATTAGCAGTAGCCAAGAGTTCAGGAAGATCCCCAACCTGTGTATCAGTTCTACCTAGAGAAATATAATTCTGCTGAGAACTAAAGATAGTAAATTTCTGTGACTGGAAGGTCATTGAAATCAAAGTCACTCAGTCTTACCAATAGAGGCGAATCACTCAGTCTTGCTCAGATTGAGCTTCACCCTGTTCCCATCCAGACCCTTACAGGCTCTAGGCACTGGGACAGGACTTCTGCAGTGTTACATGTCTGGGCCAGGGTTCAGCTAGGTATTATCTGCATACTGATGGTACCTGACCCCATGCCAATGGATGACTTGTCCAGTGGCCTCATGTAGATTTTGAATAGGAGTGGAGAGAGCATTAAGCCATGTGGGGTCCTGTATAGTAAGGGTCTTGGATTAGATCTCTCTTCACCTACCAACACTAAGTGGAATCAGCCCTAGAGGAAGAAGGAAAAACACAGTAATACAACGCCTGCTACTCCCAATTCTCAGAGATCATCCAGAAGGATACTATGATTGATTATATTGAAGCTGCTGAGAAGTCAGGCAGAACCAGTAGGACCACAACACCCATTCCGGTCTCACTGTGCATAAGCAGTCTCAAAGCTGTACCCAGATCTACATGAAAATGACCCGATAAACTACCTTCTCCATCACCATCTCCCAAAAGGACATGATGCAACAGCTTCTTCAGGAGAAGACATACCATTGCTTCCTTTAAGGCAGGTGGGATAGCCCTCTAACTCAAGGATGAATTCACCATTTGAATCCAGCTGTCAGGTCCTCAATAAAAGCAATCCTCATTGAAACCGACACGGGTTCATGGATAAGAAGTTTTATTGAAGAAACAGAAGCACACCGTGATATGGCAAAAAGAAATAGCTGGAACTAAATCCCCCCAGCCAAACCCCAAATTTAAAGCCCTTTCCTTTCCCCCTCCCCCTTGATCATTAGCCCTTTTTGCTCAGGGTGTCGAGGCTCTCCGATTTCCTCCATTGCCAGGTTCTTAATTGCCCTGATGGTTCGGGAAATGGCTTGCCAGCATCGAGCAGTCCTCACTCTAATCTTCTTCCCCACTCCTGCCGGAACGGCAGAACTGCAACGGTTTAAGCATACATGCGAAAGAACAATTGTGAGGATTCTGATATGCCACCCCCCCCCCCCAAAAAGAGAAGCAACTCCGGTCTTCATGGAATGAACCTGGGGAGAGACTAGAGAAAGGAAATAAAACATATACACCATCCCACCCCATTCACTATCTAGGTTTGTTGGGATATTTTTTATAAAAGTCTCTGACTAATTGGGGCGCCTTAACGTCCATTTCATCCACCCACTCGCTCTGCACCACCAGGAAGTGCTTCCACCACACGAGGAATTGCAGCTTCCTCCTCCGTGTCCTGGAGCCCAGAATTTCTTGAACCTCAAAATGCTGCTGTCCATTAATAATTATGGGTTCAGGTTGGTGTTGCGTGGGGTGCCATTTGTGGGATCCCTTGAACAGTTTTAGGAGGCTGAAATGAAAAATTGGATGAATCCTCCTGAGGGACTTCGGCAGTTTTAGTTGGAACGCCACAGGGTTAATGATTTTCTCGATCAGAAAGGGACCAATAAACTTGGGTCCAAGCTTTTTTGAGGGTTGTGCCGTTTTAAGATATTTAGTTGACAGGTACACTAGGTCCCCAACTTTCCATTGTTTTTCAGGGGTGTGCTTGCAATCGGCGTATTTCTTGTAGTCATCCCGGGCATCTTGGAACGCTGTTTTAACAATTGGCCATTGGTCAGTTAATTGATCCACTCATCAAGTGACAACATGTGGGTGACTTCTTGAGGGAAATTTGGGGACAGCTACAAAATCCTGTCCCATGGCAACTTTGAAGAGGGTATGTCCAGTGCTATGATGCACTGCGTTATTGTAGGCAACCTCAGTAAAGGGAAGCACCTGTGCCTAATTGTCCTGTTGATAGTAAATGAAACACTGTAAATACTGTTCCAATACAGCGTTCAGACATTCAGTAGCCCCATCCGTCTGGGGATAGCTAGCGGAACTAAAGGCTTGGCTTGACCCAATTACCCTCCAGAACTTTAATGTGAACTGTGTGCCGCGATCGGAAATTATTCGTGTCAGGACTCCATGTAACTGGTAGATGTGTTGTATGAACAACTTAGCTAGTTTGTTCACTGTGGGTAGGGATACACACGCCATGAAATGGGCTTCTTTTGAAAATAAGTCGGTCACCACCCAAACCACCATGTTTCATTTGCTCTCGGGCAGATCTACAATGAAGTCCATAGTGATCTCCCTCTAGGGCTTTTCTGAGTTCGCTAATGTCTATAAGAGCCCTGCCGGCTTAACGCCTAATCTCTTCGCCATAGCGCAGGTAGGGCACCCAGCTACATACTCGGCAATGTCCCCGTGTATAGAGGGCCACCAGAATTGCCGGTGTAAAAGGTGCAAAGTTTTAACAAAGCCAAAGTGCCCCGCTGTCTTGCTATTGTGGCCCTTCTGCAGTACCAATTTTCTGGCTTCCTCCGGGACATATAATTTGCTGCCCCTCCTCCACACCTTGTTGTGGGTCTCCAAGGTGTCTTTATTCTGTTGGAACCATTTGTTGTTTTGCAACTTGTTGCAAAAATCATTTAAAAAGTCCCATGCTGGGTGTAGCCCCCCTTCCGCCCAGGTTGCCGCCCTCAGCCCGGTGTGGGGTTCGGGTATAACGGCCACAATCACTGTTTCCCTTTGGCTGTCATGCTGCGGTAATCTAGATAGAGTGTCTGCCAAAAAGTTCTTCCCCCTGATATATGCTTTAACGCAAAATTGAAGCAGCTGAAAAACTGCGCCCACCTCATAAGCTTTGACGATAGCTTCCTCGGCGACCGTAGCACTTCTAAATTCTTGTGATGGGTCCATACCTCGACTGGTCAAACCATCGTGAGGATTCTGACACCAGCCATTAGTTACCTCCTGGGAGGCCTTGGCCAAGAAGATACAGGTGGCAGCACTTACATTACTGGCAGCACTTACATTACTGAGACCCTGTCTATTTCCTCAAGATTCACATGCTTAAACTATTCCCAGATAATAGACCCCTCCCCAGTCAGCTCCATAGGACCTGCCCAGTCAGTGTTCAACTCTAAACCAGTCACAGTAACTATGTCCTCACAGAACATAGTGAATATATTCCTCACAGCAGTCCTTAAGAAATTCTTTATGTGACTTGCAATCTAATACTTTTTTTTGTAGACCTCAGAGCTTTCTCTAACTTTCAACAATGAGGCGAACAAAAATCACAATGTTGGAATCTGAAATATATGAAAACTGGAATGTAACATGAATAGTAAGATTTATACAGTTTTTTTAAAAAGCCCACCTGCCATTGCAAAGGACAAGCAATGAAAAATGAAGCCTAGACTGCTATTGCCCAGCTAACTGGAGCCTTCACTGCATTGTTAATTTTGGCAACATTTTTTCTGACCAATTAATACAGATTGGAATTATTAATTTGGATCACATTGATTTTTTAAAAAGTAATAGATATTTGAGAAGTGAAGCTTTCAAAATGTCTTAATTAATAATGATTTAAAATTATTTTTTCCTTCCATATTTTATACAGGAAGCCCGTCTCACTTAAGTATAGGAGAACAGCAAGACATGGTCCATGACCCCTATGAATTTCTTCAGTCTCCAGAACCTACAAATGTCAATAATTAATTTCACATATATTGTATATATTAACTATGAAACATTTCATAGACTCCCACCAAACAGTAGGCATTTCAACTCTTTCTTTCCTCCCCAACTCCCAAATAAGAATTACTGCTTAGTTATGTTTATACATTTTACTTGGATAAAATACATCATGGTATTTGTTCCATCCCAAACAATATTTTAGGAATATGTACAATAATCTGGAGTTACAAATTATGTATTTAAGAAAACCTGTTTATAAAAATGGCTAACCAGCTGTTTATCATGCTGTTGATTGCTACACATACTTAATGTACAACTGTGGCTATATAGAAAGTTCTCTAAGATAAATTTATTTCATTTGTGATACAATTTTCAGAAATAGGGTGGTTTCATATTTTCCCTTCTATCAGTTTTTCATTGCCAAGATGGTTTGATGAAAAGAAAGTTGTTGACTCTTCATTTAGAATGAAAAACAAAGTACTCTTGAGAACTTTTTAAAATTAAGTTGAAATTTGATATCGTATGATTTTAAACATTATGTACAAACCAGTCCCTTCTATCAGTTTTTCATTGCCAAGATGGTCTGATGAAAAGAAAGTTGTTGACTCTTCATTTAGAATGAAAAACAAAGTACTCTTGAGAACTTTTTAAAATTAAGTTTGAAATTTGATATCGTATGATTTTAAACATTATGTACAAACCAGAATAATACATTCATTAACAATATTGTAAATATTAATAAAAATGTACTTGTGTTCTGGTGTTCCCAGTTCATAATTTGTCAGCTTGAATTAACTTAAACTTTGATTTTCTATGTATGAATCAGTTTGCAGTTTTAAGATACCTTGCAGCAGGGGTCTCAAACATGTGGCCCAATGGCTGCATGTGGCCTGCTGAATTCTTTTGTGCAGCCCACATTAACTCACCCATCAGGCACTGCTGTCTCAGTTTCTCTGCCCATCTTTGCCTCTGAAGGCCCCTGCTTTCCACTACCATCCTGCTTTGCTACCTTTCTACTTTGTTCCTTTATTCATTGACTTGCCTCTTCCCCCACTGTTTGTTCATGTTTGTGGATTGGGACAGGTTTTTTTGCAAGACTGAGCTCATGTGCAGCTGTGACAGCACTGGTGCCAAAGAGTACATGATGATGCTGGGTGTTGGAGGGGTATGGTAACCACATTGGGAGCCAGAGGGGTACATGACAGCACTGGAGCACAGAACAACATACAGTAGTGGCTGAGGTATGCAACAATATATAGGTTAGCCAGAGAAGATCAAAGTGCTTCATTTTTGCTTGCTGCAAGAACCCATGACAATGCATTTTACTGTTTTATAGTAACAAATTTCTGCTTTTATTAACCATCAGTAGTGTCAATTTAATGTTAATAATTACTAATTATAAATTATTTATTATTTGATAATGCATTTTAATCTTTGTCGCATTTTTCATGTTTATAAATGTGGCCTTAAATCAGTGCATTTTATGTAAGATTGTCCCCATATTCATTTTGTTCAAGATCCCTGCCTTAGAGTACAGGTAGTCCTTGCTTACCGACGGTAATTGGGACCGGGTACTCTGTCACTAAGTGACACAGTTGTAAGGTGCAATGTCAAATGGCCATGCTAACTTATGACAGCAGTTCCAGCAGTCTCAGTTGCCGTTGTTAGGCAAATCCTATGTGGTTGCAGCATTTCACAGTCACATGATCGCCATTTGCAACCTCCTACCGGCTTCCTCGTTGATTTTGCTTGTTGGAACCTGGCAGTGAAGGTTGCAAATGGCAATCATGTGATCATTGGGATGATGCAACATTATTGGAAACTGGTTGCTGAGTGTCTGAATTGCGATGACATGACCTCAGGGATGCTGTGACAGCTGCAACTATGAGGACTGGTTGTAAGTACCCCTCATTCAATGCCAGTAACTTCAAACAGTCACTGAACGAGTGGACGTTAAACATGGAATACCTGTATGAAATTCTCATTCATGCAGTAAATCTTCAGGACACCTGTATTTACTTACTAACAGTGTTGGAATTATTTCCTGCTTTTTCTAACTTTGAGACTTACAGTGAGACTGGCAAAAGGCTCAGAAGCTGTCCTAACCCTAACCCTATCATATGTGGGGGAGGAGAACAGTAAAAACAATGCATGCTGTTCATTTTGTATGAGGATGAAAACCATGAATGCTTGGCTAGGGGTACTTGTCAAAACTGCATGTGATGAGATTCTTTGACTAGGTGGACTGTGGAAAACTGAATTAGAAAATATCTCTGATAAAGAGGAAGTATCAGAGTAGACAAAGTCAAAGTAATTAAAAGAGGCAGAGTAGGCATGGAGATGAAGGGAAGAGTAGCTGATTGAAACATCACCTCTTGGACTGAACCAAGAACTGCCATCTCCCTGCTGACATTGACCAACCAGGAGGGACATGGATCTAATACATAGGTGGCAGAGTTCACAGCTGCAAGGAGCCTATCAGCCTCAGGGCTAACCATGTAAAACTCATCCCAGAAAACTGGGTAAGACTGTGCTTCAGTCATTTCCATAGGACCTGCCTAGCTAGTGTCCCACTCTGAGTGGATCCAAAGCATTTTGCCCAACAGATGGTGCAAATAGTCTTCACAGTGATCCTGCAAGGCTCCCCTATCCGCCCTTACCCAGAAGGGATCTGGTCGCCTGGCTATTTCAGAGCTAATGGTCTTGTCCTGTTACAGGGGGGTGCAGGAATGGGTGGGACCTGCGTGGTCTCTTGCTGGGGCTTGGACACCCTGTCAAAGTCTGCTGAGTGCATGGCAGGTGCTGTTGGAGTGACAGGATTCAAGTAGGACAAGATGGGTCATTGGGAGGGGATTGAGCTGCTGTATCTTTAAGGGGGAGAGAGATTGGTCTATGTATGATTGTGCCTGGGAGGGAAATGTGGAAGGTGGGGTTGGGATGGGGCTGAGGGAGATATGGTGGGAACTTGAGGGCAGTTCCCTTGTTCAGCCCTTGGCTTCCACCCTCAGTGCCTGGCAATTGGATCCTTAGTGGCCCTGGACTTCAGCTGTTGCTTTTGAATGCCAGGTCAGTGTGTAACAACGCTGCCCTCATCCATGATCTCATCTTGAATGAGGGTGCCAGCCTTACCAAAACTTCTTTGGGCCCAGGGGGCCACCTCTTGGAAACATGCTCAGGTTTGGGGTTCTGAACCAGCTGAGAGCCCGGTGAGGGGAGAAGGAGTGGCTGTTTTCATCTGTGAGTAACTATAGGCTTTCAGAGACTCCACAGATAATTAGATGTGGGGTGCTCTGGTTGAAGTTGGGCTTAAAAGAACAGTTGGGATTGTTCTGGTGTACCACTCTCCCTACTGCCTGGCAGCATTCTGCCTGAATTGCTGCATTCCATTGCCAGGTTGGCAATAGAGTCCTCAAGCCTGCTTGGGGATTTTAATTTGCCACCCAGTGATGTTGAGTCTGGGGTGGCTCAGGAGTTTGTGGCCTCTGTGTCAACCTTGGATCTGTCCCATCAACTGGTGGTCATATGTTGGATCTGGTTTTTGTCTCAGGGTGGTTGAGATGTGATTTGGCAGTGGAGAACATTGACACCAGTCTGTTGCCATGGGCAGATAATTATCTGGTAGCCTTTTGATTCCCTGGTGTCACTCCTCCCTGCAGGGAGACAGGAGCAGTTCAATCAGCCTGCCCCAGGCAATCGATGGTTCTAGGGAGACCTTGGAGTTTTCCCTGAGGATCTGGTGGGCAGTTTGGCTGAGGCCCTAGTTTCCATGTGAAATGGGCAGGTGGCTGGGGCTTTGGACTGTTTCATCCCTATGAAGCCTTTCTCTGCGTGCCAATCCCAAGGTGCACATTAGTTTATTGAGGAGCTCTGGGGGACGAAGCACCAGAAGAGACACCTCAAGTGCCGATGCAGAAGACTCAAAGCAAGTCTGACCAGACACAGATAAGAGCCCATATTAGGGATTACCTCATGGTAATAAGGCCAGCAAAAAAACAGTTTTTCTCTGCTTTTACTGCATCTGGTGCTAGCTGAGTGGTGGCCCTGTTCAGGGTGGCCTAGTTCCTATTGGTAGGGAGAGCCCCTCAGAAAAACTGCGGGGCTGCTGTAAGGATTATTCAGGCTATCTGGCAGATAAAGTCACTCAGATCTGCTCTGACTTGGACTCTGAATGGGCAGGGCAGGCTGAGGTGACTGGGGCATGGTCTGGTGGTATGAGCTGGATGAATATGAGCCTGTACTCTTGAGGAAGTGGATAGGGTTTTCTGTGTTATTAGCTCAGACACCTTTTTGCTGTATCTGGGCCTCTCCTGGGTTGTAAAAGCAGCCAAGGAGGTGACCCATGGTTGGGTTCATACTATGATGTTGGCCTTTTTGATGGAGGGGATGATATTTTGTACAAGAGGCAGTGGTGCACCCCCTCCTCAAGAGGCCATCCCTGGACCCAACGGTTTTCAATAACAGCCGTTCAGTCTCCAACCTTCCCTTTCTGGTTGGTCTGCAGTTGATGAGAATCCTGGAAAAAACTGATTATTTAGACCCGTTTCAGTCAGGTTTCAGGCCAGGATTTAGTACTAAGACAGCTTTGGTTACACTTCTAAATGATCTGTGGCAGAGCCAGATGGAGGTGGTGCATCCATCTTTGTGCTCCTTGATCACTCAGTGGCTTTTGATACTGTTGACAATGGTATCCTTCTGAACCAGTTCCGTGGGCTAGGGATACCACACTCTCCTATCTTTCATGTTCTATGCTGACAACTTATCACACAACCATGCACACCTACTTTATGTCCTTGGGACATTTTAGTACCTCCTATGGTTCCCCATGGACTGACTATAAAAGATTTCATGCCAGGTCAGGAATAAATTTTGACTCTCCAGTTCTTTAACCCTGTGCACAGGGATTTGCTTACAGAAGTAGTTCATTTTATATATACATATACATATACATACATACATATATTTGTCACATTTATATAGCACATGGAGGCAACATGGCTAGATAAAGTGCTTTAGTGCAGAGCTAATAGAAATCATACATATGGAGAGCTGCATCCTGAGGAACGCAGAAATCATGTTCCAGGGTTTAAATCTTAGGCCTTCCCATCTTTTCAAGTCAACCAAATTTTGGTGTTTTCTTCTGGGCTTTGGGATTGTAAGGCATTGCAGTAAAATATAACTCTCTGGACACTTAATCTGTTATTTAACAATTGGCTTAACTGGGCAAAACACAGACATGACTCAAGTAGATAGTAGAATTGATATTCTGATATTTGCTTTCCTTCTGATATTTTGCTTTCTGCAATGTAAAGAAATTGAAGCCTGTCTATAGGTTTAAAGTTCCTCCCTTTTCAAATTGGTACTTGGCTGAGAGGCAACTGAATTATGTTTACATAATTATTCTGGGAAGTGCTGTTTATTGTCTTGCAAATTCAGCCATTATAATTACAGGTAGTCCTTGGTTAACAACGACCCACTCATTCAGCAACTGTTCAAAGTTACAACAGTGCTGGCACTGAACAAGGGATGGTTATGTACAACCAGTCCTCGAAGTTCCAGCTGTCCCAGCGCCCTCGCAGTCATATGATTGTGGTCTGGGCACTTGGCAACTGGCTCACACTTACAATGGTTGCAGTGTCCCAGTCATGTGATCACAATTTGCGACCTTCCCTGCCAGCTTCCCACAAGCAAAGTCAATGGAGAAGCCAGCAGGAAAGGTTGCAGGTTGCTCAGGTAAGTCTCCCCCACGTGCGCACCCAGCACCTATGTGTTCGCACTACACCTCGCCAGCCACCCACACACCCTTGCACACTCTCCCTAAGCCTTGCTGTACTCGCGCCACATGTCCCCAGCACTCATGCACCCTCCCTGGCCACTTGCAAACCCTCCCCCAGGCCTCACTGTGCTTGTGTTGTGCCTCCCCAGCCACTTGTGCACCCTCCCCCATCTGGCAGTAGCCACCCCAAGCCCCACTGTACTCACACTGTGCATCCCCTGCCACTCATGCACCCTCATGCACCTTCCCCAAGCCTCACTGCACTTGTACTGTGCCTCGCTGGCCAGTTGCGCACCTTCCCTGGCCACTCATGCACCCTTGGCACCCTCCCCCACCCAGCAACAGCCACCCCAAGCCCTGCCTCACTTGTGTCACACTTCTTGGCCCCCCCCCACACACACCCTTGCTCCCTCTCCCACCTGACAGCAGTCACCTGCCTGCCAGCCTGCTTGCAAGCCACTTCAGACTTGCAACTTCCTGCCAGCTTCTCCACTGATTTTGGTTGTTGGAAGCCAGCAGGAAATTGCAAGGAGGTGCTTGCTTAACAATCCACAGTCCTCACTAAACAACAGCAATGGGGACTGAAGTGATTGCCTTTGCTAAGTGATGCTGTCACGTGACCTCACGCTTTACAATTGCATTGCTTAGCGACAGAAATTCCGTTCCCAACTGCTGTCGTAACTCAAGGACTACCTGTACATCATACTTCAGCTGGTGATCCAACAGACCTCTAAATCCTTCTGACATGCACTGCTATCAAGGTGAGTTTTCCCAGTGCTGTACCTACAGATTTAATTTTGTTTCTTACCCAGCCACAGGACCTTCCGCTTGTCATAGGTGAACATAACCTATTGAAACCAGTCAGCCATCAACAGGCTCATAGAGATAAACACTATCTACACACTATTCAAAAGAGACAATAAAAAGGAAACAAAAAGACCAGAACACCTCCTTGCCAGCAATCAACACCCATATAAGCAAAGATTAATACCAGAATTAACATCAGACAACCAATTAAGCAGTAAACAATACCCTAATCAAGGAACTACCAAGGAGAAAACAACACCCCCAACAACACTGACAGGGCAAGCTACTGCATATAAACAGTAAAGCAAACCCCACTCCCTTCTAGCACAGATGTTACCTAGCTGGGTAACAAAACGTCTGCAAGAAAACCACCAAGGACTTATATTCTCTTCTATTCTGTTGTTACTTGGAATTTTAGGCTTTACTATTAGCATTTTAAAAAGGTGATATTAGAATTTTTTAACATGGCAGTCTAGGCCTCTTTTCTAACTTTAAGAAAGCATGTTTTTCTTCTGGGCCAAGGCCATTTCTTCTGGTATATTTGACAGCTTGGCTTTTCAGCAACTAAACAACAGACCGCATATTCTGAAAGTCCTTGAATAACTTGCACGTTTTAAAGATACAAACCCAGCTGGGAAAGGGAGTGACATAACCCATACATTTGCCACTTGTGAAATGTTATCTGGAATCAGTGTTTTCTATTGAACAATTCTCATATGTAATCAATGTCTTTTATTGTTTGATTACCTGCTTTCTGGCGTATCACATATACTGAATGTATGTATCATTTGTTTCTGTACTCTATAAAAAGACTTGAACCCCCCACCCCACTTAATAAATGCTTTTTGCTTTGCCTGAATTACTGGGTGGTTCTTATTTTCAGGTAGGCTGAGAAAAAGGTAAAATTGTTTTCTCTCCCAAATTCAGGGAATAGGTCTTCAAGCTTCACACCATTTGGGGTGCCTGAGTTTTAAAGGCAACACTTTCATTTGAAGAATACTGGTAACTACTATAATGAGCAAAAGTTTTTTGCTGGGCTCAAAGAAATGGTAAGTCTCTTTGTCAGTTGGTTGCCATAGCAATCTTTCCAGTTTTTAAGAGCCCCAGCATTCCAAAACTGCAGAAGCAACAGTTGCAGATCAAATGGAGATTATCCACGTCTAGTAATTTAGAAATGGAACTAAAATAGTTTAAACTGCAGCACAACTGTATTTGAGGTAAACTTTATTAAAGGTGTAAATAGGATAATTAGTTTGCTGTTCCTATCCCATCTCTCTCACACAGCCCTATTTACATGGCATGCTTGTGTAACAAACTGAGCCAGGCTGAGCATTAACTTAGTTAAAGGACTAAGTGAATGCTTCCTACATTCCACATCATGCCTGTTAGAACTTAGTTCGTTCCTTGCTCAGGTCAAAACACCAGATGCTGTAATTTGGAGTTCAAGTTTTATTTAGCACGCAAGGCAAAAGCATTTAGCATTGAGTGCAGCCAGCCCCTTGCAAGGGGTGCAAAGCCATTTTAATTACAGGTAGTCCTCGACTTACAACCATTCATTCAACAACCGTTCCCAAAGTTATAGCCGTTGCAGTGCCCCCAAGGTCACATGATCAAAATTTGGGTGCTTGGCAGCCCACCTGCACTTATGACCTCAGGGGCTCTCCAACTCCCTCCACCCATCCATCTCTCCCCACATCTATGCCCGTTTGGCATCTCTGCACCTTGCATTAGCTAACCTTCGCCGTCTTCTTGCTCCTGCTGACCAAGCATATCTGGCCAGCCCCTTCATGAGGCAGCTGCTGCTCACACAAAGCTTTCTTCCCAAGGTTGCACATGTCAGGGAAGATAGCCTCATGTGGCCAGCAGTTGCCTCACAAAGAGCCAGGCCAGGCATGCCTCATCAGCAGTGGGAGCAAGAAGACAGTGAAGGTTAACTGGGGCAGCACAGCACAGAGTGGCAGGGGTCTCGGAGTACAAATTGGTGAGGATGACTGAGGCTGGGACTGGGCTAGGGTGGCTAGGGCTTCCCAGGATGATGCAGCTTCGCGCCACACTGCTGGGTCTTCCCAGTTGGCTGCAGCTTTGTGCTGCACTGCTGGGGTTTCTTGGGGCACTGGAGTTTCGTGCTGCACTTCTGGGCTGTGGCAGCTGTGGCTTTGCACTGTGACTCAGGGGCTTCTTGCAGCTCCAGAGCTGCAGCGTGCCAAGAAGCCCAAGCCACAATGTGGCAAGCAGCCCCAGAGCCGTGCAGTTCTGCTCTGCAGTTAGAGGGACCCCAGAGCCATGCAGTTCTGGGGCTGCTTGTCACCCTGCAAGGCAGGGTGCAGGGAGACCAAAAGGGCAGAGATGGGGGGGGGGGAGAGATGGGCAAGTGGGCGGGAGTTGAAGAGGAGGCAGTCCTTTAACTTACCAAGGCTCAGAGCTGGGAGGGACCAAGCCCGGAATGGCTTGGATTGGGGTGAGCCCTCAGCTAGTGGAGTTCAGTTAATGCTGGCAACAGGGAGTACCAGGATTGCCATTGCTAAGTTTAGCAATGGAAATTCTGGTCCCAACTACCGTTGTAAGTTGAGGACTACCTGTATAGTTAAAGGATTTGGTGAATACTTCCTAGACACATCATGCTCAAGCCATGCATTTTAACAATAGATATATACCCATCACGCTATTCCATTTCAGGGTAAGTAATATTATGCAGAGTGCAGAAAAGAAGAAATAGTAAGCCAAAGAAGTTAAAGGCATGAGATAAGAAAAAAATAAATTCTTTTACCATTTGTCCTTTATCCCAGCACTCTGATCAGCTGGCACTTTCTGAATGCATTGTTTAAAAAACAAAAACAAAGCCCAAATTCAGAGCTATTTCTCCCAACCTTTTTGTTTTGAAAAATAGCCCTGAGACAAAACAGGTGAAGCAGAAATGCTATTGTAAGAGTTGCAGTCACTCTTTCTCCTTACCTTATTTTCCTGGAATAATAAGGGCTACTTAACTATTAGTGATGGCTTGCACAACATGCTGAACCATAGCTAAGGTAAGACAACCTATAACAATCTATGTTTATATGCTTAGAAGCCAGTAACTTCTAGCTGTTGGTACATATATGTACTATTAGAAGGGATCCCCACAATATGCATTGCCTCCCATATCCAATAGTCCTACAAGGAGGTATCATAGGAGCATAGGTTGGAAGGGATCCCGGAGGTCTTCTAATCCAGCTCCTTAACTTTACAGCATTCACATCTCTGCTGTGGGAAAAACTATCTGATGCTGACTTGGTCAGTTGTAGACATTTTTAATAATAACTAAAAACTTATTTTCCACTGGCATTTATGACTATCAGTTTTTACCATTGGTTTGGTTTTAACTAAATGGTGGAGACAGAGGGAGCTGTCGGGCTGTCCTTGTGATTGTGCACTGTGCCTGTGGATTTTTGTTTTGTTTTGTTGGAAGCACTTACTTGTATGGAGTTCAGACTGGAGGTTTGGAGGTTGGAGCAGGCCAGACTGGACCGGAGTACAGCATCCCAGAGGACGGTTGCATTGAGTGTTTTACTGTGCTTGTAGCTTTACAGTGGTTTGCAGTGGTTTGTTGGCCGCGTCTGCTGTTTTGGTTGGCTGTGCAGTTGTTGTTGTGGACCTGGCAGCAGTTTTTTGGACTGGGCACTGGCTGCTAGTCTGTCTTTCCAGAGGAGCGGGCTGCTGCTGGATACTGAGAGTGGGCTGAAAAATGGGCAGCTGCAGAACGTTTTGGGATGCTGCTGCTGGACACTTCTGGGGAAGCAGCTTTTGTGGATGCTGTTAGACGCTTTCTGCTGCTGCTGAGGCTTCTGTTGGGGGGGTTCTGCTGCTGGGTGCCTTTGTCATCACCTGATCCCTTCCTGCACCATCTACTCTTCTCACTGGACATTGGGGCTTGGAGGTGTGAGCAGGGGCTGGGTGGGTGGGGGCTACAGTAGAGTGGCAGGCTGCTGTGGAACTTCTTCCCCCATGGAGGCCACTTTGTCTGCCCTCCGGGTAGCCCCAAGGAGGAAGGAAGAAGGAAGGAAGGAACAACTCAGCTCCGTCTGTTTGTTGAGTGCTGTTGTGACTGGATTGATTCTGAGTGACAGCCAGAGGAGGAATTGGGGGTGGGTGAATGAGGGGAGCCCTCTACCAGCTGTTGGGAGTGGCAGTGGAGGGTGTCTGGCAGTGTTTGTATGAATGCATTGTAGTGTGTGTGAGTGTATTGTAGTGTGTGGGGAGGTAGTGGTGCTGAGAACTGGTGAAGCTAAAGTGCCTCGGGGTGCCCAGCTTCCCCTCCCATGGATGGTTGGTTAGGACAATGGGAGGTTCCCGGTCCCTGGTCTTGGGGGGCTTGGTTTTGGGGATGTAGCTGCTGTAGGGGGAGTGGAGGCAGGCCATAGTATGATGGTAGCAATGGGCATGGGGAGATATGGTGGGAGACAGGGAGCGGGCCACTCTCAGGAAACGCGGAACCATTGTCTTATACTGGTTTTGTGTTCTAACTTCTTGGTCTCTACCCTGGTACCCTGTCAGCAGACCTGCAGTGGGCCTGGCCTCTGGCTGCTGCTACTGAATACCAGGTAATAAGGCCTCCCACATTAGTGATTTAATCATTGATGAGAGGGTCAACCTGGCACATATTACTGAGACCTAGCTGGGTCCAGAAGTGGAGTGGGGGGGGGGACTTTCAGAAATATGCCCAGCTGGGTTTCAGGTATGGCATAAGCCGAGACTCTGGGGCAGGGGTATGGGTGTGGTGATTGTCATCCAGGAGTCTCTTACAGCTTTCAGGGGCGCTGCACCACAGGCCACTGAATGTGAGACCCTGTTCATTAAATTGAGTTCTAGGGATCAGTTGGGATTATTGCTATTGTACCAGCCTCCCTGCTGCATAGCAATCTCCCTGCCTAAGCTCCTTGACTCCATCTCTGGGCTGGCAGTGGAGTTTCCCAGAGATATGGTTCTGGGGGACTTCAATCTGCCTTCTCTGGGAGTGGGGTCTGAAGTGGCTCAGGAGTTCATGGTCACCATGATCACCATGGGCCTATCCCAGGTCATCCAGAGCCCAGCACGGAAAAGTGGTCACACTCCGGATCTGGTATTCCTTTTGGAGCAGTGGCTATGTGACATGAAATTGGGTCTCTTGGTGTCTTCCTTGTCATGGTCAGATCATGCCCTGATTTCCATGGGATTCTCTAGTGCCACTATCCATCACAGGGAAGCTGGACCCATTAGATTGGTCTGCCCCGCCCTGGTGACTGATGAACCCGGATGGATTTCAGAGGGAGCTGGGGGTTGTTCCTGTTGGTCTGCTGCATGGTCCATCTGAAGCCTTGGTTGCTACTTGGAACATGGGGGCAGCTGAGGCATTGAATCAGATTGCGCCCATGCAACCTCTCCCCTCTCGGGGGTCCTGCAACTCCCCATGGTTTATGGAGGAACTGAGGCAGATGAAATGAGAGAAGAGACATTTAGAGCATTGTTGGTGCTCAACAAAGGATGAACTCAATTGAACATGGGTTAGAGCCACTATTAAGGCCTACCTTATGGCAGTAAGGGTGGTGAAGCATCAGTACTTCTCCACCCTTACTACATCTGCAGATTGCCATTCTGCAGCCCTGTTTCTGGTGACACGAGCCCTCTTGGGTAAAGGGGGCTTGGGGAACCTTTTGCAGGGGCATGCGAAAGAATTTGCTCAGTATCTGTTAGACAAAATCGCTCAGTTTTGGTTGGAGTTGGATGCCGGCTTTGTTGCAGGTCCAGAGAAGATGCCTGGGGAGGAGTTTTGCCTGGTTATCTGGGAATGGTTTGAACCTTTTGGACCTGAGGAAGTGGACATGGTCCTTAGAACTGTAAGCTCAGCCACCTGCTGTTTAGACCCATGCCCCTTCTGGCTTGTTAAAGCGGCCCAGGGGGTGTCGTGTGAGTGGGTTCTAGAGATGGTTAATTCTTCTTTGAGTGAGGGCATTGTTCCTTTATCTCTTAAATGGTTTGCCCCCTCCTCAAGAAGTCATTGCTGGACCCCACTATACTGGACAATTTTCATCCAGTATCTAACCTCTTTTTGGGGAAGGTAGTTGAGAGTGGTTATGCAACAGCTTCAGAGGGCCTTGGATGAAGCAGATTATCTGGATCCTTTTCAATCAGGACTCAGACCTAGGTATGGGATGGAAATGGCATTGGTTGTGCTTTTGGATGATCTCTGGCATGGGCGGGATGGGGGTTCTGCATCCATCCTTGCTCTACTTGACCTCTCAGCAGCGTTGGTATTCTGGATCAGCTCAGAGAACTGGAGATGGGCAGCATGGTGTCATGCTGGTTTGCCTCCTTTCTCTAGGGTCAATTTCAGTTGGTGGTGATTGGGGAGGAGAGATTCCGCCCTCGGCCCTTACTATATGGAGTGCTGCAGGGTTCAGTGCTCTTGCCTTTCCTATTTAACATCTACATGAGGTCGCTGATGATACCCAATTATATATCTCTGCACCTGGTGAATTAAGCAATCCTGTGAACATCTTATCCCCAGTGCCTGGAGGGTGTGAGGGTCTGGATGGGGAACAACAGGGTTCAGCTGAACCCTGGCAAGACTGAGTGGCTTTGGGTTTTGGGGCCTATTGGTTCTAGGACTATGCCATCTTTGGTGCTGGATGGGGTTGCACTGCCCCAGACAGACCCGGTGCACAATCTGGGGCTCCTCCTAGACTCACGACTCCTGCTCAAAGAGCACGTGGCAGTTGTGGTTAGGAGGGTCTTTGTACAGCTCCATGTTGTGTGCCAGTTGTGCTCATTCCTGGATTGGGAGGCTTTGCTCACAGTCACTCATGCCCTAGTCACCTCCAGATAGTACTACTGTAATGTGCTTTACATGGGGCTGCCCTTGAAGAGTATCCAGAAGCTTCAACTAGTGCAGAATGTGACAGCGTGGGCAGTTATGTGTGCTCCTTGAAGAGCACATATCACACCTCTGCTCTGTGAGCTGCATTGATTCCCAGTCTGATTCTGGGTTCAGTTCAAGGTGGTGTTTTTAACCTTCCAAGCCCTTCATGGCATGAGACCGGGTTATCTGAGGGACTGCCTCTCCCCAATTACATTAGCCAGTCCTATTCGATCTGGCAGAGAAGGCATGTTGTGGGCGCCATCTGCTAGGGATTTACACTTGATGGGTCCCAGGAGGCGGGCCTTCTCTGTCATGGTGTCCACTTTATGGAACATTCTCCCCCCCAAAGTCAGGTTAGCTCCACCCCTGTTAATGTTCTGGAAGTCCCTCAAGACTTGGTTATATCACCAGGCCTGGGGTTCCCAGGGAACCAGGGACATTCTTAGATGGCTCCACTGTGGTTGATATATTTACTCTGTCCATGCCTTGTAGTTTGCATATTTTAAATTTTTAATAATATTTTAAGTTGTATTAATGACTTTTTATATTTTATGATTATTTTTTATATATTGTTGTTTTGTTTGATTATTGTATGCTGCCCAGAGTCATTTTTTATTTATTGTTTTATTTATTTGTTTATTAAACCAATTTATATAGTCACCCATCTCACCACAGGCGACTCTGGGCGGTGTACAACAAATCTAAAAACAGTAAATAAATACATTAAAAATATAAAAATCAAAATAGAACAGAGAGTAAAAGGCTGTTAAAAATAAGGGAGCCATCTCACTAGATCACCCATCCCCTGGGGTCCCCAGGCCTGCTGGCATAACCAAGTCTTAAGGGACCTCCAGAAGCTCAACAATGATGAACCTCGGGGGGGGAGAAGATTCCACAGCACAGGCGCCACAGCCCGCCAAATGTAGCTCCCTAAGCAACAGAACCTGCAACACGCCCTCTCTGCTGGATCTCGTAGGACGGGCAGATGAAATCGGGGAGAGGCGGTCCCTCAGGTAGCGCAGACCCACGCCATGAAGGGCTTTAAAGGTCAACTCCAGCACCTTGAATTGGACCCAGAAACAAACTGGTAACCAAATGCAGCTCACGAAGCAGAGGTGTAACATGTGTTCTACTAGGAACACACTAACTGCTCATTTTGCACCAGCTGAAGTTTTTGGATACTCTTCAAGGGCAGTCCCATGTAGAGTGCATTGCAGTAGTCTAACTGGGAGTTGCCCAGGGCATGAGACATTTTTTCAAGATCTGAAATTTTGATCAGACTACTTGAGACTGTGGGAGACACAAATGGGACAATTATGATTATTGAATAAGCCATAGTTTAACAACATTAGCACCCATTACTAAATGCTGTAACAGAAAATCTTTTAGGTCTGAACCTAGCCTTCTCTGATTCAAACCTATTTTCCATACTATAAAATAATTAAAGCTACAGAATCTTCACTCTCTGCAACATACATGGGCATGACAGATTGGGTTATAGTGGTTCTAGCAGTGTACAGTCATATTAACTGGGTGAAACATAATCATTTTGGTAGTGCATAGTATCCCATAAGCCTAGAAAAATTCTGATAAGGTTTCATCAGTCCCTTAATCATAAGCTTTTCCCCCTCCCGTCAGAGGAATCACCCCCCCCCCTTCTCCACTAGGAAAACAAAAGGAAAACCAGCAGTGCTGTAACCCTCAATTCACATAAAAATTCACACTCACTCTGGCTCCCTGCCCCTGTTGAACCCCTTCCTTTCAGCAACATATTTCTTCCTCAACCTCCCACTCTACAAAATCTCCTTTGCCCATTCTATTACCCAGAAGTATTTCTGCCTGAAATTATGAAAATAGTTAGGGTTTGGTGTTGAGGATGGTCAGAATGCTGATTCTAGGGAATGTTAGTTTCCACTAGACAACTCGTGACCTGTTGGGTCATTGTTTCAAAGATATTTCCTTACCTAAACAGAGAAACAGAATGACCAAGGGCAAAACAGCAGTGAGAATGTGAGTGAGTTGCAACTTGCTGTCGGCTTCCCTATTGACTTTGCTAGTGGGAAGCTGGCAGAAATCTTCCTCCCTCCCTCCCTCCCTCCCTCCCTCCCTTCCCTTCTCTCCTTCCCCCTCCCTCTCCCTCCCCCCTCCCTCTCCTCCCATCCCTTCCCTCCCTCCCTCCTGCTTCCCATTCCGGTATGTCCCAAGGGCTCCCTCTCTCGAGGGCGGACGAGGACTCACCCATCAATCACAGGTACCCCCCAACAAGCCCTCCTTCATCAGCAGGCATCCAAGTTTTATCCTTTCCTCACTGCCAACTGCCATTAAGAGATTTCAAATTTCTACCTTGTTTCCAAAGCAGCCCATCGCCACTCACCCGTCAGGCCTTGCCACCAGCTAACTGGGAGCAGGGGACAGAGGGAGGCAGGAAAGAGATTGGGAATACTCCCATGACAAACACATGACCTGGGCTGACTACTGTAGTGCAGTGCTGAAGCAGCCACAAATTTCCCAAATTTCAATCCCATGGGGAGTAATGGGTCCTGGAATTTGGATGCATTCTGTAAGTTAGCTCATTTAAGGTACCTCGGTTCAAAAATCGTTGCCCTATGACACACCATTTTGCCCAGTTGAATGTAATAGACACAAGAGTTTTAGTAGTATATAACTTGGACCATGTTGAAACAGCTTAGGATTTCATGGCAACAGTAACAATTATGTGTCTGTTCCCAATTATATTTGTTACTAAGTTACAGCATGCAGTTGCAGAAATTCAGTTTGTCTAGTCAAATCCTTTGAAAGATTGTTGTGCTTGAAGGCCTACAGGAGTGATTGACCATTCATTGTTTAAGCAGGAAAAAGAATGAAATCATGCCAAACCAACACAATCTACTTTTTTTAACAGTTGACCATGAATGTGGTGGATAGAGTGTGCCTTGCAAAGCGTTCAACAAAGATTCCAATGAGATTTTGAGAGAAAAGATGACAAAACAGGGGGTGGATTATGGTATCATTAGATGGATTCAGAACTGGTGAACAATTACATTGAATGGCATTGTAAGGTTTACCCCGTACAGCTCCAAAGAAACTCTCGTGACACGCAAGTTCAGCAGAGAAGTTTACTAGAGTGTAACATAGGTAGGTACAGACAAAGCCAGGCTTGGCATCACTTACATGGTGTTTTATAGTTTCCCCGTTCCCGCGCTTTACCCGTTGCTTAGTTACCGATTACCTGCAGTAATCCCCCCTGGCCCAAATGGCAGATTCAGTCCAGTTCTTTTGTCTTCTTGATTGCTGTCTAATGGTTGTGTGGTTGTTGCCTTTGTTGGGTTTTCCTGTTGCGCGTAAAGCCAGGAGTTCTCAATCGCGCGCTGATTGCTGCGCTTCCAAGCCGCTGCGCTTCCCTTTGTCTGTAGCACTTGAGGGAAGCCGGCGGTGATACAATGTATCTGCTTGGAGTTGGAGTTAAGTGCTGCCACCTGTCGGCAATCAGTTCGCGGTTTGAACTTCCCCTTTTCCGCTGCTAGCGCCTGGGGCGGTGAAATTGACTAGGTGAAACTGAACAGCTGAGCAGCGGTGTTTGCCGTGCTGTGCCGGCTGAATCTGACAGGCATGACTATGGAATGAGGGAGACAATATTGGGCTGCAGTTCATGCAAAAATTATCTGGATGTCTTGGCTAAGTTGATCATAAGCCCATAGTGTGATGCAGGCACAAAAGAACCTAAACACAATACTAGGCCACATCAGTAGGAATATTAATAAAGATCAAGAAAATTATTTATTTCTAGTCTGATGGATACAATAATTTGCATTATTAAATAAAATAATTTAAATTATTGCATCCAGTTCTGGCAGTGCATTTCTGGAAGGACATTGACAAACTAGGGCATGTATAGAGAAGAGCAACCAAAACGATAAGAGTCCTAGAAGGAAAAACTGATAAGGAACAACTGGAGAATAGAAGAATGCATGGTGACATTATATTCATTCAGGTGCCTAAAGGGCTGCCAAGACTGGAAGGCTTGTTCATCAGAGTTGTTCCAGAACACAAGATAAGAAACAGTGGGTTTAAATTACAAAGGACCAGATTTTGATTTGACACCAGGAAGAATTACTAATGTTAAGACCTGCTCAGTGATGGACAGGTTATTTCAGTATTGTTGTGAGCTTTCCTTTGCTGTATTTAAACAGAAACTGGATGGACATCTGTCATGTACTCTGTAGAAGTAGATTCCTGCACTGGACAAGGGGTTTGACTAGATGATCTCCAGAGTCCCTTGCAACTTTTACATTCTATGATTCTGTGATTGTGGACTTTAATCATGCAGCCCTTTGTTCAACTCTTATATCCCCATGGCTCATTATATCTAGCTAGAAGGCGTGCTCAGCTGGGTCAAGGAAGTTAAGAACTCTTTATGAAAAGGAGTGGTTTCAACTGCATTAAAGAAATAATAATAATTAGATCCAGAGGATCTAATAATTACAATTCTGTGGTAATCATCTACTTTCTTGGTTTCTTGATTGAGTGGGTGATGGCTGATGAGTTCCAGATACTCTTTAATGAACCACATTTACTAGATCCATTTCACTTGGGGTTTAGGTTTAATGGTGATACTTCATGGAAGAGACAGGTAGAATGTTGCATGTTGATTCTTCTGGACCTTTCAATGGTTTTCAATCCCATCAACCATAGTATATTTCTGGAGTGGCTGACTAAATTAGATGTGGGTGGAACAGATTTGCTGTGGTTTCTTTCATACTTAGATGGCCATTAGCAGAATCATATAATCATAGAGTTGGTATGGGACATTTAGACTATTAAGTCTAGCAACTTAATACAAGAATCCAATTAAAGCCAAGAAATGACATCTAGCCTCAGGTTGAACACAGTCAGTGGAGCTCACCACCTTGCTTAGTAATTGGTTCCACTGTGGAATTATAGTTAGGAAGAGTTTCTTAATATTCAGTCAAAAATTGCCTTCTTCTAATTTAAAGTCATTATTCACTGTCCAATATTTGCAGCAGAGAAAAAATTCATCACTTTTTCCTGTGTGACAAAAGATATGAAGATATCATATCCCTCCATCCATTTGCCTATGGAAGTCAATGACCAGCTCCGGGGCGTGAATGTTCCTTGCATTCTCCCAAGAACGCTCTGCTTCAGGGTAGCCCGTCCAATGAATCAAATACTGAATTCCCTTCCCTCTCCTGCGAGAGTCCAATATTGCCTCCACCTCGTATTCCTCCTCTCCTTCGACCACAACCGGAGAAGGTGGGGAGGAGTGAGTCCTCAAGGGACTTGGTGGGGCATCCTTAACTAGTAAGGAGTGGTGAAAAACCGGATGGACCTTCATTGACGGTGGCAGCTGCAATCAAAAGGCCAACTTATTCACCTGCTGCAAAACTTTAAATGGTCCGATGAACCGGTCATCTAATTTTCTGGATGGCCTACTGGAAGCTAGAAACTTGGCAGACAACCACACTTTGTCTCCCACAGAAATCTGTGGACCTGTCTGCCTGCGGGTATCAGCAGTCCTCTTGTACACCTCCTTTGCCCTTGCTAATTGATCCCGTAACAGTTGCTGTGCTGCTTGCTGTTCTTTCAGAAAATGCACTGCCCCTGGGACCTCTCCCTGTGACACAGTCTGTGGCAAAACCTGGGGAGCCTATCCGTAGAGTGCTTGAAATGGGGACATTTCAATTGAAGAGTGCACTGAATTGTTGTAGGAGAATTCTGCCAAGGGAATTAACTCAACCCAGTTGTCCTGGCTGTAGATGGTATAGCACCTTAAATACTGATGGGTCCTCTCTGCCTCTCCATTGGTAGCCAGATGGTGTGCTGAAGACATGTGGCTGTGTACCTTCAACAGTGCAAAAAGAGCTTTCCAGAACTTAGAAGAGAATTGACTCCCTCTGTCCGTTATCAATGTATTAACCATTTCTCTAAATCGGAAGACATGATCCAAAAATAGTTGTGCTGTGGCTTGAGCAGAAGGTAGACCCTTGCATGGTATGAAATGAGCCATCTTAGTAAATAAGTCCACCACCACCAGTACTGACGAATGACCCTTCACTGGAGGCAAATCAGTAATAAAGTCCATTGATACTGTATGCCAAGGCTTGGGGGGGAGTCTCTAATGGCTGTAACAGCCCAGCGGGTTTCCCATGAAAAGGCTTAGCTTGTCTGCACACGTGACAAGATGCCACGTAATCTCTAATGTTTGCCGCCATCTTAGGCCACCAATAGTCTCTTAAAGTCCTGTGCAGGGTCTTAAACACCCCTCCATGTCCTGCTGTTACATTATCATGGCAAAGTTGTAAAACCTCTTCCCGCAAGGACAAAGGAACATATAACTTCCCCTTGTGACAGAGGCATCCTCCTTCCACTGAAAATGGGGAACCCTTGCCCTGCCGGGTGCCCTGGAGGTCATCCATCCAAGCCCTCACAAAAGTATCCTGCACCTGCTGCACCCTTATTCTTACCGGTAAATCTTCTGTCTGCTGACTTGCTCCCAACTTCTCTCTCACGTTGTCCAATTCTTTAAAGTTGTGAGGCTGCAGGATCACTGCGCGCTGTTGAGGTGATTGCTCAGCAATGTACTCCAGTTTCTGGGAAAGCGCATCTGGCATCAAATTACGTGCCCCCCGGAATGTATGTGGTGTAAAAATCAAAACATGAAAAAAACTGACTCCACCGTACTTGCTGCAGAGTGAGCAAGCGCGAGCTCTGCATTGCTTCCAAGTTCTTATGGTCGGTGCAGACCCGCACAGGAAACCTCACCCCCTCCAGCCATTGCCTCCATTCCTGGAAAGCTGCTTTAACTGCAAGTAACTCTTTGTTAAAAATGTTGTAATTTCTCTCCACTGGAGAGAGCGCTCGAGAGAAAAAGGCACACGGCAGCCACCCCCCCACACCTGCCTCATCTGCCTGCAACAAAACTGCCCCTATCACCACATCAGAGGCATCTGTGTGGAGCACAAACTGGCGGGAAGGGTCGGGATGCAGGAGGAGAGGTTGGGAGGCAAAAAGCTATTTTAACTGTTGGAAGGCTGCCTGCTCTCCCTCCACCCAAGCAAACTTTTTCCCTTTCTTCAATAGTTGCATGAGAGGCTTCACGCGCTCCGCAAAATTGGGAATGAACTTTCTGTAAAAATTAGCAAACCCCAGAAAGCGTTGTACATCCTTTACATTACAGGGTGGGTGCCAAGATAACAGCTCTGAGCAGCTCCCAATTGCATCGGCTCTCCCTCCGCAAATTCTCTTGTTACAGCACGAGGGGAGGGAAGTGGGGCCAAGGAAGGCTGAGGAGCAATGAGGAGAGTAGACAGAGCATACTGTTTCACCTCCATGAGCCTGGCCTCAACTATTATACAAAGCTGATACAGGTCATCCAGAGTATTTGGAATGCCTTGTTTTACCATCTCCGACCGGAGTTCAGGGTCCAACCCCTCTCTAAACTGGTCCATAAGAGCCATTTCATTCCACTCAACATCCCCCGCTAGCAACTTGAAATCTGCAATGAACAACCTTACCGGTCTGTCACCTTGCCTGAGCTTACAAATGTCCCGACAGGCAGTTAATCTTCTCACTGGATCTCCAAAATGCTCCCTGAATGCTGTGACGAAATTCTGGTAGTTGTTGAGCATTGGATCCCCTGTCTCTATGAAGGGGGTAGCCCACTTGGCTGCAGCGCTCTTCAATAAACTCATCACAAAAACCACCCTTGTTCGATCTGTAGGAAACTCTCCCGGTCTGCCGTCCATGAACAACTCACATTGTGCCAGAAAGGTTCTCATCTGTTCCACCTCACCTCCGTACTTCTCTGGCATGCTACCAGGCGAACATAGTAACAACAGTGGCGGGGGAGGTTGTGGCTGGGCCACTGGTCCGAGTTGCTGTATTAGTTGTCCCATAGCTGCTTGCAGGTTATTAATCTGTGCATCCACTTGCTGCTGATGCTGTAGCAGGGCTGCTGCCAATAACTGTGGTGTCAAATTAGCTCCCTGGGGATCTGTTGCCATGATTCAAACTCCTTTGTCTGGAAGATAGTATGAGTCTGGGAAGATTGATGTCAGGCCTAGCCCTAGGAACTCCAAGAGACCATGTAAATTCAGTTCAGCAATGTTTATTAGCTACAACCTCTAGCAAGAATCTTCCCAGACTGAAACCCCAGTTCCCAAGTAATGACAGCCACAACATTGTGAATTCCTCAGGGAGGTGCCAGTCTCATCCTCTTATCTCTCCCTCTCGCCTCAGGCGATGAAAGAAAATGTTTTTCTCCCTGAGTCTGGCCTTCATAATTCCATTCCATCATAGGCACATTGGTTACATATATTGAGGTTAAGTACACTTGTATTTTTGCATTAGAGCATTATAACTCTTTAGTGGGTACTTACTATCTTTGTCTGCATTAAGTGAGTAGAGCTGGACTGGAGCTGGGTTGTATTTAGCAAGACCGCAATGGCTTTGTGAGATCTCTCCACTCTCCACTTAATGCAGTTACAGTCTTATTTCCACCATTAGAATTAGGCACCTCTGTGTGGAGGGGCCCAAGGAGAAGATTTAGTTTTAATGGAAAGTTATTATCTGGACATGATTCTACTTCTGGTTGTTTGACCTAGGGAAGAAAGAAAAAAAAAAAAGATATAAGAAAGTAGTCTAGTATAGAAGCTTTAACCCTGCCCAGTACATGAACTCCTTCAGATGATCACTTGTCACTGTCCTGTTTCGTATATGGTGATATTTGAGCTAGGCACACATACCTGTGAGGCTGCACGTAGAGTCCCTAAATATTTAAGATAAGAAGGAATCCTCTCCTATGTCTGTTGGACATTGGCTATACTGGGCATACAGGAATGCATCCTTTGGCCTCATCCTTATATTCAGATCTCCATGTTTTACCCAGGCTGTCAGATACTCATTGATAGCCTCTGCACTTTTGCCTGCAGTGGTTTGTTAATTAAATTAACAGTTTAATTAATTAAAATTAATTAAGTGTACAGAAAACAAAAGGACACACCAGGGTTAATTTTTAGTAAAGCTGCCAACACACAAATGGCATAGTATGGGAGTATGGAAATTTTTACTTTCAATCTTGTTGATATATATAACCCCAACCACTTTTGATCTTTCCACCTCTCACTTAATGCAACACTTAACAAGTATAAATAATAGCCATTCAGTTTTACCTTTCCAAATGCCTAGATCTCCTGAAAATATATTACATCACATTTAGACAGACAAATTATAAATGCCAAATGTTGTGATCTATTTCTCTAGCCAGCTATGTTCCAGGTACAAAAGGATAATTCATGTGAATTCTTATAATGTCAATCTACCTGATCAGTAGCAACTTTTCTGGCCTGTTTTTTGTAGCAAAATTCATACTGTGTTCCTGTGCTACATTTTCTGGTACAGATTTAAGAACCTTCTTCTTAGTGAGGAAAGTCTTAGTGGCTGCTTTAAAGGACAGTTGCTGCAGCTACTATTCTCATTCACTGGTACCTAATTCCTGCAGGCAAGGCCATAGTACACATCTTAATCTCACTGCAGCCATTTGACTGCTGAGTGAACCCCAAGAATCCTTCTTTTGGACTTGGATCAGGAATACAAATTGGGTCAGTGGTGTCTACAGAGGGAATCAAAAAGTCAAGTCATGGCCACCATCTTGAGACTGTAGACACTGATGAATTTGGTGGGATCTATTACCTTGGCAGGGCTTTTTGTCATATCTATGGTTGTTTTCTGCTGTAAGGTATACTGATTAACCCATTTGTCTATATTTAGTCTTAATGTCTGAGGCTCAAAAATCTCTAAACATTGTAGCTATTTCAATTGGTTTGGTGATTGGG
Organism: Python bivittatus; assembly: GCF_059951505.1. Lineage (NCBI taxonomy): Eukaryota > Metazoa > Chordata > Lepidosauria > Squamata > Pythonidae > Python > Python bivittatus. The sequence goes on from NW_028277088.1 coordinate 60,143,992, forward strand.
ATCTGTCCATATTGGGCCATTATCTTGTGTTCCTGGGCTTAGGTTGGAAAGCAAGTCAATAAGTAGTATGAAGGATTTTCTGTCACGAAAGGTATGATATGTAAGGTTTGCCCTGTTCAGCTCCAATGAAACTCTTGTGACACGCAGGTTAGGCAAGGAGGTTTACTAGAGTGCAACATAGGTAGGTACAGACAAAGCCAGGGTTGGCTTGGCATCACTTACATGGTGTTTTATAGTTTCCCCATTCCCGCGCTTTACCCCTTTGCTTAGTTACCGATTACCCGCAGTAATCCCCCCTCGCCCAAAAGGCAGATTCAGTCAGGTTCTTTTGTCTTCTTGATTGCTGTCTATTGTTTGTGTGGTTGTTGCATTTGTTGGGTTTTCCTGTTGTGCGTAAAGCCAGGAGTTCTTGATCGCGCGCTGATCGCCGCGCTTCCGAGCCGCTGCACTTCCCTTTGTCTGCAGCGCTCGAGGGAAGCCTGCGGTGATACAATGTATCCGCTCTCGGCTGGAGTTAACTGCTGCCACCTGTCGGCAATTAGTTCGCAGTTTGGCTAACTTCCCCTTTTCTGCTGCTAGTGCCTGGGGCGGTGAAATTGACTAGGTGAAACTGAGCAGCGGCATTTGCTGTGCCGTGCCAGCTGAATCTGACATGATGAACCTCTTTACACTGCAGAACTGTGAATGTTACCAGTCACAGAAGTGGGAGTATCCTTAACTTTGCATGGTGGTTTTTTACCTCTTCCAATCTTGTTAGCTGTAGGTGAAAGGTTAAAGTATCGGGGTATATTTAGCTAGAGAAGAGGTGATACAATAGCAGTCTTGAAATAGTTGAAGGATTGTCACATAGAAGAAGTGGCCTTATTCTCTATTGCCCAAGAGGGCAGGACCAGAAACAATAGAACTTCCTGATTTATGAGCTATGAGCCAGTAGAACAGGCTGCCACACAAAGTGGTAAGTTCTCCTTAAATGGAGGAGAACTCCATTTGACCTCAAAGAGAGGTCAGGTGGACATCTGCCAGATATGCTATAGTGGATCCTGCAGTGGGTTGGACTTGATGACCATTAAAGTTCATCCCAACTTTATGATTCTAGTCCTGAACTGGTTGCTCTCCCTGTCAGATTTCATTATCAGCAGGTAACTGCAGTATGGAATTCTCAAAGTTTGTTGAAATTTGCATAGTTTTCTATGTCTGGGCTAAATGAGGTCAGGAAAGAGGTGGCCCATCAATTGTGTAGTTGATCTATATCTGTAATGGTACGTGGGAATTATCTTGGGAGACAGGAGGAAGAGCCGCAGACTAGACAATTGGAATGTAAGATTTTTCAGCCCACAGAAGGAGAGGCGGTGTGGGAAGTATTTGAGAAGGGACCCTTCCTAGTTTTCTGGAGAGTAAAAGGACAGAAGAGGGGAAATACTTTCAGCCTTGCAAAATTCTGTTAATATAACCTTACAATAAAGGTAGAGTTAGTACTCATGGTTGTGCTTCTTGTCTAGACTACCTTGAAGGGCTAACATCAATCTTGCAAGACTCTTACTCTCTTCCTAAAAGAGGCAGAAGATCATACTTGGATTTTTAGGAATGTCCTACTCCCAGGGGACATCTCTATCTGCTGAGCGCCTACAGGACTTATATGGCCGTCTATCTCATACAATGACTCCAGGCGGCTCATAATAATCCATAAAAACATAGTTAAAAACAAAAGTACTCTTTCCCCCAGGCACCAGACCAAACATCCTCACAGCTCAACCCCTATCCTAGCCCAATGCTTGGGAGAAGAGCCAGGTCATCACAGCTTTCCAGAAGGCTAAAAGGGTATGGATCCCTCTGATCTCAGGTGGGGGGCTGTTCCAAAGGCCTGGGATGGCCACTGAGAAGGTGTGCCTCCAAGGTCCCATCATGTGGCAACATTTAAGGGAGGAGACCTGGAGCACACCCACCCTATCTGATCTAGTAGAACAGGCAGATACCCTCTGAGAAAGGTAGTCCCGCAAGTAACCTGGCCCTGTGCCATGCAGGGCTTTAAAGGTGATAACCAGTACCTTGAATTGCCCCCACAAAGCAACAGGAACCCAGTGAAGCTCACACTGTTACTCAGGTCAAATGAAGAGACCAGAACACCTCCTCACCACCAATCAGCACTCAAATAAGTAGGAATTAACACCAGGATTAACACCAGCCAAACACTCAAGCAGTAAACAATACCCTAATCAAGGAACTACCAACTCAGACAAACACTCAAGCAACAAACAACAGCCTAATCTAGGAATTACCAAGGAAAAAAACACCAATACTGACAGGGCAAGCTACTATTTATAAACAGATAGCAAACCCCACTCCCTTCTAGCAATGAAGTTGTTACCTAGATGGGTAACAAAACATCTGCAAGAAAACAACCAAGCTCAATGTGAAATGTTTATGGCAGGCAGACCAGTAGAGTTTCCCACAGATTGCACCAAAGTGACTTTTGTGTTAAGTTTGCTAAAGGAAGCAGCAGAAAATGGGCTATTCCAATAATTGAGGGCAACGATCTGGTGCTGGACAATTACCAAGACTTCATGCAAAAGCTCAAGGGATACTTTGGGGACCCCATACAAATAATCACAAGTAGTCAAGAGATCTGAAACCTCAAGTAAGGGACAGAGGAGAATGAGGTTATATATTTTGGATTTTAAATTACTTGCCAGAGATGTGGAATGGAACAACTTGGCCTTGGTTGCCCAATTCATCTGTGACTACTTCCTTGTAAGTGCCCATCATCTTGGGAATAGAGTGGCTACAACTACACGATCCAGCTGTAGGTTGGGTACAAGGGAAACTCCAATTCTCCTCCTCAAAGTGCCAGCAACATCACTTACTAGTGCTGCAAGCCCCCACTTTAGTGCAGCACAAAGGAGGATCTGCCCTACCAGTATTCAGACTTTGCAGATCCTTAAGAGGAGGTAGCCACTCTAACCCCATCAAGCATGTGATTGCATCATCAATTTGAAACTAGGAGCCCAAATTCCAGCAAAGAGACAATATCCCATGTCTACTCGCGATTTCGCCAGTCTCAAGGAATATTTAGATGTCAGTGTAAAAAAAGGGTTTATTTGCCCTTCCAACTCACCAGCATCTGCAGCTATATTTTTTATGCCCAAAAAATAAGGTTGGGGGCAGCAAGAACTCAGAAGGGAAATGGGGGACTCTCTTTTTCCATATAGAGCTCTAATTTGTGTTGGATGATCCTAAGCATTATTGTGCTAGCATGTGAAATTAAGGATAGTGTATGATAGTATTCATACTCTGTTAAGTCTCCTCTTTTTGATATTGGAATGTAGATTGACCTCTTCCAATCTGTTGGACACTGTGTTGTTCTCCAGATTTGCTGGCATAGCTTGGTAAGAAACGTTACTGATTCTTCTTCTGTTGCTTGCCATATTTCTATGGGTATTCAGTTCCTATAGCCTTCTGACTTGGTAATTATCGGAGTGTTATCTAACTTCATCTTCTAGTATTAGAGGTTCCTGTAAGTAGGAAATATCTTCTAAGATATCTTGGATCTATACTGTACAATATTTTGGTATACTCCTTCCATTTTCGTTTGATCTCCTTTGAATCAGTTACTATCTGTCCATTGGCGGCCTTTTGTCAGAGTCTGCACACTCAGTCCCAAAATTCAGTAAATCCTCTGGAGACTAAAAGTTCCATCAGAGATTTCTTTATTCAGGAGAAGCATACAGCATCATAGTTTGTTGAGTCTAATTCTACATAGCAAAGCCTTGTCCTTTTAAGCCCAACTTCCCCCCCTTCTAGGTTTCTATTCCTGCTTGCAGCTCTTCGCACCTTGCACCGTTTCTCACACCTCTTGGCCTTGGATGTCTGTCTCAAGATAGAGATAACGGCACCTGGCCTCCTCCTCCCTCCTTTATGGCAGGTCAAGCAAATGGTTTAGCATAACATTCCCAGCATTTCACTATTGACCTATGTTTAGCAGTAAAAGCAAAAGTTTGGTTAGCAATAAAAGCAAAATAAAAACAATTGAAGGTTCTGGTTTGCGTAGATCCTGACACCTTTAGCATACCAGTTTAAGGTTGGGACGTCCTTCTGAGTTCAGAGATCTTTTGAAAGACTTTCCATGTTTTTCCACCTTCAATGTCTTTATAGTATTGTTGTAATACTGCTTCTTGTCTCTTCTAACAGCTCTCTGAAACTCTTTGTCAAGTTCCTTCCTGAGATTTTTGTCTTTCTTGGCTTTGATTTCTCTTCTCTTCTTGGCAATTTCCACAGTTTGTCCTGATAGTCAGTTTGCTTTCTTCTCTTTCTTCATTTTTGGCAGTCTCTTTTCCCATTTGACCTTAACAACTTCTTTAAATTCATTCCATAATTCCTCTGGTTCCCTATCAATGAAGTTCAGGACTTCAAAATGATTCCTGGTATTCTCCTTGAAAATGGTGGATATATGCTCAAGGTCATATTGTGGAAACTAACTGGCTTTCTTCTTTTGCTTAACTTGGAACTTGCACATGAGCAGTTTGTGATCTGTACCACAGTCAGCACCTGGCTATATCTTTGATGCTATAAATTGACCTCCTCCACCTCCATATAGCCAATTTGATTTCTATCACCATCACCATGTATAAGGCATCATTTTGGTTGTTTGAAGACAGTATTAGCTATGAAGAAATAATCGGAGTGGCAGAAACTGATAAGTTGGTTTTCTGCTTAATTTAGGTTTCCTAAACCATACAACTACATTTTGTCAAGTCCACAATGTCCAACTCCCCGTTCTGAAGCATTCTCACGCAACCAGGCTTGGTTCAGAAAAATACTTCTTTATTACGTGGTACATGTAGCTTGTAAACAGAACATTGCTAAAACTAAAGCCTTGGGTAAACTTCCCTCTATTTATCCCCCCTCCCCTTATTGCCTGGCATCTCGATTCTTCTCCACCTGGTGGTGACTTCTTTCCTTCCTCCCCCTCCTACCCGAGCCCCTTCCTGGCTCTTTGGGCCCCAGCTGCCTTGGCAATCAAGCCAGTCTAAATTGCCCATATATGCTTAAGCTGCTTCCCAGCTCCCATTACAACCATTAACAGCAACCCCCCCTCCTTAGTTACAAGTGGCAGAAACAAATCACCCCAACTCCCAACGAATGCAATATAATGGAAAACAACAACAGTTGGTGGTGCAGGTTCTGACATGCTCCCCCCCCAAAAAAAATAGAAAAAGAAAAAAAAAAGAACCCATCTTCACCACGATGTCTTGGAACCCTAGAAATAAGAAAAAGAGGAACTGGAATTATGAAGACATACATTCCATAGAATCCAACAAGGTTACCTGGGTTTGTTAGGATAATTTTTATAAAAGTCTAAAAGTAAGTCAGGAGCTTTAACATGTCTTTTGGAGACCCATTCAGCCAACAATTTAGGGAAATGTTTCCAATGTACCAAATACTGAATGTCTCCTCTGAATTTTCTAGAGTCCAATATTTCCCTGATCTCAAAGTGTTGTTCCCCCTCAATCATAATAGGCTCAGGAGGGGCCACTGATGGCCTCCATTTATCAGATTCCTTGTATGGTTTCAATAGTTCACTGTGGAAGACAGAGTTAATCTTCCTGAGGGTTTTGGGGAGTTTCAAGCATACAGAAACAGGGTTAATTACTCTATCCACTGTGAAAGGTCCTATGAATTTATAATCAAGCTTTCTGCATGCTCTGGAAGATTTCAGATTCTTGGTAGATAACCACACTTTGTCCCCCACTTTCCACGGTTCATGTGGGGCTCTCTTCTTATCTGCCTGGGCTTTGTAACTTTCTCTAGCTTTTGCAATAGCTTTTTCAGCGATTGGCCACAATTGCCTTATCCTGTTACCCCATTCATCCACTGTTTTAACCCCTGTCTGAGCGTGAGGAAGTTCAGGTATAGGTACAAAGTCTTGCCCTGATACAATTTGGAAAGGTGATAGCCCAGTACTATCATGGACAGCATTATTGTAAGCCACTTCAGCATAAGGTAATAATTCCACCCAATTGTCCTGTTGATGGTTTATGAAACATCGCAAATATTGTTCCAACCCCGCATGGCTCCTCTCTGTCACTCCGTCCGTCTTGAGGATGAAAGGAAGAGCTTATTGCTTGCTTGGACCCCAAAAGGGTTAAAAATGCCTTCCAGAATTTAGATGAGAACTGGACCCCCCTGTCGCTGATCACTCTTTCAGGACAACCGTGTAATCTGTATATGTGTTGGATAAACAAGGCAGCTAGTTCAGGCGCTGAGGGGATGGCTTTGCACGGGATGAAGTGCGTTTGTTTAGAGAAGAGATCAGTAACAGTCCAAACTACAGTCATTTTCCTGCTCTCTGGCAGGCCTACAATAAAATCCATGCTTATTTCTTTCCATGGTTTTTCAGGGCTTGCCACAGGTTGCAACAACCCACGTGGTTTCCCCCCTTGCCTTTTTGCCATAGCACATACAGGACAGGTATTTACATATTCCGCCACATCCCTTCTGAGAGAAGGCCACCAAAATTGCCTGAGTAGTAGATGTAAAATTTTGACAAAGCCAAAGTGTCCTGCTGTTTTATCATCATGGCACGTTTGTAGTACCAGTTTGCGAGCCTCCAGGGGCACGTACAGTCTATCTGCTTTCCACCATGCCCCCTCCCTCTGGGTCAGTTCTTCCTTATTTTCCTGGAACCATTCATCCTGTTCCAGGAAGCGATTTAAGTCGGTTAATAACTCTGACTTGAGGAGGGGTTTGGTGGCATTACTTTGTGATCTGGTGACTGCAGCTGCCAGTTCTGGCTCCTGCCGGTTGGGGATTACAACTGACACCACCTTCTCCCGTTGGCTATTGTGCTGGGGCAGCCTGGAAAGAGCATCTGCCAAGAAATTCCGCCCTCCCGGAATGTATTTTAAAGTGAAATTAAATCTACTGAAGAACTGCGCCCATCTTATTTGTTTAGGAGACAACTTTCAGGGTGATGTCAAAGCTTCTAAGTCCTTATGGTTGGTCCAAACCTCAAAAGCCTCCTCTGCTCCTTCCAGCAAATTCCGCCAATTTGTTAAAGCCCATTTCACTGCGAAAGCCTCCTTTTCCCACACCAGCCACCTCCTCTCAGTTTCAGTGAACTTTCTAGATAAGTAAGCACATGGTTTTAACACTCCTTCCCCATCCTTTTGTAAGAGGACTGCACCAGTTGCTACATCTGAGGCATCAGCCTGAATAACAAAAGGCTTTGCTGGATCTGGGTGCTTCAGGATGGGTTCAGCAGTGAATAATTGCTTGAGGCTTTCAAAGGCCTCCTGACATTCTATTGTCCATTTTAAAGAGGCCCCTGGAGCTTTTGCTGCTGCCGTGGGTTTGTCCTTCCTTTTTAAAAGATCAGTCAAAGGGAGGGCTACTTGTGCAAAATTAGGAATAAACTGTCTGTAAAAGTTGGCAAAGCCAAGGAAACTTTGCAGTTGTCTCCTGGTTTTCAGGGCCTCCCAGGCTAGGGCATCCCGCACCTTCTTGGGATCCATTTCCACCCCTTTATTAGATATTCTGTAGCCCAGATAGTCAATGCAATCCTTATGGAATTCACATTTGGATAGTTTTGCATACAACTGTGCATTTAGCAGTTTCTCCAGCACTTTCCTGACTAATTTCACGTGTTCCTCCATTGTTTCGGTGTAGATTAAAATTTCATCCAAGTACACCAACACTCCTCGGTAGAGGAACTCATGGAAAACCTCATTAATCAGTTGCATGAATACCCCGGGTGCGCCTTTTAATCCGAATGGGAGAACTCGATATATATAGTGTCCCAGTGCGCAGCGGAATGCGGTCCTCCATTCATGCCCAGCTTTTATCCGCACGCGGAAATACGCCTCTCTCAAATCTAGTTTGGTAAAAATCTTCCATTTCACCAAATGAGCTAACAAGTCTTTTATTAATGGCAGAGGGTACTTGTTCTCTGTGCATATTGCATTTAACCCCCTATAGTCCGTCCATAAGCATAAAGTCCCATCTTTTTTTTCTCTGAAAAGTACTTGCACCGCCAGGGGGGATTTGGCAGGTACTATGAAGCCCTGGCTCAAGTTTTTGTCAATGAATTCCCTCAATGCCCCCATTTCCTTTTGGGTCATTGAGTACATTTTTGGGGCTGGGTACTTCGCTCCTGGCACCATCTCAATCTCGCAGTCTGTGTGGCGGTAGTTAGTCAGACTCCTTTTCACTAAAGACTTTCGCCAAGTCCCTATATTGCCAGGGGATTTCCTCCCCTCCCCCCACGTGGGGCTTCCTCCCTTGGCACTGCTCTTTCAGGGCTGCTGCCCCCAGCTCCCCTTGTTGGTTGGGCTCCGCCTTCCCAATCCCACGCCCGCCCTCCAGAAAGGTCAGAGTCTTTTCCCACCAGCTGATGTGGGGGTCCCACCGTTCCAGCCAGTACATTCCCAGAATGAGGGGGTAACTAGCCAGTGGCACGACCAGGCATCTTAAAGTCTCCCGGTGCGTTCCGACTTTTAACTCAAAAGCCTCTGTGTGGTAGCGGACCGCACCTCCCCCCACCGCTGTTCCATCCACTTGCCTGAAGATTATGGGAGTTTTCAGCCAGTGCACTTTTAAATTTAATCCGTTGACGAGCATGGGCTGATCAAACTCCGGGAGCAACCTGAATCGAGCAATGCTGTGAGCCGGGCCCGACGAGTCGATCGCGGAGCACAGATCACTACCTCATGCGTCATCGGACTCACCCGGATGTCCTCAGCCGATTTGCTCGGGATCGGCTGGTCGTGCCTTGGGCTCTCCTCCCTCTTGCCGGCGCTCTCCCCTCCATCCTCGCTGTTGGAGAGGTAGGCAATCTTCAGCCTCTCTTCTTTGCCTCTCGCTGCCGTGCTTTTCCGTGGGGCTTTTATCGGCTTTGCAGGTTTTTTGGCTTTTTTTCCTTTCCCCGCAGTTTGTAGCCTTGGGTTCTGGGGGCAGGCCGCCACGAAATGCCCCTTCTCACTGCACATGAAGCAGGCTTTCCCCGCAGCCTGCGGCCTTGCCGCAGGGGTTAACTCCTTCCTTGCCGGCGCTAGGAGGCCACCATCTCGCCTCTGCGCCGTGTGGTTTGACTCTGGCCAGTTGCGCCTCCAACACGGAGACGTGGGTGATCCATCCCCCCAAAGTCTTCGGGCACCCTTGCACCATGGCCCTCTCAAAGAGCCTCTGGTCCAGCCCCTCCTGGAACAGCCGCACGAGGAACCCCTCCGGCCAGTCTGGGAGCTTCTCCGCCAAGTGCTTGAACTCCAGCGCATAGTCTGACACGGGCCGTGCCCCTTGTTTCAGCTCCCTGATCGCCTCTGCTGCGTGCGAGCGGGCACATTGGTCCTTGAATCGGTCCCAGCGGTGGGCCAGCTGCCTCATTGGGTCCTTTGGTCTGGCACCCGCTAGCGCTTCCGTGAGGGGGACTTGCTGCTCCTCCACTTCTGCTGGCTGGGGGCTGGCCCCACCGGTCCCTGTCCCTTCTCCAAGGTTCTGTCTTGCTCTATCTGCCTCCAATTGTAGGGTTTCTCTCACCTCTTCTGCTGGTGCCTCCAGTGAACTTTTTTGCAGCTCCTCAGAGGCCATGCTAAGTTGCTGGAAATGCCTCGTCGAGTTTCCTCTCGGGTGAAATCCAGTATCAGAGAGTTTTAGCAAAATGTCAAGTCTACAATGTCCAACTCCCTGTTCTAAAGCATTCTCACGCAACCAGGCTTGGTTCAGAAAAATACTTCTTTATTACGTGGTACATGTAGCTTGTAAACAGAACATTGCTAAAACTAAAGCCGTGGGTAAACTTCCCTCTATTTATCCCCCCTCCCCTTATTGCCTGGCATCACGAATCTTCTCCACCTGGTGGTGACCTCTTTCCTTCCTCCCCCTCCTACCCGAGCCCCTTCCTGGCTCTTTGGGCCCCAGCTGCCTTGCCAGCAATCAAGCCAGTCTAAATTGCCCATATATGCTTAAGCTGCTTCCCACCTCCCATTACAACCATTAACAGCAACCCCCCTCTTAGTTACAAGTGGCAGAAACAAATCACCCCAACTCCCAACGAATGCAATATAATGGAAAACAACAACAGTTGGGTGATGCAGGTTCTGACACATTTTCCTCTTTAATGTTTCCAACCTTGGCATTCCACTCTCCAGTTACAAGCAGTACATCTTGCTTACATGTTGTGTCAATTTCAAATTGAACTTGATCATAAAATTCATCAACCTCCTCTTCTGTATTGTTGGTTGGAGCATCCACTGCCTTAGATTTACCACCGTGGCCTCCGGTGAGCACAGATGAAATCATTGAATTAATTGTTGATCTAAAATTGGGAAAATCACCTGGCCCGGATGGGCTCCCAGCTGAACTACTTAAAAACCATGTTGATTGGTGGGCCCAGCCGTTGGCTTCCTTATTTACCCTCATTGATCATTATGGCAAAATTCCGAATACTTGGCTCAATTCAATAATAATTCCAATTTACAAAAAAGGTGGGTTTGACCAGCCCGGTAATTTTCGTCCAATCAGTCTTTTATCTATTTTAGGCAAGCTTTACGCTAAACATCTTGAACGCCGTCTACTAGATTGGATGTATACAAATGAAGTAATCGGGCCTGAACAGATAGGCTTCTGCAAAGGAAATTCTGCGATTGACCACTGTCTCACATTGAACTTCCTAATTGAAAAATACCTGAACTTAGGAAGGAAAAAGCTTTTTGTAGCATTTATAGATCTTAAAAGTGCTTTTGACTCAATTCCGAGGGATGTAATATGGTCTAAACTGAAGAAACAAGGAATAGACCTGAGGTTGCTGTTCCTACTAAAGAAACTACATACAGACACCTCTTGCCAAGTTAAATACTCAACTAAAGGTCATTTAACAGAGAGAATACCTATGCAGAAGGGAGTTAAGCAGGGTTGTGTCCTTGCTCCTCACCTTTTTAATCTTTTCTTGAATGACTTGGCCCACTCCCTTAGTTCAGTTAATGGTCACCCCCTGTGTCTTGGAGGTCTCCCTACTCCATTGTTACTTTACACCGATGATACTACAGTTCTTTCCTGCTCGAGGGTGGGCTTACGAAGATATTTGGCGGCATTTTATAATTATTGTCAAAGTAACTCACTTACTATTAATTTTTCCAAATCAAAGGTAATAATATTTGCTAAAAGATGGCATCTGGCGAGATGGTCTATGGGCGGTATAGAAATTGAACAAGTCAAAACTTTTAAATACCTTGGCATTACTTTTAGTTATAATCTTTCTTGGGTAACCCATCGTAATAAGTCAATTCACTTAGCCAACTGTTCCGCCGCCCAGATCAAACAGTTCTATTTTACAAGAGGCAATCAATTTGTACCAGCAGCAATTAGGATATTTAAAGCCAAATCTCTCTCTCAAATACTTTATGGTATTCCTCTTTGGTTGAGAGCTTTTAATGCTAAAGTGGAAGGTATACAGGCTTCCTTTCTGAGGCAGCTCTTAGGGGCTCCTAACTGTGTCTCTTATCCCATAATCTGCCTAGAAACGGGTCAAAGTTTAATTGAAACTAAAGCCTGGATTTTAACAATTAAATATTGGCTCAGAATCTTATATAGAGCAGCTCCGCGAAGTCTGCTATCATATCTCAAAAAAGATAAATACATCTCGCTGTGGTCGCGACATATTATATCCAAGATTAAGCAGATTGGGATTGCAATTGAGGACCTATACCTTTCAGATGAAAGCTTTGTATTTAGCACTATTAAACAGAGACTTTTGGACTTAGAATACCACAAATTCAGACCAGCCCAACCTCGTGTATGCTCCCCTGCCATGCTTGGTATAGAAAATCAATTGGGCAAGATGGCGCATTATTTCAACGATCTTGTGTTACCTTCCCAGCGAAGGGCCTTTTTCTTGGCTAGAGTGAATGCTTTTCCTTCTAAGGTGCTCCTTGGAAGGTATAAACGCATTCCCATCCATGACAGGCTCTGTCTTTGTGGCAGCCCAGATACAATCTATCATATCATTTTTGATTGTTATTTATTTGTGTCTCTTCGACATGATTTGCTTCTAAGACCTTTGCAGGGCAAATATCCTCTGAACAATGTGGATCCTGTGTCATCCTGCTGGTACTTGCTCTGTGATGCTATACCTGAGATTACCCAAATTGTTGCTAAGTTCCTGGAGGAAGTGTTCAAAAGGAAATGTAACCAAACTCTTCTTTGAGTATTGTTTTCCTGCTGTCATCTTTATGATATGCTAAGTCCTTGTATTTTAATGTTTGCAATGCCAATAAAGGTTTGAATTTTTTTGAATTTTTTTTTTTTTTTTGGTTGGAGCATAAACCTGAATGATCCTCATATTAAAGGGTTGTCCATGAAGTCTAATTGATATTATTGGTCATTGATTGCACTGCAGCCAAGTATTGTTCTTGTTATACCCTTCCTAACTATAAAAGCAATGTTGTTCCTTCTTTGTTTTTCATGTGCTGATTAATAAAACAGTGTGATCTTCTGATTGAAAGTGTCCAATCCCAGTCCATCTCAACTCACTGTTGCCTAAGATGTCAATCTGTAGTTGTTTCATTTCATCTTTCACTGTGTTGAGCTTTCCTGCGTTCATGCCTCTTATGTACCATGTTGTACGCAATATAATTGTGTCTTTGCAGCTTCAGAATTTCTTGTATGGCAACATCAGCAACCAGACGTCCTGAAGGCTTTAATCTAATCACGTCATAAACACCTTTAGTACACCAAGAAATCCTCAGTTCTTCCTCAGTAGCATCTTCAGTAGGATGGTTGAGGGCCACCTGAGCTGAGGGGCCCCTCATCTGGATTAATAAACAATATAATGTAGAAAAGAATACTTTAGGAGAATGGCAGACAAGGTAGTTTTAAAAAAACGTACTGTTCAGTATTAGCAATTAATTCTTTAAAGGCTAACAAAGATATCTGAAGCAATTAATAATATATGGGAAATGTAATGCATTCAGTTCAATGAAGGAAAGACAAAGAACAAGTTAATATGCAGATTCGTGCCATACTAATAAGGCAAGAGGTCTAAAGATGTTAACCGTTGACAGGTTATCAAAAAGGTATAGGGCTAAAGTGGTCAATGCCCTAGGCTGATTCTTGTAAACATAGAAAAGCAAGTGGATAGCGCAGTTTTAAGAGAAAAAAGGTAGCGTGTTTACAGAAATTGAGCTTGTGGGGAAAACGTAAGAAAGAGACATACATAGAAGAAGTTACAGTTTCTGGATCATTAGGAAAGGAGAAAAAAGGGTGTTACCTGTCGTTGACTGCTAGTTTATGTATGATGGAAGCTGGCAAGCCACAGATAGGTGCAATACTAGCTCCACTAAATTTTATCTGTGATTATCTATTGCAGAATAGTAATTTTGACAGGCTTGTTGACATTTCATCCCCTTGCCAAACAACGTATCCATCATCTACCCTAGCTTTCCAATAACTGACATTGCCTCATTTAAACATGTTGTGAAGTTGCGTTTTGAACATATTACTGATTTGTGGTATGCAAAATGTTTATCTAAATTTTAAAAGAATAATGACTATTTCATATAGGTAATTTGGGATTCTGTTTTACAGATGACCTGTTATGACAAAAAGCTACGGCAGACAAGACCTGAACAATTGAATGATCTAGTCATGGCACCTCTCCAGTCCAGAGTAAATGGTTGGTCATTACCACTTCACTTTTTCCAGTTAATCACCCTTTTGCTTTATTCATATTTGGGTATAGTAGGCTTTGGTATCTACATACCTCTTCTTCCAAATGAATGGAAACAGGTTGCCTATGCTGTATCCTTTTTTCTTCTATTTAAAACCAAGTAATAAAATTAAATTTGTATATACATTCTTTATGTCATAGGAATAGAAAGGAAAGAGCCAATTGTTTATTTAAGTTATTATCACATTTATCTGGAAGCCCAAATGAATTCAGTGGGGCTTACCTCTGAATGGTTAAACATTGAATTGAGCTTTGGGGCAGACTGGTTGATTTGTGGTTATATTTCTGAAAAAATGATTATGGAATCATAACAATTTCAATAGTTATTAAAAATAAATTTGTAGATCATCATTATGCAGGAAGGTGAATGTGATTTCTAGAATTTACTGAAACCTGGTGGGATAAAATTAATGAGTGGAATATAAAGATTGATGAGTATAATTTATTGAAAAGGAAATAGACCAGAGCAAAGAATAGAAGTGGGTACACAAATGTACAGAAATAGGAATCTGAGCACAAAGGTCCAGTCAAGAGCATTTTGATAATAATGGAAGGAAGGAGAAACAACACAAATATTATTGTAGGGGTATGCTACAGATTGCCAATCAGGCAGAAGATCTGAATAATTCCCTTCTAGGATAGATTACAGAACTTTCAGAGATGATAGATGTAATAATAAGACACTTTAACTCCCCAGACAGCTCTTGGAAAACCAACTGCAAGGTCCCAAAATCCCTCAGTGGTCTTACTGATTGTTTACTTTTGCATAAGGATGAAGAGGAGATATCTGATTCTAATCAACATAGAACAGCTGCAACTTTGGAAGAAGTGACTACATCATTTTGGGTTTCAAGATATTGTACAAAGAGTATTCTCATATACACTAGAAGTCAGATTTCAGGAAAGCCAATTTCAACAAGGTTAGAGATGTACTATGTGGGATTCCATTGAAAAGAAATTCTCACATCAAAAGAAGCACTGGAGAGTTTGAAACTTAGAAAGATAGATACTGGAGTTGCAAATCTTTCTAATAAAGGATTGGGAGGCAACTTTTTTTTTAAATAGTATTTTATTGAGATTTTAAAACTATAAAGTTAAAAGTTAGAAGTGAAAAAGAAAATTGAAAATACAAATTATAAAGAAAAGGAAAAGAAAAAGCGAGATAAAGTAAAAGAAAAAGAAAAAAAGACATGAAAAATAGATAGCTTCCAATCTATCTCTGGTCTTAAGAATAATAAAAGTGTCATAGGTGCTAGTTTTTAATGCATTAATTCTTTATCAAAACATATCCCATTACATTTATAATCTAATCTTCAAATCCCCATGTAAGCTTCGCCCCACCTGCATTTTGCAAATAGTCCATCAATGGTTTCCATTCCTTAAGGTAATAATTATTTGATTTTTCTTTTAACAAACAAGATTGGGAGGCAACTTATGACTGTAGATACATAGGGAGGTTTCAACTGAGCCAAGAGTTTAAAAGGAATTAACAAGGAGTTAATAACAGAAAGTAGTTAAAAGTAGTTAAAGAAACTTAACATGGATAAAGATTAAAATGAACATAGACTCCCAAAGGAAGCTAAAAGCTACAAAAAGGTTTTTTTTGGGGGGGGGGGTGAGACCATGAGGATCAGAAGATATTCAGGGCCAATGGTGTTCAGGATCCAGTATCAGGCTGTTGCTCCCAAGCAAACCTTATTAGTCCCAGCTTCACAGAACAGAATAAAAGGCATGGCCCCTGTGGGTTAAAGAAATCTAATAACAGCTAAACAAAAAGATGCATTATGATGGTGGGAGGTTCCAGGTACCTGTATCCAGGATGTGACAGAGAGAGACTCTTCAAATTAACTTATAACTATTCCATCCCTCATGATTCAGATGGGGATGAATGATATTGCCAAGAGAAAGTGTGAATCTCCAGAGATTATTAGGCTCTGGGGAGACAAATGAAGGAACTGGAACACAAGTACTGTTTGTTAACTCTTCCAGTTGAGGGTCGTAGTATAAGAAGAAAAATCCTGGAAATGAACAACTGGCTATGTAGGTAATGCCACTGAAAAAGGTTTGGCTTGTTTGACTATGGACTGTACTAACTATATGAAAGACTTCTGGCAGGAGATGGGCTACATCTCACACAGGCTGGCATGTTTGGCAGGCATCTAGCTAAACCAGAGAAAAAGTGGGAGGGTGACAACATCCTAGAACTGAATATATTGCCAAGGACTGGGGTCAGCAAAGCTACAGCAGTGAAGCCAGTAGGGGTTGGAAAAGTTATTACTTGTTGGGGTTGTGAAACGTTATTACAAAAATCATGAGGAGGAGAGAGGATTCATTCCTACCTTGTGGAGAGCCATGAGGAGAACAGTAGGAAAATGAGGGAAACAGGAAAAAAGGCGGGCTCCAAGCCCCACCCACACAAAGCAGCAAAGCTAGGCCGCAGCGAAGCCACACACACTCCTTTGTGCTCGTGTGAGACAGGCTTGGTTGAAACCCCATATTTTCCAACACCCCTTCTTTTCAAGCTTGCATGTCTCCACGTCCTACAATATTTAATTTTTCTCTTAGTTCCTAATAACTGGTTCTCAATAACGGCTTCGTGAAGATGTCCGCTGTCACGTTTCCTGTGGGACAGTAGTCTAGTTTGATTAACCCTTGTTGTTGCAACTCTCTCACCACATGATACTTTACATCAATGTGCTTAGTTCTCCCACCTGCTTTCTCTGACTGTGAAAGTCTGATGCAACTCTGATTGTCTTCAAAGATTTGTATAGGGGTTGGTTTGTCTATACCCATGTCTGCAAGCAATAATCTAAGCCACACAGTCTCATTACATGCGTCTGTTGCTGCCACATACTCTGCTTCTGCAGAGGACTGTGATATTGTGCTTTGCTTGTGACTTTCCCAGCTCACTGTTCCACCCCCATAGAAAAATACATAGCCACTAGTGGACTTACGGTCAACAATGTTTTCTGCCCAGTCTGCATCTGTGAATCCCACCAGTCTAGGATTCTCAGCGGCTGGCAATTTTAGTTTTAGGTGCATGGTCCCCTTTAGGTACCTTCCCACCCTCTTGACACCAATCCAGTCTCTCTGTGTGGGTGTGCTTGTCTTTCTGCATAGAATGCCCACTGCAGCTGCAGAGTCTGGTCTAGTGGTGGTGGATAGATACAACAATTTTCCTATGGCACTTCTATATTCATTGTTCTCTGGTAGGAGATTGCTGGGTTCTTGTTGCTTGTGGAAAGCTGTCTCCATCAGTGTAGGCACAGGATTGGCATTTTGCAATCTTAAGCTTTTCCAACAGTTCTAGAATCTTTTGGTTCTGACTTAGAAGAAAGCTCCCATCTTCTTCTCTCTCAATCTGTATTCCTAAGTAGTAGCTGGCATTGCCCAGATGCTTCACTTCTACTTCTCTATTTAGTTGAGAAACAATATCATTAAAGTCCCTCTGGTTATTGTGGCAAATCATTAAATCATCCACATAACAAAGTATATACACATCCCTCCCATTTCTGTGTCTTGTGTATAGGCAGGGATCAGCTTTTCTTTGAATGAAACCCTGGTCAAGAAGTATTTGGTTTAACTTCTTGTTCCACACACTGGCCACCTGCTTCAGGCCATAAATTCCCTTCTGAAGCTTGCAGACGAGATGCTTGGTATTGGGATTAATGAAGCCTGGAGGCTGTGTCATGTAAAGTTCTTCTTCTATCTCCCCATGTAAAAATGCAGTTTTAACATCTAAGTGTTCGACGTCCATGTTCCTGGATGCTGCTAGACTTAGAAGCATTCTAATTGTGTTTCACAACAGTAGCAAAACATTCATCATAGTCCTGTCTATATTTCTGTGAGTAGCCTTTTGCCACCAATCTGGCCTTGTACCTTTGTACTTCGCCATTCTCGTCTTGTTTTGCCTTGAACACCCACTTACAACCTATGGCCTTCTTGCCTTTTGGTAGTTTAGTTAAAGTCCATGTTTTGTTTTTGTACAGAGCATCTAGCTCCTCCTGTGCTGCCCTTTTCCACTTACTTGCCTCATCTGCTGGCATTTGCGGCACCTCATTCCACGATGCAGGTTCACTTTGTAGCGACGGCCTTGTGAGGTAGGTAAGTCTGTCAGCTGGAACTCCTTTGTTGGGTCGTGATGAGCATCTCAGAGCAGATTCAGGAGCGAGGACTGGTGGTTCACCCTCTTCTGCATCCTCGGCCTCATCATCTGTCTCTAGTGGAGTCTCTTCCTGGACTTCCATCTCCCTCTGGGTTGGTGTGGTTGTGTCTTCTGGTGTCAGGCTGAACATCTCAGGCTGGTAACTGCTGCTGCTTGTTTCTCCACAGTCATTATCCACCTGAGTGCAGCAGCCTCTCTCCCTCTCATTAAATTATACCACTCTGCATACGCTTACTTTTCCCGTCTTTGGGTTCGCGATTCTGTATCCCTTGCTTCCTGGAGCATAGCCAATCATGACCCCTTCTTCAGCTCTAGGGTCTAGTTTGGATCTCCTTTCTTTTGGTATGTGGGCATAGGCCTTAGGTCCAAACACTCTTAAATGTTTGACACTTGGTTTTTGCCCATGGCAAAGTTCAAAAGGCAATCCTTATTGGCTCTGGTTGGCAATCTATTTTGCAAGTATGTAGCTGTGATAACAGCATCTGCCCAGTATTTGTCAGGTAGATCTGCCTCTAACAGCATACACCTTACCATCTCCATCAATGATCTGTTCTTTCGTTCTGCAACTCCATTACTCTCTGGTGTGTAAGGAGTGGTTAATCTGTGCTCTATGCCTAGTTGTGTTAGGTATGTCTGCATGGTGTTAGAAATGAACTCACCGCCTCTGTCGCCTTGAAGGGCTTGAGGGGTCTGGTTGAATTTATTCCTTACCATAGCAACATATGTCTTCAGCATATCCCCAGTTTGGGACTTTTCCTTCATCAGGTAGGTTACATAATACCTGGAAAAATCATCTATAAAACATACTGTGTATTTGTTTCCACCTGCTGACGTTTGAAGAGGTCCACATAAATCAGTGTGGATAAGTTCAAGTGGTTTAGTTGCACGCCTTTCCCTTTGTTTGGGTATGACAGGCCTTGTTGCCTTTCCTCTGATGCACACTACAGACTTTGACTGGTATTTTTCGCAATTGCTTAGTTCAAGGTCTCTTACCATATTTTCCTTCTTCATTCTAATATTTGCATCAAAGTCCCTGTGTGGAAACCGCTTGTGCCATATGGTGGCGCTGATGTCCTTCTTTCTCTGCTGCTGTTGGCAGGTGAGGCTGACATCTTGTGGTAGCTGTTCACAGTTCACCTGGTACACTCCATTTTTCTCAAAGCCTGTAACATAAATCTGGCTACCACTGGTTACTTCACATGTTCTATTGGCTTTAAACATTACATTGAAACCTTTTCTGTTTAATGATCGCATACTCGGCAAATTGGTTGTCAACTGTGATACATAATATGCATCTGTCACTATGAGGTCTTTGTATTTTTCTCCATTAAAACATCTCAACGGTATTTTGCCTTTTCCTCTTATTGAGATGGAATTCCCATCAGCAAGAGCAATGTTCCCTTGTGGCTCTTCAGTTCACTAAAATTATCTCTGTTCCCACAAAGATGTTGGCTTGCACCTGAATCTAAGATCCACTGACTTTTGGTTTCATTAGAATTAGCTTCAAGAGCATTTTCTGCTCTGAAAACTGTATGCAGAGCTAATTTTTCTTTGGAATGCCTTCCTTCTGAAAAATCCTTTTTGTCTTTGCTTTTAAAAATCTAGCTATGTGCCCTGGCTTGTTGCAGGAATGACAAACAATGGGTTTATTATTGTGCTGATGAGCAATTAATGGCTTCTGCTCATGTTTCCCTTTTTCTGCCAGGTAACCCATGTCTTTTGTTGACTTTTTATGGAAATACAAACAATTTTTCTGTCTCCTTGTTTCACTTCTAATTGCTCCAAACAACTGAGACAAATTTGTCCTTTGTAAATTCTGCGCTGCTACGAAAGGGTAATATTTGTCAGGTAATGAGCTTAGTAGTAAAGCCATTTTTAGTCTTTCATTCATGAGATTTTGAATTGTGCCCAGCCTTTCAAAGATAGACTGCATTCTCAATAAATGCTCGTTAATATCCTCATCTTCTAAAAAACTAGATGCAATCAGTTCCCTCAGTAACGAAATAATCTTCTGATCATCATTTTCTAAATATAATGTCCTTAGGTTCTCAATCATTTCTTTGGCAGTGGGAAGATCTTTTATTTCTGCCAGTCTGTGATCAGGTAGTGAACTAGAAATTAAAATCATGGCCCTTTTGTTCTTCTGTTCTCATAATCTCTTGGATTCCTCAGAATCCCCTGGTTGTGGTTGAGGGGAATCTAAACAATCTAGGGTATCCTGAAAGCCCAGTCGTAGCCTTAGTCTGTATAGCCAAGCTGAAAAATTATCTTCATTCAACTTTGGGATGGGGGAAGCCCCTCCTCCCTCTCCATTGTTAAAAGGAGAGAGAGAAAAAAACCGTGAACTGAGCCTTTTTAAAATGTGCAAGCACTTTCTTGGCTGTAAGACCAAAGAAACCTCCTGGGCTGATACGCTGGGCCCATAACCCTATGTTGGGGATGTGAAATGTTATTACAAAAACCATGAGGAGGAGAGTGTCAGGTTCAGCTGGCACTGCATGCCTAGGAACTTGCCCAGCCGCGCCTTTAGTCAATTTCACCGCTCGAGCGCTAGCGCAGAAAGAGGAAATGCGAAACCGCAAGCTAATGAATGGGCCACCTGGCGCCACTTCACTAATCTGGAGCGGATGCCTTGTGTTAACGCCAGAGGGCCGCGGGCGCTATAGACAAAGGAGAGATCAGCGAATTGAGGAAGAGATCAGCGCGCGAGGGGATGCTCCCGGCTGTGCGCGCGACAGAAGCCCCAACGAAGGCAACGACCACGCCATAGGCAACAACAATCAAAGAAACAAGAGAACTGGGCTGAACCTGCCATTCCAGTAGAAGGGGGGGATTACAGGGGGCAATCTGCAATCTAATTTGTAATATATAACCTAGCAACGGGGCCCGCGGTGGGATTGAGACAACTATAAAGGTGTAATGTAAATGTACCAAGCCAGTCCTGGCTTTGCTTGTGACTGCTACGTTACGCATGAGTAAACCTCTTTTGTGAATCACACGTGTCACGGGAGTTTCTCTGTCGAACGGGGCAAACCTTACAGAGAGAGGATTCATTCCTATCTCATGGAGAGCCATGAGGAAGAAGTAGGAAAATGAGGGAAACAGGAAAAAGGGCAGGCTCCAAGCCCCTCCCACACAAAGCAGCAAAGCTAGGCTGCAGTGAAGCCACCCCTCCCTTTGTGCTCATGTGAGACAGGCTTGGTTGAAACCTCATATTTTCCAACAGTAATCACTCACAATCTCAGATGTTTCTATAACAATATACAGAGACCAGAGAGAATTTGAAATATGTGTCCAGTTCTTGTCATCACAATACAAGAAAGACACTGATGGATTGGAAAGAGTGTAGAGAAGAGTGATAAAGAGGGTCTGGGAATACTTCTATGAAGAAGTATTAAAGGAATTGGGTATGTTTAGTCTAAAGAAAGAAGGGGAGACAGGATGTAAGTTTTCAAATACTTGAAGGACAGTCACAGGGTAAAGATTTAGTTACTATAGTGCCCAGGAATAGGACAAGAACCAATGAGTGGAAATTTTACCAGGGGAGATCCAAATAAGGCATTTCCTGACTATGAGATTATTAAGGAGTAGAACAGCCTACCTCCTACAGTCGTGGGTGCTCCATCACTGGAGGTTTTCAAGAAACGTTTAGACAGCCATTTGTCTGGGCTGGTATAAAAATTCCTACCCTATGGCCCTATTCCCACCATGGTCTCTTCCAACCCTACGATTCTATGAATTTGACATTTTCAACCTTTTTCCCCAACTTATCCAGGTAATTTTGATTTGATTTTTGTCTGCTAGGGTATTAGATATCTCTAATTAATTAATTATTGGATTAATTATTGGATTAATTGTCCAATTTTGCATAACCTGCAAAGCATTCCCTCCACATCTCTGTCCACATCATTAATGAAAATATTGCAAATAGAGGTCCCAGGACTGGTTCTTTCGATATCTCCCTTTGATACTTTCCCTCCCTCTTTAAATATGATTTTTAAGCCAGCTGTCAATCCACTTATCTTGCCATTCAATGGGCCCTTAATTAGTTTAGTAATCAGCTTATCATAGGGTATTTTGTCAGATGCTTTGCTAACATCAAGATAAATTATCTGCATAGCACTTGCATAATCTATCACAGAAGTTACCAGATCAAAAAGAGGTAAGGTTTCTTCTTGATAAATCTATATTGACTTCTGGCAATTACTGCATTGCTTATAAAGTTCTGATATAATAGATCAGTCACTTTATCATCTTCTCTACAATCTTCCCAGCTGTTAAAGTCAGGCTGACCACTTTGGTTTTTTTTAAATATCATTTTTATTAAAGATTTTTAAGAAGGAAGATAAAAACGTATACAAACTAATATAAAGTAAAAAAGAAAAGAAAAAGTAAGAAATCAAAGAGAAATCTAAAAGTGCAAGAAAAGAAAAAAAAGTAAAATAAAAATAGAAATGAAAAAAAAAGTTACAAAGAAGCAGCTTCTGATCTTTACAGCAGTTATAGGTACAATTATAAATTTACTTCTTATTCTATGGTTACAACTTAACTCTCTTCTTTCTATAATCTATCCTGTTTAATAATCAAAACCATAAATCATGAGTTCATTTTTTTCAGTTTCATGCAAAAAATCTATAAGGGGTTTCCAGTCAGCAATAAATCTACAATAAATAAATGTAGATATTGTCTTTTCTCTGATCAAAGAAGTCAATTTAGCCATCTCAGCAAGTTCCATCATCTTCACCAACCATTCCTGAATTGTGGGTTGCTGAATCTTTCCATCTTTGTGCATACAATAATTTCGCTGCAGTTATCATGTACAAAAACAAAGTTCCATAACCTTTTCCCATCAATCCCAAAAGAAAAACTGCTGGTTTCAATTGTATTTTAATCTTTAAAATCCTCTGACTCAGTGTATGTATTTGAATCCAGAATTTTCTAGCTTTTTTACCAAACATGATAAAATGTCCCTTCTTCTTGTTCACATTTCCAACATAAATTTGAAGTGCCTTTATGCTTTCTATTTTTTTAAATAAGACTTTATTAAGTTTCAAAAAGAAGATAAAATATAAGGAAACAGAAAAGAAAAATTAGAAAAAGAAAATATGAGAAAAAAAGCAAAATTAAGAGTGCAGAAAAGAAAAAGAAAAAAGAAATAAGTAGAAAAAGAGTGACTTCAACTTTCTTCGGCACAGATACAAATATAAAATACATTAACCTTTATTCTAAAATTAACAATAGGACACAATATTTCTATAGCCACAGACAGTTCTAGTCATCAAATCCCAAAGTCAAAGTTTAATTTCTTTCAGTTTCAAGCAAATAGTCCAAAAGTGTTTTCCAAGTAGAAACAAAGCTGAACAAAGTCTTTAATCAAAGTAGTCAATTTCACCATCTCAGCCAATTCCAGTAACTTCACCATCCATTCTTCCATTGTAGGTATTTGTAAATCCTTCCACCTCTGTGCATATAAAAGTCTTGTTGCTACTATCATATATAAAAGCAAAGTCCCATATTTTCTTTCAATCTTTTTATCCATTAAACCTAGAAGGAAAACCTCTGGTTTCAATTCTACATTTACTTTAAGAAATCTCTGAATAAAGATGCATATCTGACCCCAATATTTTTTAGCTTTCTAACAAGTTCACCAAAGATAATAAAAGGTGCCTTCACATAGATTACATTTCCAACATGTATTTGACACTCCCTTATACATCTTTGACAATTTATCAGGTGTTAAATACCAGCAATAAATCATCTTATAACAATTCTCTTTCAAATTATAATTCAATGTAAATTTCAACCCTTTACTCCACATGTTCTCCCATTCATCCAATGTTATGTTATATCTGAATTTTTTTGCCCATTTAATCATACAACCTTTAACATATTCGTCTTCCATATTCATTTTCAGTAAAAGTTTATACATCTTAGCAATAAGATGTTGATCATTAGTACCGAAATCCAAAGCAAAGTCAGTTTTCTCATTTGTAAAATCATAATTCTTCTTGTCCAAGTTGAATCTTTCTGTCAACTGAGCATAGGCAAACCAGTGACCAGTATAACCTTCCAGTTCTAGTTCTCCTCTTGTTTTTAATTTAGATTCTTCTTCAAAAAAAAAGTCAATACGTCAGCATAGGTCAATCATGTTTGTTTAACTATCTTTTCTCTTCTAAAAAAATTTCTAGGGGTGACAGCCATAAAGGAATTTTAGGAGACAATCTTGCTTTATACCTACTTCAGACTCTCAGTATGGCATGCCTAATAAAAATGATCTTTGAAATCTGTATTAACCTTAACTTTCTCATACCACAGATAAGTGTGCCATCCAAATCTTACATCATATCCTTCCAACTCCAGTAACCTCTTATTTCTCAAACTCACCCAATCTTTCATCCATACCAAACAATAAGCAGCAAAGTACAGTTTTAAGTCAGATAATCCTAGCCCACTTCTTTCTTTGGCATCTTGAAACAATTTATACTTAATTCTTAGTTTTTTACCTTGCCATACAAACTTAGAAATATCTTTTTGCCATTGTTTAAATGGTACATCAGTCAATATCGGTATTACCTGGAATAAAAATAACATCCTAGGTAAAACTTTCATTTTAATTACTGAAATTCTTCCCAAGAGTGACAATTGTAATTTGTCCCATCTCAATAAATCTTTTTTAATATCATTCCATACCTTAACATCTGAAACAACATGCAATTCATATTAGTCAATGTAACCCCAAGATATTTAATCCTTTTCTCAATTTTAAAACCGGTCTTTTTCATCAAAGTCTCTTCGTCTTATATATTCATATTTTTAACCAACATCTTTGTTATTTGTTTATTTACTTTAAAGCCAGTTAATGCACCAATGTCCTTCAATTTCTTCATCAAATGTTCAATACCATTCTGAGGCTCTTGTAAAATCAAAACTAAGACATCAGCAAAAGCCCTTGTTTTATAAGCCTCTTTTTAAATTTTCAAACCCATTATTTTCTCATCCTGTCTAATGTTTCTGTTCAACACTTCCAAGACCAAAATAAAAAACAAAGGGGATAGTGGACATTCCTGTCTTGTCCCCTTCTGTATCTCACAAGATTTAGTTAACTCGCCATTAACAATAATAGGTGCCTTCTGAGATGTATATATTGGCTTAATCTCTTGAATAAAATTCTCCACAAAGTCCATATCTTCCAGAACTTTAAACATAAAGGACCAATTCAAATTATCAAAAGCTTTCTCTGCATCCAGAAAAAGCAATGCCACTTGCTTTTCATTATGTTGTTGTAAGTACTCTATTATATCCAATACAGCTCTCACATTGTCTCTTAATTGCCTTTTGGGTAAAAATCCACATTAATCTTCATGAATAAAGTCCTGTAAAATCTTCTTTAATCTATCAGCCAATATTGATGTAAATACTTTATAGTCATTATTGAACGATGAAATAGATCTATAATTCTTATCTGAGGTTAAATCTTGTCCTTCCTTTGGTAATAATGCAATATTAGCCTCTTTCTGAGATTCTGACATAACAGATTCCTGCAAAATAGAATTCATCACATTCTGAAGTGGTTGAAAAAGTTGGTCTTCAAAATATTTATAGTATGTACTTGGTAATCCATCAGGCCCTGGTGCTTTCTCTGTTTTGATCTTTTTTATGGCTTCTGATATCTCAAAAGTTGTTATGGGGTGATTCATAATTTGTCTCTAAAATTTTGAAAGTTCTGGTACATTCTGTTTCTTCAAATATTCATCAATCTTTTCCAGGGAAACATCCTGTCTTTTATATTAATTTGAGTACAAATCATGAAAGGATTTCTGAATACTCACATTATTTGTTAATACAGTATCACCTTCTTGAATCTTTAGTATTCTTTTCTTTTCTTTCTCCTTTCTCAGTTTGAATGCCTACCATTTCCCTGGTTTATTTGCAAACTCAAAATTTTTCTGCTTCGCATAATTTAATTTAGTCTGTTTCTCTCACAGTTAACACAGATAATTGTTGGTGTAAAGGTTTGATTTGGTATAAAATAACTCAAGAAGAAAATAATAAGCCCCCCAAAAAAGTGTTTTAGAAATGGTTCTAGTGTCCGTATTTTCCCAGCTTCACCACAGCCTCGAACTTGCTGGAAATCCCGCCTCCCAGCTGCTAAACTCACCAGCTGATTACAAAAACCTCTGTTTTGTGATCCTCACACAAGGAACGGCTGTCTGGAGGACAGATGGGTCAATTTCAGGGAGCTCTGGAGAATTCTTCAGGCTATAGGGATCCTACTCGAGCCACAAAACAGCTGTAGTATCATCTCCCATTGCAAAGGAGGTGCTCAAGCCCACCATTTCCCCCTACCGGAAGCCCACCTTTATTTATATATTCTAGACAATTTCTCTGGTGACATTTACCAATGGTACATCATTTTATAAAAATTCTCTTTAAGATTATAATATAGTGTAAATTTCAGTCCTTTCAGCCACATATTTTCCCATTTTTCCATCTGCAGAGTATAACCAACATTTTTAGCTCACTTTATCATTCATTCTTTCACTTGCTCTTCTTCTGTTTAAAATTTAAATAAAATTTTATCCATTTTAGCAATTACATGTTCATCATTTGTACACAATTCTATTTCAAACTCAGTCTAAGAATGTTCAAAAGCATAAATTCTTTTGTCTACTTTAAATACAGTGGAACCTCGGGTTACGAACACTTCTGTTAACAAACTTTTCGGGTTACGACCAGCTCCGGCCGCAAAATTTTGCTTCGGTTTGCGAACTCCGCCTCGGGGTACGAGCAGGATACGCGGCCATTTCCCTCCCGTGACACGGTCCGTGGCCATTTTTTCCACCCTGACACGTGGTTCGCAGCCATTTTCCGCCCCTGACACGTGGTCCGCGGCCATTTTCCGCCCCTGACATGTGGTCCACGGCCATTTTCTGCCCCTGACACATGGTCCGTGGCCATTTTTCCACCCTGACACGTGGTTCGCAGCCATTTTCCGCCCCTGACACGTGGTCCGCGGCCATTTTCCGCCCCTGACACGTGGTCCACGGCCATTTTCTGCCCCTGACACATGGTCCGTGGCCATTTTTCCACCCTGACACGTGGTTCACAGCCATTTTCCGCCCCTGACACGTGGTCCGCGGCCATTTTCCGTCCCTGACACGTGGTCCGCGGCCATTTTTCCACCCCTGACACGTGGTCCGCAGCCATTTTCCGCCCCTGACACGTGGTCCGTGGCCATTTTTCCACCCCTGATATGTGGTCCATAGCCATTTTCCACCCCTGACACGTGGTCGTAGGGAGGGGGACTCTCCCTCCAAGCAATAGCCGCCTCCCTGTCCTCCACGCCAGAACGGATTAACGGTAATTACATTGAACCTTATGGGCAAATTTGCTTCGGGTTGCGACCAATTTGGGTTGCGGCCAGTGTCACGGAACGAATTAAGTTCGTAAACAGAGGTTCCACTGTATTTCTAATAATTGTAAATAAGAGAACCATTGAACATATCCTTCTGCCACCAGTTCTTCCCTTGGTTTTTACATTCCCCTTGACAAAATTCTAATATTGCACAATAAGTTACCCATTTGTGTTTGCCTATTATTTCTACTCTATAAAATGCTTCTTGTGCTGAGAGCCACAAAGGTATTTTTGGGCACAACCTGGGTTTGTATCTATTCCATATTCTCAATATGGCCCAAGTAGTAATAGTGTATACTAAATTCAATGGGAGTTTATCTGTTTAATCAGTGACACCATCAGGTTATGCTAGATATGACATGCATAACCCTAACCTTCCCCCAGATATGACGTGCATAGCCCTCATCCCCACATGATGCAGTGCTCACAAGGTCATAACCCTAACCGGACATTGTCAGATTCAGCCAGCATGGCACAGCATGGCGAACGCTGCTGCTCAGCTTCACCTAGTCAATTTCACCACCCCAGGCACTAGCAGCGAAAAAGGGGAAGTTAGCCAAACCGCGAACCAATTGCTGAGAGGTGGCGGAAGTTAACTCCGGCTGAGAGCGGATACATTGTATCACTGCCGGCTTCCCTCGAGCGCTGCAGACAAAGGGAAGTGTAGCAGCTCAGAAGCACAATGATCAGCACATGATTAAGAACTCCCGGCTTTACGCGCAACAGGAAAACCCAACAAGGGCAACAACCACACAAACAATAGACAGCAATCAAGAAGACAAAAGAAACTGACTGAATCTGCCATTTGGTCGAGGGGGGATTACTGCAGGTAATCGGTAATTAGGCAACGGGGTAAAGTGCGGGAATGGGGAAACTATAAAACACCATGTAAGTTATGCCAAGTCACCCCTGGCTTTGTCTGTACCTACCTATGTAACACTCTAGTAAATGTCTTTTCTGAACTTGCATGTCACAAGAGTTTCTTTGGAGTTGAACGGGGTAAACCTTACATAAAGCCAGGGTTCACCCTTGGGCACTACCCAGTACCCACCGAGGAGCGCTCACCTTTTTCCCAGTCGCCAGACCACGAGAGGACCTGATCGGCTTCGCCAGGAGATGGCCAGCAGCAGTGAGGGCACTAGCTCGTGGAGCAGTGAGGAGCCCGGACCAGAGGTCATGACGGTGGGGCCAGTCCCGAGCGAGAGGAGAGGACCAGCACCCACGGCCAGTTCGCAGGATATCAGGTAGATGTTCGGCGTCGGGATGGGCCTGAAGGGTTGAGACGTGGGGTCACATGGAGCCGCAGCACGGGGTCCAGGAGTAGAGAGCTGGAAAAGAGGCTGACCCGGATGGAGAGCGACTTCCAGCAGCAGCTGACAGCCATAGAGGGCATGCTGCAGGCATTGCTTGGCGGACCCGGAGCCCCGGCTAGGGCAGCTGCAGAGGGCGGTGCAGAAGCAGGGGCCAGCGCGGGGCCCACGTCTAGGCTGGTGGTGGCAGCCAGCCGTGCGGGAGGCACGACAAAGGACCGGCGGGCAGCAGAGGCACTCCAGTTCAGGAGCTTAAAGAGCAAGTTCTCGGGGGATCCTGAGCAACTGCCCTGCTTCCTCACGCAGGTGAGGAACTTCATGAACTGGAGTGGGCACCTGTTCAGCAATGACGGGGAGTGGGTTGCCTATGTAGCTGACCTGTTGGAGGGGCAGGCAGCTGCATGGGTCATCCACCTGTACGATGCCAATGCGGCAGAGGTGGAAGACTTCCCTGAGTTCATGCAGGCACTTATGGATAGGTTTGAAGATATGTTGAGTGCCAGGCAAGCCCGAGATGAGATCCAGCAGCTGCACCAGGGAAACAAGACGGTATCCGAGTACGCCTTGGAGTTCCAGTGCCTCACAGAAAAGCTCACCAACTGGCCAGAGCCCCTAAAGATTAACTACTTCCAAGATGGGCTCCACCCGGAGATCCTGGAGAGAGCACTTGGCAGGGACGACCCAGAGACTCTAGAGGAGTGGATCTGGGTGGCGGAAGCTGCCTGGGACCAGGTTAAATGAGGGACCCAAGCCCAGGTATCAACCACACCCGACCGCAATGAGGCAGACCTGGAGGCGAGGCGCAGGAGCCGACGGTGGAGGCCCGATGATGGAGAGGCCCAGCACCCGGCTGGTGCTTGCTACTGTTGCGGAGGGAAGGGTTACCAGGCAGTGCAGTGTCCCTCGGGGCAGGACGCCCTGACACACTGCCCAGAGGATAGGCCCCAGTGACCTCCGGCTACCAGTACCCCCAACCAACCCTGGAAGGAGGCAGCGGCTCGCAGAGCGGCATGCGGCAGAGCTGGCTGGCTCACTTTGAAGTCTGGCTCCATGAGGGGGGGAGAGTGAGCCAGCGGAAAACGATGGGCGTCTACGGAGAAGCGCACCCCAGTGCACCTAACGGAGCTGCAGTATGAGGACCCGCTGGGAAGCAGGGACTGCTCACCCATACGGGTGAGGGTCCACCTCAAGGGGGTGAGATTGGGGGCAGAGGCGAACATCGAGGCTGGACTCAGGATGTACCTGCTGCCTTATCCACCTGGTGCTGGAGTCCGCGCTGGGCTCTGAGTGAGGAGACTCAGGGAGCCCATCACATTCAGCCAGTTAGACAGATCGACGGCAGGGTGGGGACCGGCACAGTATTGCACTGAGCCAGTCCACATGGCAGTTGGGGTCCACTAGGAGGAGCTATGGTTTGTAGTTACCCTGGTGGCCGACCAAGCACTGGTGCTGGGCCTGGCATGGCTCAGGCACCAGAACCTGCACATCGACTGGGCATCCAAGACCCTGCGGTTCAGCAGCACCACCAGGCAGACTGAGTTGGGCCGCGGAGGAGACACGATGGCAGAGGACCCAGCGGAGCTCGAGGTGCTAGCAACAGGAAGGGCGGCCAAGGGACGGAAAGCTGCGGTGGCGACTGGAGTAGTGGCAGCGGGACCTGGGCAACCAACTGCATGCAAGGCGAGGACAAGGACGGTGCCAAGCGTGACTGGAAAGCAAGAGGGGACGGCAGCAGCGGAGACAGCGGTGCCAGGACCCGAGAGGCCAGCGGCAAAGCAGGCAACAACAGCGTTGGTGCTGAGAGCAGTGGCAGTAACAGCAGCAGAGTTGACAGTGGGCGGGAGCCAAGCAGTCTGCACCAGGCGAGGGGGAAGAAGCCGGCAGTAGACTGGGACCTGACCACGGCCAGAAGAATCTGGAGGTGCTTAGGACCCTGCGGGAGCTGTCACCTAACTCGACTATCCCTGCGACCCAGCTGGTGGCAAAAGGCGTGGCCCAAGCCCAAGCGGAGAAGCAAGGGAGGAAGCAGAGCCAGAGCGGATGCAAGCCTTCGTGGAAGCAGGCGAGAAAGACTTCTGGTTGGTGAGCAATAAAGAATCATTGAAGGGACAAGGGGGCTTGTGGTGGTGCAATGGGAAATTCTATGTGCCGGAGGTTTGTCGTAGGGAGGTGCTGGAGAGCAGGCACACCGAGGGAATTGTGGGACATTGTGGATTTGTCAAGACCCTTCACCTCCTGCGCGAGCAGTTCTGGTGCCCATCCCTCCGGAAGGATACGAGGGAACACGTGGCCAGCTGCCCAACGTGTGCAACGATGAGGGGAAAGAAGGGGAATTGACTGCTCAGTTTCACCTAGTCAATTGCACCGCCCCAGGCACTAGCAGCGAAAAAGGGGAAGTTAGCCAAACCACGAACTAATTGCTGACAGGTGGTGGCAGTTAACTCTGGGCAAGAGCCGATACATTGTATCACCGCCGGCTTCCCTCGAGCGCTGCAGACAAAGGGAAGTGCAGCAGCTCGGAAGCGCAATGATCAGCGCGCGATTAAGAACTCCTGGCTTTACGCGCAACAGGAAAACCCAACAAAGGCAACAACCACACAAACAATAGACGGCAATCAAGAAGACAAAAGAACCTGACTGAATCTGCCATTTGGGCGAGGGGGGATTACTGCGGGTAATTGGTAACTAGGCAACGGGGTAAAGCACAGGAATGGGGAAACTATAAAACACCATGTACCGTATTTTTCTGACTATAAGACGATACTTTTTTCGAAAATCCTTACGCTAAAAATTGAAGGTCGTCTTATTCAAGGAAGTCAGCCAAGGAGAGAACTGCATGGTTGCAAAACTGCCCATACTTTGTCTCTGCAGAGAGGCTTCCTCCTATTGCTAGCCTCCAATCACGAGTGAAATAGCTTGAGTCTGCAAACAGACTTCCTCCAATCACGAGCCTTATGTAATTGACGTCAGCTGATGCTGAACAAACCAATTAGAGGAAGTCTGTTTGCAGAGACAAGCTATCCGCAGTTTCACTCGTGATTGAATGTAATCAGTTATGCAAAAGAGCATGGAAATAGAGCTGCAGAGAGACGGTTTGGACCTCCTCCCACCGAGTGTATCAGATAAATGTTAACTAATTACTAAATAAAAATGTGTTCTGCACTATCTTTAAAATATTGATTTCTTAATTTTGGGTTGGAAAAGTGGGGGTTGTCTTGTACATGGGGGCGTCTTATTGATGGAAAAATATGTTAAGTTAAGCCAAGCCAACCCTGGCTTTGTACCTACCTACGTTACCCTCTAGTAAACTTCTTTTCTGAACTTGCGTGTCACGAGAGTTTCTTTGGAGCTGAACGGGGTAAACCTTACAGACATGACATGTTGAACCTATCATCAAGAAAGGTATGATGGTCAATCCTAGGGTGTCTGATTAGCTTAACCCTAAACCTAATCCCATGGGAGCATTCAAATCAAAACTAAGTAAGGTGAATAATTAACAGAACCCTAGGCTGCACTGTATTTGGGAAGCAAACCCTATTTGGGCCTTGTGAAATAAATAATAGCCTAATGATGCTTTTAATTTTGTGGAGTTTTAAAATCAGTGCCTGAATGCAGGAAAGAGCCCATGATTTTGTGCACGTGCTGAGCTGTTTACATGTCAGCTACAGGCCACTGTGAAGTTCAACAGTTTAAGCTCTGGCTTGCATTTAAAAATAATATGGCAGACCCTGATGGTGATTTGTTTGATGTAAAATTGACCCCCAAACCTCCACAACATGGACGCAGAATCAGAAAAAAACCTGATCCATGCTGCTTCTTTGATGAGAATGATCAGGATGAACTTATACCTCCTTGTTATTGCAGGTTCTGTAAATCAACTAATGGTAAGTAAAAATAAACATTAAGAAAAATAGTATTTTATTAGTTGAACTGGTAGCTTATTATAATCTTGTTTCCTGTTTAGAAATGAAACTGCCTCAAGATGCAGGATTGACCCAGATTCTGAAGGGTTCTGTTATCAGGATCTTACGTCATTGTTTAATGGGAAGTCTACAAGAAGTTGAAGACCAAGTTGATGGAGCCAATGAAACACAGTTTATTCAAAGTTTATGCAGTAGACTTTCCAAGCCCGAAGTCCTGTGGATCATCATTTCCAACAAACTGGATAAACTATATTTCCCAAGAAACACACTGTGCATTCAAACTCTGGGCATTCATACAATGTATCAAGAAGAACCCTAATCCATTTTCAGTAATGTCAGACATTGAAGCTGAGTTACCTGTATCTCTGAAGAGGATCATATGTCAGAATGTAACAGAAATTAATTACAAGAAACTATTAACAACCACCCAGTGAATATTACAATAAATATACATTTACAGTCCATGTGAAATCTGCTTTATTTCTTTTGCTAACCCTAGTTTAACCATGTCAGATGGTAAACACAGAGATGCAATTTAATCACAACACATGTGATATTATCCAAACAGGCCTTCTTATGGGTTAGGGTCAGGGTTTTGACTGGTTTTGCAAAAGGTATAAGTATTCAGCGTCTCTGGTGCAATTAGTGTGTGACGTCAACAACATGTATAAAGTACTATATGAGGCCCATACTGAAAGAGACAGGAAGTCTGAGTTATCCAGCTGTCCATCTTGCACCATTTGCCAGCAAAGCAGACCCATTTCAGAATGGATGCAACTAATGTAAGTAATTTATGGCTAATTTTAAGATATAGGACCTGTTTGACGCAATACCGTATTTATAACTTTTTGTTGGTGGTGGTTTCTTTCATTAGAATGAAGTCTCAGACTCACAATGCCTGAAAGCCTATGAAGGTATTATTTTTCCTTTCACACAAATACATTTCAGTAGACTCATGTAAAATTTCTGCAGCAAAACTGATCTCTGCTTGTCTCTATTCTTTTCCTTCAGAATGGGAGGAAGATTAGATCTTTGCCAATTTTCCAATGCCCACAGATTCACAATGGGCTCTACAGATTATGGACCCCCAGCCTTCTACATCCCATGGAGCACAGGGTCATTTAGAAGGTAGAAATATCCACATTGTTTTATCCAAAATGTAAGCCGGTTTCAGAAAACCATAAAACCATGAAGGGCCATTGTATGTTTATGAATGCTGCCAGTATTACTTATTTATTCATTGGGGTTACTATTCATTCTGTTGTTTTATCCAGAGCCATCCTACAAAAAAGTAGAAATGCATGGTGGTGGATTTCCTACAGACCCCCCAGATAGTATCAGCACAGAACAGTCTATACCACAACCTCTGCCAGCAGAGGGTATGCAACAGTCAGTGGGGCCAAGCATCATAAATGTCCAGAATTCAGACATGTACCTAGAGAATATTCAAACATGGGAACAATTTCTTAATAATTTCAATGCCGTGGAACATTACGTTCATTATAGATTTGCAAACCATGTTCATATTCACTCATTCACACAGGTTATAGATATTCATAATGAGATGCAGATTCTTTTGAACAATATTTCTAGGGAGATAAGACCCAATGATTTTGTTCAGCTGCGGCTGGATGCAGAGGGTCTAAATCAACCTCTCTTTTCTGTTAGGAGACATATGGATGATTTAAATGCTGACGTGTTCCTGAGCCATGCTGAAGGCATACTACAGAGCAATGTTGAAGTGTTGTGGGGTGGCGATTTACAACTAGTGGTTAGCATCATGAAGAACAGAGAGGGGGGAGGATTTAGAAAGTTAAGCACAGTATTATTCACCAGGGTCCTGGAGAAAAAAAGACGCTACCTGATTGATTTCAATGTGGAGGGGGAATTTCTGTGTTTTGCTGATTGTTTGTTATATTTGTTAGACACCGGGTTGTTTACAAACCAAGAAATCATTACTAGAGCCAAGGATCTCCACAGCAGATTGGGCATTTCCACAGAAAACATGGTCAACTTTTCACAGGTACACCTCTTTGAAGAGTATCTAGGTACAACCATAAAGATTTTGTTTTATAATCAAGAAGGGTGGCCTTTTTTGTCATAGGCAGACTCCAACAAGAAAAAACGGTGTTTATATTGTTACACAACAAACATTACTATGCAATCAAAAACATCAAGGGTTTCCTGGGTGAACATTATTCCTATGAATTCTGCCACACAGGATACCACCACAAATTTACCCATGATTGTCAATATTTCTGTCATGCATGTCTGAAGCATGCATGTCACGAGGTGGATGTGGAGAAGACAAGATGCTGTTAAGTGCAAACTGTCTTGTTGCTCTAAGGCATGCCTTGAAAGACACATACAACTGGCAAAGGAAGGAAAAATTGTTTGTAAGAATAAGGTGTTTTGTGGCACATGTGGTGTTTATGTCTTTACCCCTCACAAAAAATGTAAGAAAAGCAAGTACAGGCAATGCTATGAGAAAGTAGGTAGCATGGAAAGGCATTTATGTTTTCTGAAACCACTGTCTCGACCAGAAACAGGCACGAGGTACATTATTTATGATTTTGAATGTTGTCAAGAAACAGGGGTGCACATACCAAATTATGTCTATGCCATGGACATGCTGGAGGAAGAGGATGTGATGAGGTGGGAATGTTATGGTGATAGGTGCCTGGATCAATTTGTGAAGAAATTTATAAATCAGGAGTTTACAGGCTGTACTGTTATTGCTCACAATTCCAAAGCTTATGATGGTTATCTAGTCCTGAGGCAGCTGATCTGTAAAAAGGTCCAAGTTGAACTTTTAAGTCAGGGTGGTAAATTGCTATGTATTACCCTGCCATATTTGAAGATTCGGTGTATAGATAGTCTCTCTGTCTTACCCCTTAAATTAAGCAAACTACCTAAACCTATGGGATTTCAGGGGAGCAAGGGGTATTTCCCCCGTTTGTTCAATACAATGGACAATCAAGATTATGTAGGGCCGCTCCCCGATGCCAAGTATTACAGCCCTCAAACCACGATGCCCAGGGAGAGAGAAGAATTTCTGAAATGGCATGCTGCTAATACAGATACTGTGTTTAAACTAAAAAAGGCCCTGACTTACTACTGCAGATAAGATGTAGAGATATTGAGAGAGGCTTGTAACTGGTTTAGGGGGCAAGTGATGAAAACGACAGAGAGCAAATTTCTAACAGGGTGTGGGGGAGATGTTGCTGAGGAGATTAAGACTCGGTGCATTGATCCCTTGCAGTATGCAACACTGGCCTCAGTCTGCATGGCTCACTATCACTTCATGTACAGTATTTGGAGAATAACACCATTGCATTAGCTCCTTTGGACAGTTACCAGCAGACCCAGAAAAGGTATTCTGCACCAGCCATACAATGCATCAGCATACACCAAGAAACTCAATATTCAGCATGCTCCGCAAGGAGGTGAAAAGTGGGTAGGTAAATATCTTTTGGATGGATTTGCTATCATAAATGGGACCCCCACAGCCTTTGAATTTAATTATTGTTTCTTTCATGGCTGCCCTGTTTGCTACTCAGCAAACACCTTCAACAGTTTACTTGATTCAACCTATGGGGCTCTGCACTACCATACTAGGGTTAAAGAAGAGTACCTCAGGGATCTGAGTTATGCTGTGCGTAGCATCTGGGAACATGAATGGGTTGCCTTGCAGGAGACTGACACATCTTTGAAGCAGTTTCTAGTTGAGAATAAGCTCCCAACTCCTTTGAATCCATGAGATGCATTTTTTGGTGGTAGAACAAATGCTACATGCCTGTACTACAAACCAAAACCTGGGGAACAAATCTTATATTACGATTTCACCAGTTTGTACCCCTTCGTGAACAAGAACAAGGAGTACCTGATTGGCCATCCACAAATCATCTATCAAAACTTTAGGGACATAAACAGTATTTTGGACTTGCTAAAGTTAAAGTGTACCCACCAAGGAACCTCTGTTTCCCAGTCCTACCCCATATATCTGGAGGTAAATAAATGTTTAGTATGTGTGCAACCTGCACAGAAAAGCAAAGGGTCACTCTATGTAAACACAGTGATGAAGAAAGAGCCCTGACTGGGACATGGTGTACTGTTGAACTAAATGTGGCTTTAGAAAAAGGTTACAGAACTGCAGAAATCTATGAGATCTGGCATTTTGAAAGAAAGATGGGCATATTATTTTCAGGTTACATTAATGAGCATCTCAGACAAAATCAGGAGGCCAGTGGTTACCCTGACTGGTGCAAAACAGAACTGGATAAAAATCAGTACATTTGGGATTATGAAAAGATGAAAGGTGTCCACTTACGACGTGAGCATATTGAAGTAAACCCTGCTGAAAGGCAGATTGCCAAGCTCTTTTTAAACTCATTGTGGGGTAAGTTTGGGCAAAGCACCAATCACATGGCTACATCTGTGGTGACAAACCCTGAGGAATTATTCAAATATCTTTTTGTACCCTATTGTGAAGTTTCCTCATGTGAGTTTGTGGACACAGAGATAGCAGTTGTGACATGGAAAACAGCCAAACACTATCCAACCAAATCCACACGTCCAAACACATTCATTGCCAGTTTTACAACAGCTTACGCATTGTCAGGATCTACGCAAGCCAGAACCTTCAATTGTTTTTTATTGCTTTTACTTTTATTGCTATGCATAGATCAATAGTAGAATAGTGGGAATGTTATTTTAAACTGGTTGCTTGACCTGCCATAAAAAGTGGGGAGAGGAGGCCAGGTGCCGTTATCTCTATCTTGAAACAGACATCCAAGGCCAGGAGGTGTGAGAACCAGGGCAAGGTGCGAAGAGTTGCAAGTGGGAAAGAAAACCTAGAAGGGGAGGAAATTGGGCTTAAAAGGACAAGGGTTTGCTTTGTAGAATTAGACTCAACAAACTATGATGCTGTACGCTTCTCCTGAATAAAGAAATCTCTGATGGAACTTTTGGTCTCCAAAGGATTTACTGAACTTTGGGATCGAGTGTGCAGACTCTGACACGCATGGCTGGAATTATACAGGCTACTGGAGGGTTTGGGTGAGAGGTGTCTGTATCATGACACCGATTCTGTCATTTTTATTAGAGAGGGGGCGTGGACACCATCATTAGGTGATTATTTAGGCCAGCTGATGAGTGAGATCCCTCCAAACACAGTGATCACAGAGTTTGTGGCAGCAGGCCCCAAAATGTATGGGTACGCTTTGTCAAATGGGGAGACAGTAGGAGGTGAAGGAGCTTAAATGGGGAGACAGTAGGGGGTGAAGCAGCTTATGCTAAATAGTGTTAATTGTGATGAGGTTAATTTTGACAGCTTGAAAGATTTGTTAGATTATTACTAATCTAAGAAAGAAAGAGAACAAGGTAGAGTAACTGGGGATTGTTAGAGTTAAGAAACAGTGGGCACTAGAAACGCAGGTACTCAAAAAAACTCTAAACGTTGTATATAAGAAAAGGGCACTCAGGACTGAGGATTACTGTACACTACCTTACGGTTATTAGGCATGATGGAAAACATTGTACAGTTTGTACACCCTTTCTCTTGTATTATAAGTGGGCCATCCAATTCTGGCAAATCCTTTTTTATCGAACAAATGTTAGAACATGGTGATGCTGTGTTGTCTCAAATGCCTCAAAATATTGTATGGTTTTATAGTTGTTGGCAACCTCTGTACAAAGAACTACTTAATAAATTCCCATATGTTAAGTTTATGGAGGGTCTACCACTTTCTTTTGATGATGATGATTTGTTTCCATCTAACCAAATCAATTTAGCAGTGGTAGATGATCTAATGGCCTCTGCCAGTGACAGCGATCAAATAGAGAAGGCATTTACATAGTACGTTCACCACAGAAACCTGAGCATTATTCTCATACTTCAAACCTGTTTTTCCAAGGTAAGAAAATGAGAACACTAGCTCTGAATTCCAAATATTTGGTTTTATTCTGCTGTCCCCACAATCTGATGCAAATTGTCATGCTGGCTCGTCAGATGTACCCCACTAACACACAGTACTTTTTAGAGGTGTTCCAAGATGCTACTCGCAACCTACACGGCTACCTTTTGGTAGATTTGGCAGCCGCTACTCCAGAAACCTACAGCCTGAGAATAGGACTCTTTCCGCCTGATTGGCCTGTTGTTTACACTGAGAAAAAGAAGAGTAAAAAAGCAACAGCTTGGGCATCATAGCGTTAGTTCATCCAGGATGTCAGAGAGGGTGTGCAGAAATTGGGGTTTTTAAAAAATCTTAGTAAAGGCTGGTTCAAAACAGAGAAAGGCCATCTTATGTAGCACTAATAATGATCTGGTAGGCGTGATAGTAGAAATAGCCCTGAACACTTTAAAAGGAAACCTTCCTCTGAAACCTTCACAACTCTGCACATTAAAGAGAACGAAAGGTGTCATTAAAAAGTTGAGTGATAGAAATGTCTCACTTAAAAAGAAGAAACAGATCATTCGCCAGTCAGGAGGATTTATTGGGCCCTTACTAGGGGTTGCAATTCCATTGCTGACCAGCCTATTAACTGGAAAAACCATGGACCATGCTGAGAAAATGTATCTGGTGTCATGTCATCAGATGGAGCAACTACAGGGTAGGGTGCCTACTATGGGGGCTGTGGCCACTAACCAGCTGGATGATGAGATGCATGCCATTCTTCAGAGATTTGATTTGAGTGAGGACGACAAGATTAAGCTCTACAATTCTGTGCTGCAGAGGTTTCTAAGACTGACCAGGCAAAATGAGTCTGAAAAGGACAGGCTGAATCTCATTTACCCCCCAGAAGACCCTTGGTCACCTCTGACATCACTGGAACGACCATCTCCACAGGACGCGACAACGCATGAGGTCCTAGGCGGTGTGAACACACGTTACAGAAAAACTGCAGAACTTTTGCTGAACAAAATGAAACAGCATCAGAACATTTCATCCTGGGATGATTGTGGCATCTTTTTATACAAGGGCGTACCTGTTCCTGGTACTAATATTTTAGACTTGGTGAAAGGGGCCTTGCAACACCGATCACTTACCAAGAAGTGGAAACCCCAGGGATGGGATGAATTTATGAAAGCTATGGTGGAGTTGAATATACCTACATCTGTGCTGGGGTCTATAGCTGCTAAAGATCAGTTAGAAAAACTGAAAAAGTCTACAGCTCCTAAGGAGGAAACCACGACTAACGCAACTCTCAGCTAAAAACTTCACTATGGATCCAGGAAAGTCAGGGCTACCTGGTGGTCTTCCATAAGAATTGAAAAATTCACCATATCCGGGAGATGGGAACTGATTACTGACACCCCCTCTAGACCTTGGATGCTAAATCCTAGAAGCATGCTCAGGTTTGATGACCGGCTCAGTTTGTAAAATGAGGGAAGTAGAGGGCTAGCCAATGTTCACCAGGTAGAGTTTGAGGATGGGTGTTTACAATTAATCCGAAAGGTCTTTTGGAGATTTGTCTCTTGGATGGCAGGTCACAAGGGTAGACCCCTAGAAAGCATGTACTTCCAGAGAACAAACAGAGGAGCTGCAGGGAGTCCATTCTCACATATAATCAAAAAGTACGTTCCTTGTGTGATTTATTTCAATAAGGTTTTCAAAGATTGCATAGAAAATCATGTTGATAGTGGGGTTGTGCAAATCTAATTTCTGCTCTGAGGTTACCATTCCTGATCAAAGAATAGTGCTCAGAGCACCCCTGATCAGGGGTCAAGTCAAAACAGTACAAAGTATAACCACGGCTAAACTCTTCCTGGCTAATTAACAGAGGCCTGTCTTTCATACCTTTGCCTGACACTTGCACCATCTGCATGTACTCTCTCACATAAATGTCATGCTCATAATCAGGCTGAAGAGGCTTTGCAGGGATCTGTTCACCATCGCAATACAGGGCACAAAAACTGACACTGCAGTGTTGAAAATTGAATGGATTTCTTTCATAATTCCTGATAAAGGATGCATTGTCCACAAAACCAATCACTAATTGTTTTGGTGACTGCCCCGGAAATAGGTTTTCCTGATTACACACAAGGCTACCTGCTGGAATGCTGTTAACCTTCATTCCCACTTGATCAATGGGATATTTGGCATTGGAGGACAGCAAAGCTTCCACATAACCCAAACGCATGCCTGGTGCTACTTTTACATGTTTTACAAAGACAGAGGCCAACAGGAGTTGCACTTTGTAATTCTCATTGCCATCCTTCATCAAACAAAATTCATTTCTGGTTCTTATGAGTTTGACTTTCACATCAACCCCATTAATCAGCAGCTTGTCTTGAAAAAAGAGATCACTATGCAAAGGTCCAAGCAGGTCTCATTTACGACTTCTGGCTGTGTGTCTCACTCTTGCTCTGAAGCCCAGGTTGCCTGCAGGTGTCAGCAGGGTGCTCTCCATGAGGGTTGAGTCATCTTTGTAAAGCCCCCAGCTGTAAATTGGGTTCCCAGGGCATCACCGCCAAAGTTCAGAATCAGTTCAATGATGGCACGGTAAGAATAACAATGATGGCTCTGCGTAATAAGATGATCTCCCAAGGTTACATCCAACAAGGTTAAACAGCAATGCTATAGGGTAGTTGACCAGTGCCACCCTGGCATCATCACTGATATCTGTACCATTGGCCTTTACAATCTTGCAACTCACATACAGCAGGGTGCTCTTTAAATCCATGTAATGCTCACCATGTCCTATGATAAAAAATTCCAAGGGTGCGTTGGGTGATAGCATGGCTAAAGGTGGGATCTCAAC
This sequence comes from Python bivittatus, assembly GCF_059951505.1. NCBI lineage: Eukaryota > Metazoa > Chordata > Lepidosauria > Squamata > Pythonidae > Python > Python bivittatus. The sequence goes on from NW_028277088.1 coordinate 60,185,282, forward strand.
ATATATGCTGTTTTCAATACTGGTTTGTGTAGGTGCCAGTTGAAAAAGATCCAGTTCTGATTTCATACATTCCACTGAAGCCTCATGGATAAATGCCATTTTGTATTAAAATATGTCTCGTTTGTCACACCACTTCCTCTTCTGTGCACATCTCCTCTTTGTATCCAGGGTTTTTTTTCACAATCTTTCTCTTTTTAACTGGAATAGGTGACCCCATTGCATAATTCTTCCTGGCCATGACCATACCCGAACCCCCCTGCCCCCCTCAACAACATGGGATACAAGCTGTCCTGCCACATCTCTGACAATGTTCTTGGCTGCAGATTTCACATGTGGTTTAAAGATTTCTAATCCTTTCCTTGGAAATGACATTGCTTTTCAAAAAAGTCCACAGACCACACCTGTCCTGTACATGACAGGGGTTCCTCAGAAGCCTGTAAGGACATGACTGGCTTGTGCCGTATAGTAGGCCACATAGTCTTGGGGACTCCCGTGCTCCTTGATCACAACCATCCCTCGCTTTTCTGAGGCCTAAAATGAAGCTTCACAACCACCTTCCCATGATAAAAGTGGACATTTTTGTCTTGATCAGTTTTGATTTCTACAGTAATGGTGTCAATGTAATGCTTGGTGACTGGAATGTAATGTGGTTGATCATAGGTCATCATAATGAAATCGTTGTCTTGCCCCCACACAGGCACGCAATGCAGTGGTGGTACATAGAAGTCACCCACTATCTGGAGTTCTACGATGTTTGTATAAACATATAAGGTATTGAATCCTCCAGTCACATCTGCAGCAAAGGGAGATTTTTTTGGCACGGAATCCTGGGAACAAACCTAATATATATCCAAGTTCTTCACTTGGATGGCATATGTTCCATCTTCTGTAAGATTAATTTTTCGAACCATCGGATCATACTTCAGGGTCATCTCAGGACTGTTCTTGATGCCTGATATAAGCTTGTTCATATTTTCTACCAGCTGTTCAGTGCTGGCATAATACTACCACTTTTCAAAGAAAAATACCACCTTTTTTTCTCGGTAAGAATTTCAAAATGTCCAGTTGAAGTGTTCCAACTATGTGGGTACTATATCTCTACTAGTCCTACTTCCCATGAACCTGGAAGATCCAATGCCCTTGCTAACTGAATAGTAAAATTAGAACTTTTGTTTTGGGGAAAAGCAGCAGCTGATGTGTTGCTGGGAGGGGTGATATAAAACCCCGCCATATCAAAGATGGCATACTTCCCTCTCCTTAACCCAGCTGTTGAATTTCTCTGGCCAGCCTACCTATTTGACCAGAATCTCTCTATTTTTTCCCCACCCTCTTTTTCTGACCACTTTTTCAATTCTGTATATGCGTTGTTGGTCATCAGGAACCTTTTAGAGCTCCTCTAGGTAAAAAGACCCCTTTACAGGTTCATCAGTGTAATCTTTTAATCTATACACCACTCTTTCCCCCCTTGACCCCAGTTCTTTGATGATGAATATTTTATCTGTATAAGTTTGCTGACAGCCCTTTTCAAATTTCCCCTTCAGTTGGGATAACCTGATGTGATCACCCACCTTAAGATGTTTTTCCATTCTTTTACTTTTTAAAACATCCCCATACAGTCTTATCCACACCTCCCTTTCGTTAGACAAGTTTATGATATTAGGAGCAGTCCAGATGCTATGATGGTAAGTGTCATTGTAACCCTGAAGAATTGCAGGTAAAATGTCTATGTACCGGGTGTACACCCGGGTGCTGGGTGTTTTTAGCTGTAAAATATCTCCAGAGTTTATTTTTCAGGATACGGTTAAAACTCTCTGTAATGGCTGCTTTAGTCTCACTATGGGTGACAAAGTGATGAATGCCATAACATGCTAAAAGCGTCTTCAGAGGAATATTTAAGAACTCTTTACCGGCATCTGTCTGTATTTTTCGTGGTGCGTGTCCTGTTTCAAAGATGTTCTGGAAGGCAGCTGCAACCTCTCTCCCCGACTTACCAAATAAAGGGTAGGCCCAAGCATATTTAGATAGCATGTCGATAACTGTTAAGGTGAACTTTTTTCCATGGTTTTCCTTAGAAAATATGGAGACATCTATGATATCACCCTGCCACTGCTGATCTATGCCAGCCACCATTGTTTTATTTCTAGGAAAATTAATTCTTGCAGGTTTATGAAAGGTATAAGCATCTTGTCCTGAAAACCATGTCTTGACTTGCTTCATGGACAGTTTTTTATCATGCTTTCTTCCCTCCTGAAAAAGGGAATTCACACCTCCATAGCTCCCCACACATCCAGGTAATAAATGGACCTCAGAATCTCTTCTTACTTCATTATACCAAAAGAACTCTGACAAATGATCACACATTGCCTTTAACACATAATTGTATTGATAACAGAGAGTTCAAAGGGGCATGCCTATGCCCTTGGAAAAATACCCGTCATCATCATCATCATCATCATCATCAGAAGAAGAAGAAGGTAAAGTTTCATAACATGCTATTTTACAGTAAGTTGGCCTTTCTGGGTGACATTCTGTACCCCACAAACCATGCCCACAGTCACAAGTAAGCCAATCTTCACTTGAATTGCAGTTCTTTAACTCATTGTTCAAATAGCCTGGCCACTCTAATAGAGCAGAATCATTACCACATTCTAGATCAGACAAATCTTCATAAGATACTTGCCAGCAGCGATTACCGCTAGAATATGAAAGTGGAGTACTTTGAATTGCTCTTTGTCTAGGCAGTGTTAATTCAGATACTGTAAAATATAAAACAGCCTGTTGGTATGCTATCTGCTCCACCAGCATTTACATAACAATAATATCTGTTACTTACCCTCTCAGTGTCCTTTGATGGGGGCTAAAGATGGCCCATGCACCATTTCACAGGGTGTATGGTTAGTATTACAGACTATGTGTCAGGTCTACAATGTTCAAACTCCAATACAGACAAATGCCTTGAACTCCAAAGTAGATTAAAAAAAGATTTCATTTATTGGAGGATACATGCAGCTCAAAACATTCCCTATATGCAAACGACAATTACTATGCTAATAAAACAATCCTCTAATTGGTATATATTTTGATTGCTGCAGATTCTGACACTATGTCCTCTGTCTTCTGCTGTTCCTCATCACTAAAATTACAACACAGCTTATAACAGCCATACAAAATTGGTCTGAGGTAATTATTTTCTCTATCATAACCCTGGCAACAGCTTTTGGTGCATTCTGTTAGAGCTCTTGAGTTGACCCATGTGCTGGTGGGTTTCTCTAACAGTCTAAAAAGGTCTGCAGAATCTTTATTCTTTGGAAATAAAGAATCAAGGTTTTCTTCTTTCTTCACCTCTTTGGAATCTGAGGCTGCCATATTATTTTCAAATGCAAGCTGGAGCTTAAACTGTTGAACTGCACAGCAGCCTGTAGCTGACATGTCAACAGCTCAGCACGCACACAAAATCATGGGCTCTAACAAGCCCAGATGTGCATATAGTCCTTCCCATCCGTTCCAAACATGCGTGCGCAGATGGATAATGTCATGTCATTGAGTCATGTGCTTACGACATGTCTGGACATGCATACATCCTCTCCCATCCATTGCAAGCACACCTGTGCATGCCTAGAATCATGGCTCTGACATGTCCAGACGTATCAATAATGAGTATCACTGTGGAATACCTGCTGCTTGCTTGGCTGCTGCTTGTGAGAGTATTTGGCTCCTCTGTTAAATTATCCTGGCTTTGCTGGAGGGAGGGGGATAGAAATACAATTTTATTAAGGTCATGCTTCAAAATGTTTATGTGTATGTGTGTATTTGTGTTATCAGTTAAATCTGCAAAAGTGTGTGTGTATGCGTGCAAGCACACACGCACATGCATGTTTATTTCAGGTTAAGATTTGCAAGCTATGTATCTATCTTTTACAAAAGGTAAAGCTGTCTGTGATTTTGACTTCCCTTAGGATATGGGTTGGGTTTAGGGTTAGGTTAATCATTCTGGGGCTGCTGTGGTTTAAAAAGTTCTTTTTTCCACATTCGAGGAGTGATTTTAAAACTGCATAGAAATAAAGCCTTTTTAGGATCTCCTTTTCCTGTATTCAGGCGCTTGATTTTAAAACTCCACAAAATTAAAAGCATCATTAGGCTATTATTTATTTCACAAGGCCCAAATAGGGTTTGCTTCCCAAATACAGCGCAGCCTAGGGTTCTGTTAATTATTCACCTTACTTAGTTTTGATTTGAATGCCCCCATGGGATTAGGTTTAGGGTTAAGCTAATCAGACACCCTAGGGTTGACCATCACACCTTTCTTGATGATAGGGTTAGGTTCAACACGTCATGTCCAGTTAGGGTTATGACCTTTGACTGCTGCATCACGTGGGGATGAGGGTTATGCACGTCATATCTGGGGGAGGGTTAGGGTTACACACATCATATTTGGCATAACCTGATGGCATCACTTCTGGAGCAACCTGATGATGTCACTGATTAAACAAACAGATAAACTCCCACTGAATTTAGTATACACTATTACTACTGGCACGTATAACATAATGATTTCTCAGCAATACTAACTCTTTCATCCAAACCAAACAGCAAGCTGCAAAATACAATTTCAAATCAGGTAAGCCCAATCCCCCTCTTTCATTTGCATCTTCTAATGCCTTATATTTAACTCACGGTTTTTCCGCTGCCACACAAAAACACACGGTTTTTCCGTGCCATATCTTGAAACTTGCTAATGCACCAAATTCTTTTAATTTGTCCATTAATATTTTAATTCCCTTTAAAGGATCTTCCAGAACCGACACCTGCCTTTGAACTGTGGTGCTGGAGAAGACTCTTAAGAGTCCCCTGGACTGCTAGGAGGTCAAACCAGTGAATCTTAAAGGAAATCAACCCTGATTGCTCATTGGAAGGATTGATAATGAAGCTCAAGCTCAGATACTTTGGTCACCTAATGCGAAGAGAGGACTCTTTGGAAAAGACCCTGATGCTGGGAAAGATTGAAGGCAAAAGGAGAAGAGGACGGCAGAGGATAAATTGGTTAGATAGCATCACTGAAGCAATGAGCATGAAACTGAGCAAACTCAGGGAGGCAGTGAAGGACAGGAAGGCCTGGCGCAATATGGTTCATGGGGTCACGAAGAGTCGGACCCGACTAACGACTGAACAACAACAAGAACCAACACCAAGTCATCTGCAAATGCCCTTAACTTATATGTTTCTTTTTTAATCTTTACTCCCACAATCCTCTCATCTTGTCTTATATCTCTCTTCAGTATTTCAAGAACCAAAATAAACAAGAGAGGAGACACTGTCTTGTTCCTTTTTGTATCTCACAGGGTTTCCATTAACAACTATTTGTGCTTTCTGTGAAGTATAAATCTACCTTACCCATTTTATAAAATTCTCTCCAAAATTCACAACTTCCAAAACCTTGAACAAGAAAGCCCAATTCAAATTGCCAAAGGCTTTCTCTGTATCTAAGAAAATCAATGCAGCTTGTTTTTCATTATGTTGCTCCAAATATTCCAAAATGTCCAATACATTTCTAACATTGTCCTTTAACTGTTTTTTAGGTAAAAACCCACACTGATCTTCATGTATAAATTCTTGCAAATTATTTTCACTCTATCAGCTAGAATCATTGTGAACACTTGTAGTCATTATTCAATAATGATATCAGCCTATAGTTTCTTGTTAAAGTCAAATCTCTTTCCAACTCTCTGGCATCTTTCCTCCCTGTAGAATAGAGTTCATCATGTTTTGTAAAGGTTATAAAAGTTCATCCCCAAAAGATTTATAAGAACCTGATAGAATTATTCAATACATGATTACCGCAGCAAGACTTCTTTATGCAAAATTTTGGAAAACCCAGACACTACCAACAATACAAGAATGGTTGTTAAAACTGATGAAAATGGCAGAAAATGATAAACTGACTTGTATATTAAAAGAAAACTCAAATAACTATTACCTTAAAGAATGGAAACCATTGATGGACTATTTGCAAAATGCAGGTGGGGTGAAGCTTACATGGGGATTTGAAGATTAGGTTAGAAATGTTTTGACAAAGGATATGTTTTGACAAAGAATGAATCCTACTTAATGTATTAAAAACTAGCACTTATGATAGTCTTACTATTCCTAAGACCAGGGATAGATTGGAAGTTATCTATTTTTCATATCTTTTCTTTTTCTTTTACTTTATCTCACTTTTTCTTTTCCTTTTCTTTAAAATTTGTATTTTCAATTTTCTTTTTCATTTCTAACTTTTAACTTTGTAACTTTAAAATTTCAATAAAATATTATTAAAAAAAAAGAAAGAACCTGATAAACCAACTAGTCCAGGCACCTTTCCTAGTTCAATCTTTTTTATAGCTTCAGAAACTTCCCTTATTGTTATAGGTCCATTCATAATCTGTCTCTGTTCCTCTGTAATCCTAATTTTGTTTCTTTAGATATTCACCTATTTTCTCTAGAGAGATGTTGCTTCCTTTATACAAACTGGAATAATATTGATGAAATGCTTTTTGTATGGCCGCATTGTCCATTAACACAGTATCTCCCTCTTGCAATTTCAATATCATTTTGTCTTTTTCTTTTCATAATTTATATGGTAGCCACTTCCCTGGTTTATTTGCAAACTCAATTTTTTTTATTTACGTAATTCATTTTTATTTCCATTTCTCTTACTGTTAACATAGATAATTGTTGTTATAAAAGCTTAATTTGTTGAGAAATACTTCTCTGGAAATGTCTTTAATTCTTCTTTTCTCTTTATTTCATCCAAAATAGCTTGTGTTTTTCTTGACTCTTCTTTTTAAGTTCACTATTATGTTGTATAAGATAACATCTGATAAAAGCTTTACTTCCATCCCAAACCATTCTGAAATCAGTGCTTTTACCTAAATTATTTTCAAAAAATTCTTTTAATTTCTTTTTACAATCCTCCACTATTCATAGGATTATGATCCAAAAAAGTCTCTACTTTAGAAACCTTAGTAACCAAGTTGAAATCCAAATCATGTCTATTCTTGAAAAGGATCTATGTCTTCAGGAAAGTAGGTATACTCTCTTTAATTGCCATTTTTATGTCTTCATATATCAACCAGCCCTAAATTGTCCATCAAATCAAAGAATACATTTGGTAATTTGCCTTGAGTGACTTTAATTTTTTTCTCAGAAGTTCTGTCCAGTTGTGGGGAAATCACTGCATTCCAATCCCCCATCAAACAACAATTTTTATAAGAGAAACCTATTCATCTCTCCATAAGTCATTTATAAAACAATAGTTTGTCCTCATTTGGGGCATAACTTCCCAGTATCAGTTTTAGTCCCATGCAAATTAACTTCTACCCCAACAAATCTACCATGCTCATTAGTTAATACAAGTTCTGATTTTAGTCGGGTATTTATATACAAAACTCTTCTTTTCTTTTCTTTTCTTTCTTTTCTTTCTTCTTTCTTTTTTGTTCCTGCTGAAATAAATTCTTCACCCAATTTTTTATAAATCATTTATACAAACATTTTATGTCCTTTTTTCTAATATATGTCTCTTGTAGGCAAATTATAACTTTTAATTTTTTCAAATAATGATTTTTTTTCTCTTTTGAGGAGCATTTGCTCCATTTATATTTTACCTTAAGCATTTGTAATCCATAATCAGGCCCAAAATTTAGAAAAATCAAAACCTGAGGCACCTAGTTCAGTATCATCCCTTTCAATTTCCTGTTGCATCTGTTGGAGTTTTTGTGTAGTCTCCTCTGATACCTCCATCTGAATCTATTCCAATTCCTCTTTGAATTTTTCTAGAAATTCCTTCACCTTCTGGACAGAATTCAATGGAAACCTCTGCTGTTTAAAACTAAAAATCACACCATCCAATTTGTCCTTTTGAAATGGGATCTCTTTTTGCTGTAGTCTTTCAGTCAAAAAAGGATACTCTTCTCTCCTATGCAAAATTCTAACAGGAATTTCTTTAAGAACAATTATATCTGTATTATCATTCTTCAGTCTTGTATTAAATTGCTGCTGCAAAACGTGATCTCTTGTCTTCTTCCTGACAAAGTGCACCAAAACATCTCTTGGAACATGTTTTATTCTCACAAATCTTGTATTTATTCTACATACTTTATCAATTTCTGCCTCTGTATCCTCCTTATCCCAATCCAAAAAAATCACTAAGATTTAATAATCTTTTCTCTAATATCTTCACCAGAATCTGGTGATTGCTCTAAGTTTCAAACACCCTCCCTTGAAGGTCTCAGATAAAAGGCCCTCATTGGTTTGACTCAGAATGCCATTCCCTGAGAAAAAGATTAAGGCTAGCTATGTGTCTAACACGGAACTATCCATCAAATAATAACCAAGTTGCCATGCTAGTATTTAGACAAGAATATAAGAAAACTATTAAATGTAAGAAGTCTTTTCATTTGTCCTCTCTCTGATTAAATTTAGAATTAGCAGCCAAAAATCCAAACCCAGTCTTTTTTTCTTTTTTCTTTGTATACGATTGTAGGAATACTGCAGGAACGTAGGTTCTCCCCAGACATTCCTATACCTGCCTCTATGTGGGAGGAATATTAGAATATTACAGCCAATTATTCACTGCCTCAAGTTGTAGTGAATTAGAGGACTCACAAAAAGATATACAAAACACCTGTAGTCCCTCCCCACCCTGGCCTCTGGTGACTGAATGGGAGACTAGAGGACTTATTCAGTCTCTGAAGTCCAGCAAGGCTCCTGGAGAAGTTCTCCTACCCCCTGAATTAGTCAAATGTTATATTAGCTGGTGGGCTCCCTTACTTGTAGGTTTATTTACTCATATAAACAATTCCTGCCAAATTCCAGCTGGTTAAGAGCTCTCTATTGTGGTCCCCATTTACAAAAATGGTGATAAGGATGATCCCTCAAATCATAGACTGATTAGTCTAACTGACATTGTAGCAAAATGATATGCCAAATATCCTTTATACAAGATTGAGGACTGGGTAATTGAAAAGGATTTGCTTCCTGCAGAACAAACTGGATTTAGGTCTGGTTGCTCCACTATTGATAACTGTTTTATCTTATGTCATCTAATAAAAAAATATGCAGCCAAACAGGGCCAATTGTTTACAACTTTTACAGATCTCAGCACAGCATTTGATTCAATAAATAGGGAATAAATTCAAATTCAATAAATTTGGAAGAAATTTACAGACCTGAGCATGGATCCCAGATCCTCTCTTTAATTAAGGCATTATATTCAAACGCATGCTAAAGGTATGCACAAGAACTCATAGTTCCCTAATAGGGATAATTAGTACCAACAAGGGAATCAGACAAGGATGTATACTGGATCCCATCTTATTTAACCTGTATATTAATGATATCCCAAAGTCCCTTCATTCAACTGATATGCTTAATTTAAAAATAAACATGTAAGAAGTCTGCTTTACCCAGATGACATGGTATTGATGTCATACACCCAGGTAGGGATGAGAAGACTGCTGCATAGGTTTAGTTTATACTGTGCACTCAGCTACCTGAACACCAATAAGTCTAAGACCAAGGTAGTTGTTTTCGGGAAGAGGTGGACTAGGTATAACTGGACCCTGGATAGGGAACATATAGATCAGGTTAAGTCCTATTTATACCTAGGACTTATTTTTACAGGAACAGGCTCCTGGCTCCCACATTTTAAGAGGAATTCTTTAAGAGCTACAGCCTGTGCCAACGCCATAAGGCAGCTCACCAACCACAGCTACCCAGGTTCTCTAATTCCAATCATAAAGGTATATAATAGCAAAATAGTCCCAATGATTACTATGGTGCAGAACTATGGGGATATATAAAAGTTCCCTTATTGGAACAGATACGGTCTACTTTCTTGAAATGCATCTTGGGGGTGGACAAATCTACTCCATCTCCAGCAGTAAGGGCAGAGTTGGGTATACTCCATTTAGTAATTAAGGTATTCAATTATTGGCTGAAGATCTTATCTATGGACCCAGATAGTTTACCCAAGCTTTGTTTTGAAGAGCAGTTGTATAATATGCCTTCTTGTGCTTGGGTTGTCCAACTGTCAAATTTGACATAGTGTGATATGTCAAATGCCATATCACAATAAGGATTCTCTATCCAATTCCCAGTCCAATGAAGGCCAAGAAAAGTTTCAAACAAAGGGTCATGGATATGGCTGCCCAAGAGGATACTGCATCCCTTAAACATGTTAAGTCCTTGAAGTGGCTGGCACAGCACGAATCAGCCTTCCAGCTAGAAAAGTATTTAACAGCTTATGTGCCCCAACATCTTAGAAGAGCTTTTTCAAGAGCTCATTTTGAACAACTAGACTCCATGGTAAGATATGGGAGATTCTATGGAGTTCCATTTCAAGAAAGACTGTGTATCTGTGGTGCACTAGCTATCGAAGACATTGCACATATCCTCTTTAATTGCAAACTATATTCAACAGAAAGGACTATTTACTTAGATTCCTACTTAAAAAATAAAAAAATACTGGGGTACCCAGAATAAATTGTCTTACTTTTTGCAGGGGACAAACCTGCATATCACTAGCAAATATCAAAGCACTCTTCATATCAAAGGCAATTTTGAAGAGGACAGACTACATAGATCAGATTGGGGTTAACTGCAGGGGTGATGACTTATTATGAATTTGTTCTACTTTTTAAAATATTTACTTGTATGCTTGTATTGGTCTTATACTTCTGATATGGTCATATGACTAAATCAATAAAGTTTCTGTTCTGTTCTAAGTCTCAAACAAAATTCCTTCTCTCTAAATTCCAATAGAGCCAGATTATCTAGTTCTCTTTCCAACACTCTGTCTATAACTTCTGTCTTACTCTCCAAAATTTCCACTTTGTCATTAATCTGTTTTACATCTCCAGACACTTATTTTAGAGATTTCCATCTTTTTAACTTCTTCTTTCATCTCCTCTTTAATCTTTATAAGTCTTTCATCCATTCTTTTTTCAAAAGCTGTCAATTTAGTATCAAGTGATTCAGCTTTCTGCCCAGTTGCTCAAACATTTCCTGAAGTAAATCTGGTATGATTCCTCTCTCTGCAGGTTGCTCTAGCAATCCTCCCCTCCGCTCCATTCTTGCTGCTTTTCTGGTGGTTGCCATTATGATATTATAATCCAAAAATGAAAGTGTTTCAAACAAGGGAAAAAGAAAAGCCAAGCTCCCCCCTCCTTTTTCTCTTTTGTCTTCCTGTGACTTTAATACTTTCATCTCAAGCGGCACTCTGTAGATACAGTCAGCATCACAGTCAACATTTTTATAGTTACAGTCAGCATCACAGTCTGGTTCATATTACCTTTATCTTTTGTTTTTAAAATCCACCAGTTGTCTGCACTCTTTAATAATAAACAACACCAAAAACCATTCCCACAAAGGTCCGGTTTGTTTGTCTAATTTAATTCCAATTTTTTCAAAAGTACTTTCACCAAAAAATAATCTTTCAAAATAACTGTTCCCCTTATCCGTTTTAAACTTTCATACATTGACTCTTTGTTAAGCTGCTTGCCAAAAGTTTTAAAGTGTTTAAGACTTTTTCTTTATTCCTTTGTAATCCAGAAAAAAATAATTAACCAAGTGGAATTTTCTTATCCTGGTGCTCAGAAAACCTCTCTTTAGCTGTAAATTAGTTACATCTGAAAGTAGTTAAGAAATGAGGCTCATGCAAACCTTAAATCCATATAGGCTGCATTATGGCCATGAGCTTGATTGGAATCCTTTGACTCCCAGCCACTTCATGAGACAATTGCAAAACCCTCAGTTCTTGCAGTCTACTTGTAAGAGGCAGCTGTCCAGAGTCCAAGTGGGTGATCTCACTATCTCTCCTTTTTCTGGAGAGTCTTTGCCAGCCAGAATTCACCATCTGGCCGCCATTCTCTACCACAATGTTTTTCCCCACTCCTTCAGGGATGTCTAATTCACCATGAATCCTCACCAGAAGCTCCGAGATTGACTACTTTGTAGTTTGTGGGATCTTCCTTTTCCCACTTTTAAGTTAGTCCTGCACTCATCTGGCACATCCTCAGTTCTCCAGGATTTCTTTCCTCAGACTATCTTTTAGCAGATTATGATGTAGTTTATCTGGAACTGGAGATTTAAACTCATTCAAACGGAAAAGGTATTCGTGACTGTTTCTTACAGTCTCAAGCACACTGAACATGCTTTAATTATCAGAAATTAGCATGCATTTGTCAAGAACTATCCTAATCTCATTTTTGTGAGAACTCTCTGAATATAATATATCTTAATTTCAGGAAAGATTTTAAATTTTTTCATGAAATATTAAGAGTCTAGTTAAGTTGAGCTCGATGGCATGACAATCAAATTGTCATGCCATCCAGCCCAACTAGACACTTAATCAATATAGACCCCAGCCTATTTTTTAGCAAGATAAAACAATATGGGAGAGATAGTACCACTGCCAGATAAATTTGCAGTTAGCTCACCAACCGCACTCAGCGTGTGGTCCTTAATGGAACTACAGTACATCTATGTGGAGGGAAGTATGCAGTGGGTTCCTCAAGGTTCTGTCTTGGGCCCAGTGCTCTTCAACATCTTCATAAATGACCTAGATGAGGGGATTGAAGGGATGCTCATCAAATTTACAGATGGCACAAAGCTGGGGGGAATTGCTAACACTTTGGAAGATAGATTCAAGATTCAGAAGGATTTTGACAGACCTGAGCATTGGGCCCTATCCAACAAGACGTAGTTCAGTGGAGAGAAAAGTAAGGTCCTGCACTTAGGCAGGAAAAACCAGATGCACAGGTACAGGATAGACAGTACCTGGCTCAACAGTACTGCCTATGAGAGGGATCTAGGTGTCCTGGTGAACCACCGCTTAAGTGTGAGTCAGCAGTGTGCTGCAGCTGCCAAAAAAGCCAATGCAGTCCTGGGCTGCATCAACAGAGGGATAGTATCAAGATCAAGGGAAGTGATAGTACTGTTCTACATTGCGCTGGTGAAGCCACATTTGGAATACTGTGTCCAGTTCTGGTCACCACAATACAAAAAGGATGCTGAGGCCCTAGAAAGAGTGCAGAGAAGAGCAACAAAGATGATAAGGGGTCTGGAGGCTAAATCCTATGAAGAACAGCTAAAGGAACTAGGTATATTTAGCTTAATGAAGAGAAGACTGAGGGGAGACATGATAGCAGTCCTCCAATACTTGAAGGGCTGCCACAGGGAAGAGGGCATTGATTTATTCTCAGTAGCACCTGAGGGTAGAACAAGAAGCAATGGGTGGAAGCTTGTCAGAGGGAGATCCAACCTGGAAATAAGAAGGAATTTCTTGACAGTGAGAACTATTAAACAGTGGAATAGCTTGCCTCCTGGAGTTGCAGGTGCTCCATCACTGGAGGTTTTCAAGAAAAGATTGAACAACCATTTGCCCGAGATGGTATGAGGACTCCTGCCTTGGGTGGGGGTTGGACTAGAAGACCTCCAAGGTCCCTTCCAACCCTATGATTCTATGAAATGGATACAAAATAGCTCTAAATGGCTCCTGGCTCTAAAATCATATTCAAAAAGTGATTCTTCATCTAACTGGAGGGAGGTATCAAGGGAGATGCCAGGTTTCAATCCCGGCCCCTATATTTTTCAATATTTTTTTATTAATGTTTCAGCTGAGGAGGTAGAGAGAATGTTTATTTAAAACACTATGGAATATGAAACCAGATAATTGGAGAACTAATTTTAAAACAATCAGTGAGGTGTTTGTGACATAGTATTCCAAACTATATAAGAAGGAAGGAGATCAATTCAGAGATGAGGAAGAACATTTTAGATTCTTCTAAAAGAAGAAGCTAGTAGAATAATTTTGTTATAGAAGGATGCTGTTTTCCATTTGTCATTTAGAGTTCTTTTATCATTTAGGGTATAATAAAAAAAAAAATCAGTAAAAACAGTTGGTCAGCTATTATACACGAGTCTGAAGTTTTGACTTTAAAGTGAGGTAGCAAACCAAATTTATGCTTAAGTCCATGGACTGTGTAATAGGACTGCGCAGTGCTTTGGAACTGATCTCTACAAAAGGTGTTTTGTAACACATGGGAGCATGACCATTGAATCTGCTTGCTACATCTTAAAGCAGCCATAACTTTTTCTTGGATTGTATGGTAGCAATCTTATGATCCTGGGAAAGACACAGATTCTTTAAAGTGTTGTAAGTCCAGCTCAACATTTGCTCTCCTGTGTACTCCAAAACACGCTATATATCCTTACTTTGTAACATTAATTAAAATATTAGGGTACAGCGGAGATAACAATTTTCTGGCCCATAAGGTTTTTTTTTTTTACTGTATTACTGTTTTTCTGTAGGAAACCACCTTATGCAATGCAATATTTTGAGATGGAGAAATAACAAAGCTACAGATAGTTCTCACTTACCAACAATAATTGGGACCGGGAACTCCATCACTAAATGAAACTGTCATAAGGCATGATGTCATGTGACCGCGCCAACTTATGACAGCAGTTCCAGCAGTCCCAGTTGCCGTAGTCAGGAATCCCACACGGTCACAGCATCCCGCAGTCACGTGATCACCATTTGCGACATCCTGCCAGCTTCCCCACTGACTTTGCTTGTCAGAAGCCAGCAGCAAAGGTCACAAATGGTGATCATACGACTGCGGGGACTCTGCAATGGCCACAACTATAAGGACCTGTTGTAAGTACTCCTCGTTCAGTGTCATCATAACTTTGAATGGTCACTGAATGAGTGTATGTTAAATGAGGACTACCTGTACTGTTTGTTTGTTTGTTTTTCAAAATGTAACTTACAGTTTACAAAGACTCTAGCAGGAACTAAGTCTTGTTATTATTCCCACCCCATGCTAATAAATCTGTCAATAAAAATAACAATTTTAAAAAACCCACCTCTGTCAAGTTGGGGGCACAAGCAGTCTATCGTAACAAATATGTTAAAGATTCAATTTCTTCTTTTCTTTAATTCATTACATTTTCCCTAACTTTATTTTAATATATAGGTAATTGGCATATTCTTTGTGCATCATTTAATCACTCACCTTGTTGCAATCACTATTGATCCAGCAGATGAAAACATATTAGCTAAGAAGAATTATGACAAACCAATGCCAATTCTTGACCGAAGTAAATGCAAGCATGTCATTCAAAATCAGTACTGCTATCTTTGTGAAGCTGATGTGTAAGTCCTTCATTAATAGCAGAGCAAAAAAGTGAACTATTTATTTACCAGTATATATTATATAGATACTTCTATCAATAGCTTCTTTAAATGTTTTAACATTCTTTAGTTGGCAGGTCCATGACTCAATCGTGCTGTTATTTAAGGTTGATTGCTAATGTTACAGCATTTTAAAATATACCTATGCTTTTAAGGATCCTGAGTTTGCTATTTTTTCTATGTTGTTTGTGTCCTGCCGTTTAAGTTTTAAGCTTCTATTATTATATTATTTTACTGTTACTATTGTTGGGTATGGATAGCTTTAGCTTTTTCAGTCCTGTAAGTAGGCATGCTTCAAGTAACTAAAAATGAAATAAAAACAGAAAGGGGTGGGGGGAGTTTAGTAAAGCCAACAGGACTTCTACAACAAAAATGAGTAAGAGGTAACATGCATATTGAAAGTTATGTGTGCAGCCCTTTGATCAACAAGAACCCTGAAAAAGCACAAGTCTTGCTATATGAAATGCTGCCACTATCTCAGCACAGTGAATGGAAGAGGAACGGAGCCTGCCAACTCCCACCGTATACAGATGGGCTTTGGTCAGAATAGAATTCTATTTCCTGGGCAATTTAAGTTTATTCGGAGTTTTTTTCACTGAAAAAGATGACTAATACAGATTGGCTTTCTGAAATACAGTATGACTGTATCTTTCTATAAAGTGCACAGCTACAAGGAAATGAATGTATTTTGGAGTTCACATTCAATTTATGTAGAGCAACAATAAAGGCTAGTAAGACTGACCAATTTCCAAAGTGAAAAAAGTAGTCTAGTATTTCCTAGAATCCCTTGTTATGTGGTAAGGCTCAGGGCTGCTCAGCAAATATGTCAATCTAGATTGTATTTCTTCAAAGTCCCATGTTCTGGGGACTAAATAAATGATGCAGGTTCAGGCAGATCCTTCAAATATGTTTTTACAATCCAATTGTACTACAGTTTTTAAAGTGTTGATACCATCAAACTGTTAACAGTTCTTGCATGACTTTCCTAGAACTTCATCATGGTCTCTGTACATCCACCTTTGCCTGGCAGAATAAGCCCTCAGAAAAATCTAGAGCTGAGACATATCCCACCCTATTATGCTTGTAGTCTTTGTAGCTGCATTTTACTGAGTTCCTAAGGCAGCTGTACCATCTTGCAGCAAGTTTTTCTCTTTGAGAGTAAAACTTTGTTTTTTGACTTGGCATTTTTTCACTAAGTTCTTATTCATCTTTCATTATATGGCTATTTGCCAGTTTTGTCACTCTATTGATTGTATTGTGAAAGTACATGCTGTGGGAATGTAGAGATTAAAGGAATATGACCTTGATGGAAATATGAAAAAATTGTTATCTAGGCAAAAGGGGCTGAAATATTTTTTAAGATCGGAGCAACAAGACAACATTCACAAGCGACTCAGGTAGACACCTCCCTGATTTGCTGGACGTACAGTACAGTCAGACTTGCAAGGTTCTGTTATTTTAGCCAATCTCAACAAAAGTAGTTTTAGCCTTCCTGTGGAGTTGATTTCCTGGTTTGGTCTATCTAGTGGGGCTGATAGGGAGTAAGATCTCCCTGTCAGATGACCACTGTATCTCCTTTGTTTAGATAAAGGGCATTTGCCTTTATTTGCCCACCTAAACAGCTTGCCCCATCTGTGGGATCTATTGTGACAGCAAGTTCTCCAGACACAGTCCATTGTTACTAGTTCTAAGTCAGGGTACTGATACCTGTTACAAGAACTACTGTATTTGAAAGTACATGCTGTGGGAGTGTAGAGATTAAAGGAATATGACCTTGATGGAAATATGCTGGGCTTCATCAGCACCAATCATGGGCTCAATACTTTTAAACCAAAAGTAGTCAATTTGGCTGTTTTAGAGGCAAAAGTTGAGGACTTCTTCATGCAAAGACCAATGAAGAGTTGAATGGATTCAAAAGTTGCACACTGTGGCACACTGCTTCCACTAATTTCTGCCACTCATACACTGGAGCTAGAGTAGAAAGTTTTATTTATTCCACAATCCAGAGGTCACTGAGGTTCCTGGATGCCTCCAACCAAGCTTTTTAATTCAAATTCAGCATTGCCAGATGCCCATGACAATGACTGATTCCCTGATTCTCAGATCTTTCATTTGGGGGACCATCCTCCTCATTTCTTGCTGGTCTGAGAAAGCATTATAATACGTCACTGGGAGTGGAAGATTGAAAGTTGTATCATAAAATTTTCTGAATTGCTTCTTCACTTTATAATCACTCCATCCTCTCAACAACTCTTGCAGTAAGATAGCTACCATCTTTGAAAAAGATACCATCAAACTGATTCTAACCAACTCACAGCATGAGTTTTATGCCTGTTACTTTACTATTGTGAAAAAGGATGATGGTCTTTGCCCCGTTAACTATTGTGGGACTGAACATTATTGTCACACCTTTGTACTGGGAGAGGCTAATTATCAGTTTAATGTGTTGGTTTTTGGGTTATCCATGGCTGAGAAGTGTTCATAAAACGTATGTCAAAGAGAGTTCTGACAAAGTCAGAAATGAAACCAGATTAGACCATTCAAATAACAAGTGACAGGTAGAAACCATTGCACCACACAGGCAAAAAAATAAGGTGTAAGAATTTGAAGTTTGATTTTTGCATAAATAGAGCTTGCATTTAATACATAGAAGTCACTGGAATTATTTCATAATAGCTTCTTTAATATATATACATGTATATATGTGTATATGTATGTGTGTGTGTGCGCGCACGTGCATGTATGCTAGGTTTAAATGCAATTCTAATCAGAACTGACTCTGAGTAGCTTACAGACCTACAATCAGTAGCTTAAAACAATATGCAAGAATCTACCTAACACCAATATAATAAAATCCTTACACAGAGGACTTATCTGCACACATTCACTCTCAGGAGGCAATAAGACAAACACCACCACTCAGACCCAAAGTTTTGCTGAAGAATGCCAGCTATGGAAGGCTAGGAGAAGTGGACCTTCTCTGATGTCAAGGAAATGCTGTTCCAGTGAAGGTGAGCAGCAATGAAGGCCTGACTCTGAGATCCCTGCAGAAGCCATTCCACTGAGGTATAGAATCTGTTAAGAGCTTTCTTCCAGATCTTAATGGATGGGTAAAAACCACTGAGTGTAGGTGGTCCCATATCCCAATCCTGTACCATAAAATGCTTTAAATCAAACACACTTGTAACTAACACAGATCTCAAAACAGGAATGTTACATGGACAAATTAATTGATGCCTATAACTGTTCAAATCATTGCATTTGGGACCAACTGAAATAAATGGACAGGGCTGGAGAGATCCTTTCAACCCTATGATTTTATGATTCTATAAGTTTCTAAGTGTTATTCAGGGTCAGGCCGATGTAGACTGCACTGCAGTACAGTAATCCAAATGGGAGGTGCTGAAAGCACGAATGACCATGAACAAGGCCTCCTGATCCAGAAAAGACCATAACTGACACACCAGATAGAGCTGCGCAAAGGCCCTCTTCCTCATACCTGCCATCTGCTTTTTGAGCACAAGGTGTGAGTCCAGGAGGAACCATAGATTACAGACCTCCCTGCAGGGGAAAGCACAGTGCTGTGTATGGTCAAGGATGGAATCAGAGAGCCTTCACACCCAAGTAATTTGGTCTTGTTGGAATTAAGTCTGACCCTTTTCCTTGTCATCCAGGCACTGCAGCAAAATCTAAACATCTGTTTCATCTCAGAGTCAAGATGTATGGTTGGGTAGCATACATGATGACCTCCCCCAGGGGATTCATGTAGATTTTAATTAGGAAGGGTGAGGATATCAACCCCTATGGCACCCCAAATGGAGGACCCTAGGTCTCACTCTTTTGCCCCCCACTACCACTGACTGGAACTGTGCATTTAGGAAGGAGTTCTATTGCAATTCAGTAACCCTGATACCCAACTCTTGCAAGAACCCATAAGGATACCATCATCAATGGAAATGAAGGCCAGTAAAAGATCAGAAAGGACCTGGAGGATTGTACTTGTCCTAGTCCCACCACAATTCATCTACAAGAGTAACCAATGTGGATTTCGTTGCATACTTGGGTTTGAACCCTGACTGGAAACACTCAAAATAATCCATTTGCTCCAGACTTCTTCCCAGTTGCAGCCCTGCCATCTTCTCAATAACTTCCTCAAAGGCAAAGTTGGAGACTGGCTAGTGGTTATTTAAACCATAGGGATTTCAGGAAGGCATAGTTAATGCTAGACAGGGTAAAAACATAAGCCTTAAAACTGTAAAAGTTAGTCCCTAGGCAGACTTATAGCAAGTCAATTAAAGAAAGGCTCTTTGAAATGTTTCCCATGCCCATCCCCCGCAGGCTCAGCTGCCTCTCCTCACACCTACTGAACTCTCCTCCATCTGATTCTCAGTCTCTCATGTAAAATCATCACTCAGTGAAAACTGTATACAATAATCTCCTTGAGACTGAGAGAACTTCTCACATATCCTCCCTAAACCAGACCCTAGGAGGAAGACAGAGATGCACCAGGCTCCTCCTTGCCTTTTCTCTGAATTGGAAGCTACTACAAGCATATATACTGGAATTCAAGTTAATAGATGTCTAGGGCTTTTAAATTCAAAATATAAAGAATATAGCTTTTTCTCGCATGCATATTAGAACTGTTCCAAATTAGATTATTTTTTGATTGCTCAATCAGGTTATGGATTTGCAATAGGCCCACTCCAGTCTCAGACCATCCTCCAGGCCCACCTAAAAATCATAAATCAGTTAATTCTAGGTGGTGCTTGAATATTTTCCCCCTAAAATGACTTTGTTTACATTTTTACACTCATTCTGAACTGGAAAAAAATAATTAGTTGCTTCGGTATTTACTATATCTATAGATTACTCTAAGAGATTAGAATTTACAATTTGTACTGACTAAAGTTTTTAGGTTTTCATCTTTCTTGAAATATATCACAATATGTTGCATTAAATATGTCTACAAGTATAGATGCAATTTCAATAAATACACTGTAACAATGGTTAAAAATCCATTAAGTCTTTGGGGCAGGATTAATGTTAACAAAATTAATGTATATCTTAAGAGGGATTGCAGTGTTAATTCCTATTACAGGTAGTCCTTCTTTAGCAACTGTTTGAAGTTATGACGGTGCTGAAAAAAGTGACTTATGACCGGTCCTTATGCTTATGACCATTGCAACATCCGCACAGCCATGTGATTGTTATTCAGGCACCTAGCAATCATCATGCATTTACAATAGTTGCAGTATCCTGCAGTCACGTGATCACTATTTGCGACTTTCCCAGCCAGCTTCCAACAAGCAAAGTCAATGGGGAAGCTGGCAGGGAAGGTTGCAAGTAGCAATCATGTGATGTCTCACTTGACAACTGCAGTGATTCACTAACAGCCGTGGCAAAAAAGGTAATAAAATCAGGTGTGGTCACATGATGCCTCACTTAATGACTGCACCACTTAATGACAAATTCTTTTATCCCAATTGTGGTCGTAAGTAGAGAACTGTAGATATTTTACATAGATAGATAAATTAATGAGAATTTTTTTTTATGGCAGGCTAAAGCTCCTAGAATATCTTTTGCTAAATTGTGAATGATGACAGCTGCTTTAACTTACAGTGGTACCTTGGGTCACAAACTTAATTCGTTCCATGACTCTGGTCGCAACCCAAATTGGTTGCGACCCGAATCAAATTTTCCCATAAGGTTCAATGTAAATACGGTTAATCCGTTCTGACCCCTCCGAATTTGGTCGCCAACCGATTTTGGTTGCAACCCGAATCAAATTTTCCCATAAGGTTCAATGTAGTTACGATTAATCCGTTCTGAACCATATGTATTTTTTTTTTTAAACCACAAAAATATGACACAAAGTACAGTATGAAGAGAGAGAACGCTAACCTTGCTCGACGTGATTTCTGGCATGGAGGACAGGAAGGCAGGTGGGGAGGCAGTTATTGCTTGGAGGGAGAGTCCCCCTCCCTACAGGAAGCCACGACCATGTGTCATGGCAGGGAAAATGGCCGCGGATCCTGTTCGGCCATCCAATCCGGCGTTTGCAAACGGAAGCAAAATTTTGCGAACGGTGCTGTTCGTGACCCGAATTGGTCGTGAACAGAAGCATTTGTGACCAGAGGTACCACTGTACCATATTTTCAATTATATGATTGTTTTAATTTCTGTTTTTGTGGAATGAGACTTAATACAGTTACTCTCCTGTTTGGTTCCTTTTGGAGAGCAAGTGTGAGATACCTTTGTAATCCTGGCAAGTTTTAGGGTGCAGGTATTCTAAATTGGGATCTTTATTTCCCACCTTGAAACCTGCCAGACATATTTGGTTACTAATCGGTAAGTGGTTCCATTTTGATCCTGAATCACATGAGAAATTACCATTGTGGAATAATCCAAATTTCAGCATAGTGAGAAATATGTTCATTAGACATCCCAGCGAATGTTTTATACTGGATTTTTTATGTTGGTGTTGTAAGAAATTTGAAGGTTCTTTAAGTCATATGATTTGGTCTTGTCCAGCTATAGCCTTGTTTTGGTTTCAGATTATTACATATGTCAGTGCAATTTTGGGAAGAAATACCTTAATTAAAGATCTTGTTGTAATGCTGAACAATCTTTGTAAAACATGGAATTTATCATCTCATCAAGAGCATTGGCTCTATCAAACCTGGGGCACAACGAAGAGGATAATTCTATGTAATTAGGAAGAAATGTATACTCCTGATTTTAATGAATGGATCCTTAATGAGTTATCTATTTTTGAAAAGTCTCTGAGAAGATGATACAACATCTGATTTAGACTTAATTTTAAGATTAAGAATTGAAATTATATTGTTACTTACAGTTATATTGGATCATTTTTATATTAATCAGTTTTTTTTCTTTTTAAATATTTAGTTTGTTTTAATCACTATATCTAGAGTTTCTTTTTAGTACATAACTATACTAACAATCATATATTCACTATTTTTTCTCTATTGGCGATGTCATCATAATTTATTATAGCCAAGGGCCAGGAATTTTAAAGACTAGTAAAGTTAGTAAAATTAAAACACTGGATGATATCAAGATGGTCAACAAATAAACTGAGTTATAACTTTAGGAGACCTTGAATTAGTAGGTGCTTAATGTTCACTACTGCTTCACAGTATTTTGCTACAAGCTGGGTTAGAGAGAATTTGAAGTTTGATAAAGTAAATTCATATAAAAGTTCTCTCTTCTTTTGGAGTACTTGGGAACCCTAATGAAGTAAGGTTAGGATGTAATTGTGGTGGATGTGCTATAGATTCTACAGCAAAATAATATACATTTAATATCCTCTGCAGTACATAGGCAATATTGCCTGTTCTGCACTCCCGTTTCTCATAAGTGTTCTTAGAATATTTTCCCTGTAATAGTGCTGAAGGCAAGATATTAAGCCTAAAGAAAAAGATTTCCTTAGCTTGGGAAAGGTAAGGAGAGATAACTGCCATTTCCCACAACCACATTGCACTCAAGTCCTGCTTCCCTGTGTCAAGCTGTTTACTTCCACCTGAAACTCAATATAACTTTGTAAGAATGTATGTTTGGCATAGCCATGCCCCTGGCATTGTATAAACCCTTCTGATAATCCAGATAAGATCAATGTTAGTGCCATGACATTGTTCTAGTTTAATGGAAAATCACCAGCCAATATTAGCAGAAGTATATCTGAGGGGAAGAACTGGAAGTTTACCCAATAATTTAGTATCAGCCTCCATGCCCTGACCTCAGTTTTAGGCATTTTTAATTTAAGCAGGGAATTAGCAACCCCTCTGATCACAACAAGTACTATATAAACCTCATAAATTTGGCTTGAACTACCTCAGGAGCATTCTTCCTAACATAAACAACCACCTGGGCTTCACACAATACTAGGGCTAAACCTTTAGCCTGGAAAGAGTTTTAAGGCAGCAGGTTCTCCTTCTTTAGTTTAAAAAAAATAATTTGATCACTGTTGCACATCTTGACACCACTCCTAGATTCTTAAAGATGTGAACCTGTTTATCTGTGTTAGGGTTTTTCTTACTCTGTACGTATACAGACACAGAGACTGCATTTGTTCCCCCCCCCCACAAAAAATGTTTTATTACACGAAATTAAAGCATTGTTCCTTACCTCTAATCTTAATGCTAATTCTATGCTTGTTTCTGTTTTCCTACCTATATTCATCTATAGTCTTCCTATAAGTTTACAACTATTTCTGTCTTATTTATTTAATCTAAAATGTCTATCTCTATACCTCTTTGTTCCTATTTCTATGTTTGTAGAACTATGTTTTTCTACCTTAACTATTTCTTAACTGTTTAAGTCTTTCCTCTCCCCCTGCTTTAGGTCTTGCAGCCAGTCTCAGCCTATTTGCATGTGAAAACCCTTTTCACTTTTCTACAGACTTCCAAATGGGCTTTTCTCTCCCCACCCAGCACTCGCCTTTCTCTTTTTCTGAAGCTGGTTTGTGGAGCTCTGCACCTGGGATGCTGTACACAGTGGGCTTGCTTGAGTTTCCAGACTCTGGCTGGGCTCTTTCCCTCCCCGTCTTTCAGCTCTGCCTCTCACTCTGTCTTGCAGCTCCAAGGGTTGCAGTTTTCTTCTGTTGAGTTGCTTACCCTTTGGGTGGATATTTCTCTTTCCCACTTCTCTGCTTTCTTCCTAGCTTGAGTCCTTTCTCACCATACCTAGACACATGTTTGATTTCTGTTCTGTTTTATGGGACAAACTTTCCAATTAAGGAGAGGGTGGGGCTGTTTTAACCCTTCTTCCCAGGCAGCACCAAAACTCTGGATCCCAGGAGGGAAAAGAAATGCCTGCTCACTCTGCATGGTGAGTTCACTCTTCCATGCAACCTGGCTTCCCCTCTATGTTCCCTCTTTGGTCCTTTTAGCAAATACCAAGACTATTTTTTGGAAGCAAAATGTCAACTTTTTCCATTTGTAGTATTGGACTATGGAGCTGATTGCTTTTCTAAGCTCTGTAAGAGAGCAGTAGATAAGGGGTGTATCATCTTCACATAGCAGAATCGGGATCTTGAAACCTGCTTAATCTGAGGACATGGCAGTCTGAGTTGTTCTATGTTTCTGCTATAGAATTAATGAACAGATTAAAAAAAGTAGCAGCCAGAATTTATCCCTGCCGCAGCCTCTTTGTATGTGCATACAGGTAGTTCTCGCTTAACGACCATTTGTTCAGCAATCATTCAAAGTTATGAAGGCACTGAACAAATGGTAGTTATGACTGTCCTTGAAGTTACAGCTGTTGCAGTGCCCCTGTGGTCACATGATCAAAATTTGGGTGTTTGGCAACTGGCCCGCATTTACAACTGCAGTGTGTGCTTCAACATCCCCCACCCATTTATCTTCCCCCCATCTCTGCCCTTTTGGCCACCCTGTGCTCTGCCGCCAAGACCTACCCCTGTCACCCCCTGACGCCCCCACCTTCACTGTCTTCTTTCTCCCACTGCTGGCCCGGGATTCAGGCACTGGGTGAGGGAACAGCCTTGTGATACATGCAGTGAGCACAGCAGGGCAGCAGAGCCTCATCTGCTGAATGGAGCTCACCAGGCCTGGTTGGGGAGGAGGCAGCAGAACAGAGCCAGCAGAAGAGGCAGGGTGATGGTGCAGGCAGCAGCAACTTGGGTTAAGGTGGCAGCTGTTGGTGCTGTGCAAAAGGCCACACCCTTGCCCAGCACCTGGATCCCTGCCAGCAGTGGGAGAAAGAAGACAGTGAAGGTTAACTGGGGGCAGCAGGGGTAGGCAGTGGTGGAGTGCAGGGCAGCCAAAAGAGCAGAGATGGGGGGGAGTTGAAGTGGATGCGAGTGTAGCAGGGCAGCAGATCCTCATCTGCTGAAGGGCACGCGCTGGGGCTGGCTGGGGAGGAAGCAGCAGGACAGAGCCGGCAGTTCACATAGGGCAGGAGAAGTGTGAGGTTCTTGCCTAACAACAGTGCAGTCTTCGCCTAACAATGGCAACCAGGACTACTGGAACCGTCATTGCTAAGCAGCGCGGTCACGTGATGTTTCACCTAATGTCTGCTTCACTTAGCGATGGAAATTCCAGTCCCAGTTAGGGTCATTAAGCTAGGACTACCTGTACGTAGTCCTCAGTTAATAATGGTAATTGATAAGTGATGCAGTCATAAAGTGTGATGTCACTTAACCACATTACTTAGTGTCTGCAATCCCGGCAGACCCTGTTGCCACTGTTAAACAATGATCATGGGTCATTAAGCAAGAACCTTCTTGCAACTTCTTGCCGTCTTCCAACAAGCAAAATAAATGAGGAAGTTGCAAGTCCTGGGCAGCTCACAAGCAGGTTAAACACTGTGGAGTGCAGCTGGGTGGGTGGATGGCTGCTGCGATGCGGCACAAGGGTGGCCAGGTAGGGGGTGGGTTCTGTAGAGTGTGGGAGGGCATGCAGTGGCTGCCACAATGTGAGCACAACCAGGCAGGGGGTAGCTGCTGTGGAATGTGGGAGGGCATGCAGGTGGCTGCTGGGCATGGCACAAACACAGCCAGGCATGCGTTCATGTGCTACAGTATGTGGGTGAGGGGTGCTGCAGGTGGGTTCCTAGGGAGAGAAAGTGGCAGGAGCAACTTACAGAAGAGACTTGTGACCTTCCCTGGTGGCTTCCCCATTGACTTTGCTTTGGGAAGCCAGCAGGGAACATTGCAAATGGCGATCATGTGACTGCAGGATGCTGCAATCGCTATAAGTGTGAGTTGATTGCCAAGTGCCTGAATTGCATTCACGTGACCACGAGGGTGCTGGGACAATCGAACTTCAAGGACCAGTCATAAAGTACCACTTGTTCAGCACCATCATAACTTCAAATGGTCGCTGAATAAGTGGTTGTTAATCAAGGACTACCTGTATTACAACTGAGAGCAGCCCTTGATTATTACATCTAAGTGTTAGGGAGGAATTGGTGTTGGTGATGTAGTTGTTATTTTTTTAATCACTGTTTTAGTTAAAAAAATGAAATACATTAAAAACAACCCCACAAAATGGAACTTTTTTTGCCAGTTCTTTAGAACAGGAATATCATTTCAAAGTTGTCTTCCATGAACAATATCTTCTTCAATTTAATGCTGTTTGACAAAAAGCTAGCAGATTTTTCTGCATTTTTTTTTCTGTTTCTGGATACTCAGTGTTCTCCAGTCCTAACCATTTTAAAAGGTTTTTGAAAGTTTTTTGTACTCATGATTTTGCATTACTTTTCTGTTGATCCTTACTTACAGTAGTTATTACAGAAGGCTTTTAAATCTTTGCAGCTTGTAATTTTAGTTTTTTAAATACTTAAAATATTTGTGTTTTCAATTGCAGTAGAGCAGCCAGGAGAGCAAGTGAACCGGCAGCTTTCCAAATTAATTTTTATGTCTAATTATTTTAGAATTTCACACTATAAGATTTTGTCCTGTCTACCTTTTTTCCACTTCCGACCATGATGCTGGAATCTTCATCACATTATTTGAATGTTTGTAGAGCACTGTCCTTTTACTCAAGATTTTTCCCCCCAGAAATCACAACTGTTTTGCACAGCCAAGACATGGGCTGCCAGCATCATTGCAGTTGATATCCAAAATGCTCAGGTATTACATCAGCTTGTTAGGTAGCTACAAATTAACACAGTTCCTGAGAGCCCATTCAACAAAAACAGTAGCTTTGTGTATTACTTTCTTCACTGGTGTTCATTAGTAGACATTTGTAGATCTGTGACTGAACAACCTATCATGAGTCACCTGCCATGCACTTCTAATATAGTTTGTTACTGATCAGTGTGTGATTCAGAGACCATGGTAAAGAAGAATATGTTGTAGTTTTGATTCTTTGTGTAATAAATGATATTCACACTACCTACCTACCAATCCCTCATACATACAGAATTGGCTTTGGCCCAATGTATTGGTGCTAAGGTACTGAGGAAAATAGCAGCAACAGTTGCCTGAGCCAATCACAATAAGAGGATGAATCACAGACTCTAGAACTTTCCAGAGGTTTGCTTTGTACAGGTGCAGATTCTAGCATTTGAATGTACAAAACCATAGTTACAGGTAGGTGCATTGTCCTTATAGGGCTTACCATCAATAATGTATGCATGTTAACAAGGCACTATTTAATTCGTTTAATTTACCATAAATATGCAAGGCATGTTTATGTGGCCTCTACTATTATTTTAATTTTATTTAATTTTAATTTTTTTCCCTAGCGGACTGAAAACCAAACACTGCAGTACCTGCAATAAGTGTGTTGCAGACTTTGACCACCATTGCAATTGGCTTAATAACTGTGTTGGAAGCAGAAATTACTGGTAAGCTGTCTGGGGCTAACTTGGGAATATACCTACAAAGCAATAATATCATTCAGTGAAGCAGAACAATAGCATCCAACCCCGCATTTCCTATATCAGTTCTCAGGAGCATTTATATTTCTTCAATCTGCTAGTTTTGCATGCTGCTGCTATAACCAGTACAAAATGAGCAATCCTCAGCACCCATAATGCCCCCATAATGCTTTGCTGTAAGCAATTACATGGCAGAGAAATCTTTAATAATAAAACATTAAGCAAGTTAACTAAAGAAATAATTCTGGTTGTTTCTGTCCTAGTTCGTTTGTTTGATTTTTTTTTTTTTGTCTATTCATAACTTACAGAGCAATTTGTATGAAGCAATGTGGTTACCAGTGTATTGCCATCTATTTTTTCTTGTGGTGCTCCATTTTTTAATATTGGATTTTTTTTTTAATTTCATGCAACTGAAGTGTAGGCAATGTGCTCTTAACTTCTATGCTTTTATTAAAATATTTCCTGTTTACAATTTCAGTCCATTTTATTTATTTAATTTAATTTAATTTAATTTAATTTAATTTAATTTAATTTAATTTAATTTAATTTATATGCTGCCCATCTCCCCCATAGGGCAACTCTGGGTGGCTCACAATTAAAATCCAAAACAATAAAAAGAATAAAAAATATAAATATCCATATTAAAATTAGCTAAGACAATTCTATATAAAAGGACCATACAATTCAATATTGTATATTTATCAGTAATAAATAAACTATTTTTTTGCTTTGATTTAAACTTTTGGGGACTTTTTGCTGAGTAATACTGTGATACTTTATAGAAGTATCTTGCCCTTGCAGATATCATGGGAAATGTAGGGAAATTATAGTAAGATTTTGTACTGGAACTTTCATTTTAATTACGTTACCAGCAAATTGTGAGAAAGCAGCACCTCAGCAGCATTAAAGAGCACTTCCTATATGTTAAACTTATCATAACGCATATAAAAGTAGCAATAACAAATACTTTCAACATACATTACTTCATTCCAATCTAATTGTGGATATATCTAAGAGTTCTGCATCCTGTTTTGTTTTGCCTCCTTTATTAATTCTTTGCTCTATTCCCCAAATCTCAGATTGTGTCCCTCTAAAGAGGACTATTGAAAAGTTTAGATATCTTCATCTTCTGACTTCATGATTCTGAGTTATGTTTTAAGTTTATGATTACAGAACATTGTAAACTAATGCAAATTTGTAATCTCAATTAACAGATAAATTAATAGGAGGCAATTAATAGATAAATTAATTTTTATCATCTTCTGTGTTTATGATGGTGTTAGGTTTTACAGATTATTAATATGTTAACCAAATAAGTACTCACCCACTTTCATATCCATTCTCTAGAAATTCAGGCAGGCTATGTAATCACACATTTAATTGATAAATAATTTTTCTCCCTTAACTAGTTTTTCATTTTTTAAAAAAAGACAGAGACATACTTCTAATTCATTGATTTTGCTAATACATCATAGTAGTTCATGTTTTCTTAGAAAAGGTTTGTTTTTTTTTAAATTATTGGGCCTTGTATGGGCTACAGGAGTTCCACAGCCATCCAGTCTGCTTTTGGAGCACCAATTATTTATGACAATCTAAAATATACATCACACAAGGAAAAAGGGATGAAGAAAAAAACAAAATCAGGTAGCAGTCTTTTAAATTATCGTTTTTATCTCAACTAGATAGCTTGGTAAAGTAGCTTTTGACTAGATGCTAACTGAGAAGATGATTAGTCTTTCATCAGGAGCAATTTGCTTTGCTCTATTATAATCATCAAACTCTTCCACAACTCATTATTTTGTTAGCTTAATTTAATATTACACAACTGAACTACTGGTCTACTAAAGAAATACTGACAAGCTGGGAAATTGGCACAAATGCAAATTGCACGTATGGAAATTATATTAATTAAAGTTTTTTTTTGTTCAGGAAAAGCATTGATATCATTGTAGAATGTTTTGTTCTACATCTGAGCTTGCTGAATTTTACTATTCCTATTTCAGAATGTCATCATTTTCATAATCATCTAACTTTCTATTTAACATTTGGATATGCAGTTTTATTCTCATGACTTTTTTGTTTCAGATTTATTTTGACAAATCTTATGTTTTCTACCTTCCTTACCATGCACATTCTTTTTAGGGTATTTTTCCTTTCAAAGACCCAGTGGCAGCTGTTTTCCTACATATAAATCATCAAGAATACTAACTTCTCAATTACTTGGAGAAGAAAATGTATTCTCAACAATATCTCAGTGCTTTACAAATAGCATGCAGCATGTTTTAATGTCTTGATGAAACACATTAAATTATTAGCATTAAATATGACATTCTGGTTTACTCTGAGAGTAAGCTGAATGTAGAGAATATACAGCTGTCTAAAATAGATTTCCCACAGTGGCCACAGCATCTTCATTGACCTAATATAGCATAGTATCTTACAATGAACAGCAAAACCCCATGTTCTAGCTCCCTAGTTATCTTAATTTTCCCAGAATTACCTGGTTGGGTGTTGTTGTTTTTTTCATGAGGGCTGCAAAATTTAGGCCAGTGCTGTGCTTTTCTGCCACCTTTCCATTATATAGGACAAGCATCCTGAAGCAATACTTGTGTGCTACATGAACTTTTAGTGGGACAGTTGGGTAGAATTTTTACACCTGGTGGAATGTTCATGTATGTCAGAATCCACACGATTGCTCTTTTGCACAACTGCTTAAACCACTATGGTTCTGCCATTCCAGTGGGGGGAGGGGGGAAGATTAGAGCGAGGACTGCTTGATGCTGGCAAGCCATTTCCCAAACCATCAGGGACGATTAAGAACCTAGCAACGGAGAAAATTGGAGAGCCCCAACACACAGAGCAAGAAGGACTAATGATTGAGGGGGAGGGGAAAAGGAAAGGGCTTTAAATTTGGGGTTTGGCTGGAGGGGGATTTAGTTCCAATATTTCTTTTTGCCATATCATGGTGCGCTTCTGTTTTTTCAATAAAACTTCTTATCTCTGAACCTGTGTCGGTTTTGATGAGGATTGCTTTTATTGAGGACTAAGCGCAGCCCTGACAGCTGGAACTCAACCATTTCTGATTTTACCCGGAGCGGAGGCTCAACGAGGAAAATCACTCAGACCCATAGACAGCCGCCATGAACGAAATGGCCAATGAAATCACTGAAGTGGAGGCCGCTTTCACAAGGGACCTGGAGCATGAAGCGGAAGAGGAACTATCGGGGGGAGCGACCCGATTAGCAGCAAAAGCAAAGGACCGGCAAAGGGGCCAACATTGGACGGCTTTCCTGGAGATGCTGGAACGGGACATGGTCCCATCCACAAGGAGGAAATCAGCAATGGCGGCGTGGTTGATGGGAGTGGGGGTGCTGAGCCCTGCGGAAAAGGGGGAGCCGGAACCCTGGGTGGCCATGCTGGTAGACCAGGTAAACACAATGGAGACCCAAGTTAAGGCAGTGTAGGACAATGTAAAGTCATTAAAGAGCATCTTGGAAAGAGTACTGAGTCACCTGGACCATGGTTGTCCGACCGAAACCCTTCCAACACCAGGAGCCAGCGGGGAGACAAGCAAAGAGTCAGCGAGCAGTGAGGAGGACAGAGGGGAGTATCACAACGAGAGGAGGAGGATAGAAAGGAACCCGCTGCAGGAGAGAGGCTTCAATGGGGACCCAGAGCAGCTGGCATACTTCCTGACCCAAGTGCGCCTCTATATGGAACGATGTGGCCAGTTGTTCCATAACGATGCGGAGCGGGTGGTGTACGTGTCAGGTTTCCTGAAGGGGCAAGCAGAAGAATGGATTGTGGAAATGCATGAAGCTGACACGGGTGAGCTGAGAAATTTCATCAGTT
This sequence comes from Python bivittatus, assembly GCF_059951505.1. Taxonomy (NCBI): domain Eukaryota; kingdom Metazoa; phylum Chordata; class Lepidosauria; order Squamata; family Pythonidae; genus Python; species Python bivittatus. The sequence goes on from NW_028277088.1 coordinate 60,216,732, forward strand.
TCATGAAGGCATTACGGGAACAATTCGAGGACCCCTTCGCTGTTATACAAGTGAAGAAAAGCCTCGAGCAGATAAGGCCAGTCGCTGAGTATGCATTGGAGTTTAAGAGACTGGCCAGAAAGGCACGAAACTGGCCAGAAGAGATTAAAATCAGATGTTTCCAACAAGGGCTGCAGCTGGAGATCCTGAAGCATGCGCTCGCCAGGGGATGCCCAGAGACCCTGAGGGAGTGGGTCACCCTTGGCAGGAAGGTTGAAACCAACTGGATGGTGGTCAAACGAAGAAGCGGGAGTGTTTGTACACCACCACCACCCTTGGTAGGCGTGGCAATTAACCGAGCACCCGGGAAGCTGAAGGATGATAGTCAGGAGCCACGACAAATGACGTGGGCTTAGTTTAGGTGTGGGGCTGAGGGACACTATGCTGCGAACTGCCCACAAAGACCCGATTGGCAACCAAACAGGGAGAACAAGCCGGGGGGAAAGCACCCAGGAGGATCAAGAGGAGAGAAGAAAGGGACGCCAGATGCAGGAAGGGAAGAGCCAATCCTACTCCCGGCGACGACAGAAAGTGACTCATCCGAGGAAGAGCTTGTGCAAGCGGGAAACTCCAGCCGCCTGGTTTAGAGGGCACCCCAGGGCAGGCGGAAAATCAGAGGCATGATGAAATGGTGAGGGGGGAATGTGATCCGATGACTGGCAGTGAGATCGAAGGTGCTAGGGACCAACCGCAAGGCGGACCTGTCTGCCCTAATAGACTCTGGGTGCACCCGATGCCTGATTAGCCCTGTGATTGTGGCTGGACTAGGGCTGAGGGTGCAGAAGTTAGAAACCCCTATCCTCTTCATGCAACTGGACAGGTCGACCACAGGAGGGGGTCCTGTGGAATTTTACACCAAACAGCTTGAGATGAAGATCGGGACCCACTGAGAGATGCTGAGCTTTCTTGTGACCCCAATCACCTGCCATGCTCTGATACTAGGGTTAGTGTGGTTGAGGCAGAGGAACCCGAAGTAAATTGGACAGAGGGGAGCTTGAGGTTCAACAATGGGGAATTTCGAGTGCAGAAAGAATCTGGGGACTCTCCTGGGGTGGCGCTGGCAGTGGCGAGTGTGGAGGTTCAGAAACCTAGTGACCCCGGAGCCAACCCCTTAATCCCGGAACAGTACAGAGACCTGAGCCACCTATTCAGCGAAGCGGAAGCGGATCAGCTTCCCCCTCATCGAGCCACAGACTGCACGATCGAACTCGAACCCAGGGCAAAGTTTCCCAAGCCTAAGATGTACTCGATGACCCCCAAGGAGCTAGGGGCACTGAGAGACTGCGATACTAATTTAAAAAGGGGCCTGATAAATTGCCTTTGGCCGCGCCCATCCTGTTCCGAGAAAAGAAGGATGGCTCGCTGAGGCTGTGCACAGACTACAGAGGGTTGAATGGGATTTGCCAGGAGAATAAATACCCCCTACCACTGATGAAGGACTTGTTAGCCCAGTTGTCAAAGGGAAAGATTTTCACGAAATTGGACTTAAAAGAAGCATACTTTCGGGTGCAAATCAGGGAGGGGGATGAGTGGAAAACCAGCTTCAGCTGTCCCCTTGGCTGCTATCAATATTTGGTAATGCCCTTCCAGTTGGCAGGGGCCCCTGGGGTGTTTATGCAGCTGATAAACGAGTTGCTACACAAGTTGCTCTACCAGGGGCGTTGGTATATTTAGATGATATCCTGATTTACTTGGAAACAATGGAAGAACATGTGAAACTAGTCAGAGCAGTAATGAAAAAACTGTTGAAGGCACACCTATATACTAAACTCTCCAAATGTGAGTAGGAAGGAACAAATAAGGACAAATTGACTACTTAGGGTACAGAATATCCAGTAGAGGGGTGGAGATGGATCCCGCGAAACTGCAAGACCTGGTGGGATGGGAGGTGCCCAAAGCAGACACCCTATCTAGATTACTGCACCACGACAGCCAGAGGGAAACAGTGATTGCAGCCATTATACCTGAACCCCAAACTGGGCTGAGGGCGGCAACCTGGGCAGAAGGGGGGGCTTCAGGGGTTGACCCGACAAGGGACCTTTTAAGTGATCTTTGCAACAAGTTGCAAATCAACAAATGGTTCCAACAGAATAAGGACACCTTGGAGAACTGCAACGGGGCATGGTGGAGGGGCGGCAAATTATATGTCCTGGAGGAAGCCAGGAAATTGGTACTGCAGAAGGGCCATGATAGCAAGACAGTGGGCCACTTGGGCTTCATTAAAACTCTACACCTTTTACACCAGCAATTCTGGTGGCTCTCTATCTGCTAGGACATAGCCGAGTATGTAGCTGGGTGCCCTACCTGCGCTATGGTGAAGAGATTAGGGGGAAAGTCAGCGGGGCTCTTACAGTAGCAAACCCAGAAAAGCCCTGGAGAGAGATTGCTATGGACTTCATTGTAGATCTGCCCGAGAGCAAATGAAACACAGTGATTTGGGTGGTGATCAACTTATTTTCAAAACAAGCCCATTTCGTGGCATGCGTGTCCCTACCCACAGCGAACAAACTAGCCAAATCATTCATACAACACATCTACTGGTTGCACAGAGTCCCAACCTGAATAATTACTGATCGCGACACACAGTTCACATCAAGGTTCTGGAGGGTGTTTATAAAGCTAATTAGGCTGAGCCAAGCCCTACATTCCACCAGCCACCCCCAGACGGATGGGGCTACTGAACAACTGAACACCACCATATTGGAACAGTATTTAAGGTGTTTCTTTAACTATCAGCAGGACAATTGGGCACAGCTGCTCCCCTTTACTGAGGTTGCCTACAATAATGCGGTGCATCAGAGCACCGGACACCCCCCCTTCAAAGTAGCCACAGACAGGATTTTGTCACTGTCCCCAAACTTCCCCAAGAAGTCACTCACATACTGTCACTAGATGAGTGGATCAAGCAATTAACAGATCTATGGCCAATCATTAAAATGGCACTCCAAGATGCCCGGGACGACTACAAGAAATATGCTGATCGCAAGCATGTTCCAGGAAAACTGTGGAAAGTGGGGGACCTAGTGTACCTGTCAACTAAATATCTCAAAACGTCACAGCCCTCAAAAAAGCTTGGACCCAAGTTTACAGACCCCTTTCCGATAGAGAAAATCATTAACCCTGTGGTGTTCCAACTAAAACTACCAAAGTTCCTCAGGAGAATTCATCCAGTTTTTCATTTCAGCCTCCTAAAACCACTCAAGGGATCGCACAAATGGCACCCCATGCAAAACCAACCTGAACCCATAATAATTAATGGCCAGCAGCATTTCGAGATGCAAGAAATTCTGGATGCCAGGAAACAGAGGTGGAAGCTGCAATTCCTCGTGCGGTGGAAGCACTTCCCAGTGGCACAGAGTGAGTGGGTGGCTGAAACTGATGTTAGGGCGCCCTGCTTAGTCAGAGACGTTTGTAAAAAATACCCTGACAAACCTAGATAGCAAACGGGGTGGGATGGTGTATATGTTTTATCTCTTTTCTCTAGTCTCTCCCCAGGTTCATGACATGAAGACCAAAGCTGCTCTTCTTTTGGGGGGGGCTGGATTTCAGAATCCGTGTGATCGCTCTTTCTCACGACTGCTTAAACCACTGCAGTTCTGCCATTCCAGCAGGGGGAGGGGGGAAGATTAAAGCAAGGACTGCTTGATGCTGGCAAGCCATTTCCCAAACCATCAGGGATGATTAAGAACCTAGCAATGGAGGAAATTGGAGAGCCCCAACACCCAGAGCAAGAAGGACTAATGATCAAGGGGGAGGGGGAAAGGAAAGGGCTTACATTTGGGGTTTGGCTAGGGCAAGGGTCAGTTCCAGCTATTCCTTTTTGCCATATCACGGTGTGCTTCTGTTTTTTTAATAAAACTTCTTATCTCTGGACCTGTGTTGGTTTCGATGAGGTTTGCTTTTATTGAGGACTGAGCGCAGCTCTGACAATGTAATAACCTGCAATATACATCTTCCCAGTTGACACTGTTCTTTGTGAATTCTGAATGCTATTCCTGGTACTTTCCTTCCACACACCCAGAAACCTCAGTCCCAGCAAGAGTCCAGGTTCTGCAAGAATAGTTCCAGCAAGTCATGGAGATCTATAAGCAATTTGCAGTTGGACTCCTGAAGGTTCTAGAGAAGACTCCAATACCTGATTAATTGGAAGGGACATGGCATAGAGCAATTATGGGAGGATGTGGACCAAGTGCATACTCCATTGTTGCTATCTTCAGAAGCTCAACCCACCAGCTCCCTGATGGATCTGAATCCTATGTTAGAGGCTGAGAAGGCAGACCAGATAGACCAACACCCGAAAAACCACCAGGCAATCAGGCACCTATGGCACCTTCAAGAAACAATGAGTCTGTGCAGGTGAGACTTGATTCTGATAATAGAGGCCAGATTCTGGCAGGATGCCTAACCCAAGAATGTGCTGGCAGTTACAAAGGGCTAAGCAAAGAACATCAGCATATTTCCTTGAAAAGAGAGTAGCAATGCCTCTAGTCAAGCCATGCCAGCGCCTGAATACAAGCAACCTCCAGAACCTTGCTCTGTTGGAAACAGCTCTTCAGACTTGTGTTCCTGTTGTTCTAGCTCCTTGTTTTGCATTGAGACCTAGGCTTGACATTTGGACTGGCTCATGGAATTCTCTGGCACTCAAATTCTGGACTGTTACCAATAACTCTTATGGCTCTGCCTCATTCTCCTGCTAGCAGATCACTATGGCTCATGTTACAAAGCAAGTTATGTACCCTGATTTTAAGCCTTAAATGCTCTCTGGCCAATTACTAACCCAATTCCTGACTATTATCAGAAAGCTTATGACACAGCAATAAAGCATTTCAAGCCTGTATTTGCCTTTAGTATCAGTTGGCACAGAACATTTTCCCTGTCCACCTAAGAAAATAAAGTGATATTGTCCATAGCTGCTTGAACAACACTTTTGGAAACTCCTGTCACTGTTGTATCCTTCCCTAATTCTCTCAAACTTTTATTATAAACAATCACATGAATCATGCTTTTAGATTATTTCCTTTGCTGTTTGTTTGCATAAGCAGGCTAATTTAAACAACATATTGGAAGCAAACAAGTTTTTCAAGTAGATACTCAATGAACAATCACCATTCTCATCCATTCTTGAATCTCCAAATGGCCCCATAATCCAATATGGCATCCCAAAAGTGGTTACATTTATGCTTGCCAAAGAAAATCCCTGCTAGAACCAAGTCCAAGGGTACTGATGCAATTGAAGATGGAACATCTTCTAGATGGCACAGTCTCCTCCTCCTCTAGCTTGTGACCTAGTTTCTTCTCCTTCACCCTTGCCATATCTGCAACCAGAATGGCTGTCCATTAAAGAGATATTATCATTATTGCTAATAATTCTCTTCAACATTGGGTCTGCACTCAAGAGAATTGTTTCAAAGAAGAATGACTGAAGTACAGGGTTGGCTCTCCCATTGGTTGAAGAAAACAACCTCTCCCATCGGTTGAAGAAAATAAGTACACTTGCTTTGCCATGTTATGCACAGCCACCTAAAGTTATTTTTAATTATTGATTTGAGACAGTAAATATCAGGAAGAGTATCACTGTAACCAGTGCAGAGACCATTGATGCTTGTTTTGTACCCAATGATATGTATTTTAATTCCTAATTATATGAATTACAGTCATCTCATTTCAAAGAAATCAAAATAGTATTTTAAATTTGGTATGCCTAACCTTCACAGTGGTTTTGCTTATATTGGTTTGCCTTACCTTAGTTTTTCTAAATAGTGGTGTATAAATGGAGAAAATTATTTTCCTAATATTAAACTAAATCAAGGGAGCCTGTTTGGTGTAGTGCTTAAGGCACCAGGCTGGAAACTAGAAGACTGTGAGTTCTAATCCTGCCTTAGACACGAAGCCAGCTGGGGGACCTTGGACCAGTCCCTCTCTCTCAGCCTTAGGAAGCAGGCAAGGGCAAACTGCTTCTAGAAAACCTTGCCAAGAAAACTGCAAGGACTAGTCCAGGTAGTTGCCAGGAGTCAAAAACTGACTTGAAAGCACAAAAAAACCCCAACAACTAAGTAATATGCAATGGAAATTGGAGTATTTGATACATAAATAGTATGCTAAGAAGAATAACTATTTGTATTAGAAAATAATTCAGTGAATATAAAAATTAAGTAAAGTAACTGCGTATTCCAGAAAATCCACCAGCCAAATGGAATAATATCGAACAGTTATTGGTAACATTATGCTAAAAATGTGTAATCATGAAGTAAAGGGAACTTCAATTAGAAACTATTAAGCTTAAATAACTTTTAAGGAAATATTTTAATCCTCTGTGGTTCATGTATTTTAAATTGTGCTTTTACCAAAGTACCCTGATTAAGTATTGAATACCAGATTGTTACCTTAAATCAGCGATGGTGAACTTTTGGGCTTGGCATGTCAAAAATTCAGAAAATGTCTAACTTGACTCTTCTGGTGTGTCCCCCCCCCCCCCCGAACAAAAGAGAAACAATTCTTTACATATTCATTTACTTAAAAAAAAATACAGTCCAATCATGTGTGGTGCTATGTATTATATTAAAAAAGTCAAATAATTACAAAAATGAAATACGAGTAAAACAAACTCAGTTTCTTTGGTAACTCAAACAGGGAGAATAGTTGCTGTTGGGTGTTGGTGAATGCTGGCGTGTCACCCAAAACGTCATGGTGTGTCACCTGTGACACATGTGTCATAGGTTCACCATCACTGCCTTAAATGGTGCCAGTGTCTCAGACTGGGTAAGGTTCTGAATAGGAATAGTAGTAATAAAGAAATTTAGCGTAGCTACTAGGATAAGGAAGGACTGGTATTATAATGTCTTAAATCCTGCACTTCCTTAAGCATAAGGGCAGGATTGTGGGTGAATGTTATATCTGCTAGGCAATACCTCTACAGGCAATGGACTCTATGTGACTCCCCCGGTATATACATCCAAATAATCAGAATTAATGGGAATTGGGAGAAAAAACTGAAAAATTATTGGGTCAACAGATGAAATGACAAAAACAGTGAAATTTTATTCATGGAATTCAGGCCAACAACCATCAGTTCTGTACCGAGACAGAATCTATTATCAGTGGTTTTTAAAATTTTTATACTCAGATAAGCTAGAGACAATCTCAACTGTACAGCAAACTATAAATTTCTTGGAAATATTGAAATAGAAGAGATCTTATTATATTTCCTTTGTTTGAGGTGGCCCATATTAATATTAATGCCAGAGCAAAGCTCTACCAGATGTGCCAATTATAGACTGTTATGAATGCCAATGTAAGGATTGCTGCATTCGGCGCTGAACAAAAACCCTTGCAAGACACAGGCTTGGCCGAAAGTTAGTTACTCAGGTGTAATGTGTAGTGGTTACAGACAAAGCCAGGATTGGCTTGGCGTGGTTTCTTACAGTGTTACAAGGTTCCCCCCTTGACCTGTAGTACCCCTGGGTTCCGCCCCTGCCCTTGTCCCGGGTCAAGGATCTCCCTCCCCTCTCCTTAATGGCAGATTCAGTCAGGTTTCATTGTCCTCATGATCGTAGTCTTTTGTCCGTGTTCTCAGTGTACTCATGGGGCTTTTCTCATGCGGATGAAATTGGGGTTTTCCTAAGTCGGTTTTCAACCGGTTGCTGATTGCCTCTGGATTGCTGTGTTCCTGAAGTATTGTAATCGGCATTGCCCGGGGCATCTGGGGAGCCACCTGCACTACAATGTTGCTGGTTCCAATTTACTTTTGGCCATGAGTTAATTGCTGCCATCTGCTGGCAATTAGCTTGCAGTTTGCCTTGTTTCCCTTCTCTGACCGCCTATGCCTGAGGCAGTGAAACTGACTAGCGGTGGCGAAACTGAACAGTGGTGCTGGCTGTACTAGGCTGAATCTGACAGCCAAAACATGAATGTCAAAATATTAATTGCAAGATTAGCTAGAAGATTACAATCTAATACCACCTATAATTCATCCATCTCAATCTGAATTTATAAAAAAAAATAGACAGGCATCTGACAATATTAGTTTAGTGATTGATACCTTGGATGTTGTGGCAGATAAGTTAGAATCCACTGTTTTCATTTTATTAAATGCTGAAAAGGCATTTGATATAGTTCATACTGAATTTCTGAAAGGTGTCCTAAGAAGATAGAGGTTTGTACAATCTTTCTTCCATTGGATTACAATTTGATATATTTACCCCATGGCTAGAATGATTACAAATGGGTTTGTTTTGTGACCTCTTAAGTTATAGGATAACACCCACCAGGAATGCCCACAGTTTCCTCTAATTTTTAACTTGGTTCTTGAACCTTTAGCATTTTTATTATATACTATTAATTAATTCCCCTTCATGGATCACTGCCTTGTCATGGCAAAGGGGCTTGTGTAACTCAGTGAAGCCATGAGCTATACTGTGCAGGGCCACCCAAGATGGACAGGTCATGACAGAAAGTTCTGAAAAATGTGGTCCACTGGAGAAGGAAATGGCAACCCACTCCAGTATCCTTGCCAAGAAAACCCCATGGACAATGTCAAAAGGCTAAAAGATATGATGCTGGAAGATGAGCCTCTCAGGTCAGAAGGTGTCCAATATGCTACTGGGGAAGAGCGGAGGGCAATTCCAAGTAGATCCAGAAAGAGTGAAGCGGCTGGGCCAAAGCCAAAAGGATGTTCAGCTGTGGATGTATCTGGAAGCAAAAACAAGGTCCGATGCTGTAAAGAACAATATTGTATAGGTACCTGGAATGTAAGATCTATGAACCAAGGCAAGCTGGATGTGGTCAAACATGAGATGACAAGATTGAACATCGACATCTTGGGAATCAGAGAATTGAAATGGACAGGAATGGGTGAATTTAATTCAGGTGACCATTTTATCTACTACTGTGGGCAAGAAACCCTTAGAAGAAATGGAGTTGCACTCATAGTCAATAAGAGAGTGGGAAAGGCAGTAATCGGGTACAACCTCAAAAACGACAGAATGATCTCAGTGCGAATCCAAGGCAAATCATTCAACATCACAGTAATCCAAGTCTATGCTCCAACCACTGATGCCGAAGAAGCTGAAGTTGACCGGTTCTATGAAGACCTACAACACCTTCTAGAACTAGCACCAAAAAAAGATGTCCTTTTCATCATAGGGGATTGGAATGCTAAAGTAGGAAGTCAAGGAGTAATCAGAATAACAGGCAGGTTTGGCCTTGGAGTACAAAATGAAGCAGGGCAAAGGCTAATAGAGTTCTGTCAAGAGAGCAAGCTGGTCATAGCAAACACTCTTTTCCAACAACACAAGAGACAACTCTACACATGGACATCACCAGATGGTCAATACCGAAACCAGATTATTACATACTTTGCAGCCAAAGATGGAGAAACTCTATACAGACAGCAAAAACAAGACCAGGAGCCGACTGTGGCTCAGATCATGAGCTTCTTACTGCAAAATTTAGGCTTAAATTGAAAAACGTAGGGAAAACCACTAGACCACTCAGGTATAACTTAGATCATATTCCTTGTGAGTACACAGTGAAGGTGATGAATAGATTTAGAGGATTAGATTTGGTAGACAGAGTGCCTGAAGAACTATGGATGGAGGTTTGTAACATTGTACAGGAGGCAGCAACTAAAACCATCCCAAAGAAAGAGAAATGCAAGCAAGTAAAATGGCTGTCTGATGAGGCTTTACAAATAGCTGTGGAAAGAAGGAATGCAAAAAGCAAGGGTGAAAGGGAAAGATATAAGCAACTGAATGCAGATTTCCAGAGAATAGCAAGGAGAGATAAGCAGGCCTTCTTAAATGAACAATGCAAAGAAATTGAGGAAAACAATAGAATGGGGAAGACTAGAGATCTCTTCAAGAAAATTGGAGATATCAAAGGAACGTTTAGTGCAAAGATGGGCATGATAAAGGACAAAAAAGGCAGGGACCCAGCAGAAGCAGAAGAGATTAAGAAGAGGTGGCAAGAATACACAGAAGAACTATACAAGAAAGATCTTAATGTCCCTAATGTCCATGCTGGTGTGGTCACTGACCTTGAGCCAGACATCCTAGAGAATGAAGACAAGTGGGCCTTAGGAAGCATTACTAACAACAAAGCTAGTGGAGATGACAGTATTCCAGCTGAATTATTTAAAATACTAAAAGATGATGCTGTTAAAGTGCTGCACTCAATATGCCAGCAAGTTGGAAAACACAACAGTGGCCACGGGATTGGAAAAGGTCAGTTTACGTTCCAATTCCAAAGAAGGGCAATGCCAAAGAGTGCTCAAACTATCGCACAATTGCACTCATTTCACATGCTAGCAAGGTTATGCTCAAAATCCTACAAGCTAGGCTTCAGCAGTATGTGAACCGAGAACTACCGGACGTACAAGCTGGGTTTCGAAGAGGCAGAGGAACTAGAGATCAAATTGCCAACATTCGCTGGATCATGGAGAAAGCACAAGAGTTCCAGAAAAACATCTACTTCTGCTTCACTAACTATGCAAAAGCCTTCGATTGTGTGGATCACAACAAACTGTGGCAAATTCTTAAAGAGACGGGGGTACCAGACCACCTTACCTGTCTCCTGAGAAATCTGTATGCGGGCCAAGAAGCAACAGTTAGAACCGGTCATGGAACAACCGATTGGTTCAAAATAGGGAAAAGAGTACGACAAGGCTGTATACTGTCACCCTGCTTATTTAACCTATATGCAGAGTACATCATGAGAAATGCCAGGCTGGAAGAATCACAAGCCGGAATTAAGATTGCAGGGAGAATCATCAATAACCTCAGATATGCAGATGATACCACCCTAATGGCAGAAAGTAAAGAAGAACTAAACAGCCTCTTGATGAGGGTGAAAGAGGAGAGTGCAAAAGCTGGCTTGAAACTCAACATTAAAAAAACTAAGATCATGGCATCTGGACCCATCAATTCCTGGCAAATAGAAGGAGTAGAAATGGAAGCAGTAACAGACTTCATTTATTTGGGCTCCAAGATCACCACAGATGGAGACTGCAGCCATGAAATTAAAAGACGCTTGCTCCTTGGGAGGAAAGCTATGGCAAACCTAGATAGCATATTAAAAAGCAGAGACATCACCTTGCCAAGAAAGATCCGCATAGTCAAAGCTATGGTTTTTCCAGTAGTAATGTGTGGCTGTGAGAGCTGGACCATAAAGAAGGCTGAGCGCCGAAGAATTGATGCCTTTGAACTGTGGTGCTGGAGAAGACTCTTAAGAGTCCCCTGGACTGCTAGGAGGTCAAACCAGTCAGTCTTAAAGGAAATCAATCCTGATTGCTCATTGGAAGGATCGATAATGAAGCTCAAGCTCAGATACTTTGGTCACCTAATGCGGAGAGAGGACTCTTTGGAAAAGACCGTGATGCTGGGAAAGATTGAAGGCAAAAGGAGAAGGGGAAGGCAGAGGATGAGATGGTTAGATAGTATCACTGAAGCAATGAGCATGAAACTGAGCAAACTCAGGGAGGCAGTGAAGGACAGGAAGGCCTGGCACAATATGGTTCATGGGATCACGAAGAGTCGGACATGACTTAACAACAAATTAATTAATTAATTAATTAAAGGCATTTTAGTATTAGATATTGAATACACTTTCTTACTACATGCTGATGATATTGCTACTGTATTTTTGATAAATATTTAGTGTTGTTATCAAAGCTTATGCAGCAATATGGTTTATATTCTGGTGATAGGTGTAATTGGAAAAAGTCTAATTTGCTCCCTTTGGGATCCCTCACACCAGGTCCATATATAATGTTAAAGGTGGCCTATATCTTGTTGGGGAAGGATGGTTGGGAAGACATTTCTGCAGGCTGCTATATCATGTTTGCTACCCATTATTTGGTGGGGGGTAGTTTAGATTCAAGCTAGGCAGACTCTAATGAGGCAATTAGGGTAAAGTTTGAGCTTTTGGGCTCTGAAGAAGCAGATAGGGTCCTTGGCAACCTGAGTTTTGCCACCTGCAGACTGGATCCTGCTCATCTGGTTCCTTTGGGTAGTCAAGGTGTGCATGTCCTTGGAAGAAGAAGTGGTGGGAGAAGGAGAAGTGTCATGGGGTTTAGGATGGTGTTTGGCTTGAAGGACCAACAGAAGTATTTTCTGGTAAATGTTCTTTTTGCTTATAGCAAATGTGATAAACACCTTTGTTTCTCTCACCTCTTCTTTCTCTGCTAGCTAGATCTCTAGTTTTCACTTTCAGGTTCCATTTGCAATCTCTCTAGACAAAAAAATGAACCTTGGCTGTCTTCCCAGATCTTTTCTTTGAGAAGTTACATTTTTCTACCTCATTCCCTTGTTAGATATCATTATTTTTCTACATGAGGCTAACAATTATTTTATTTTCCCTATCTTTTCCTTGATGTCAAGAATGTTGAGATTGCTGATTGCTGGGACTCCTTCCTACTGAATCTCTTTTTGCCACTTTACCTCCTTTTCCTTGCATCACCCCCTCTCCCCGCCACACCTCTTGCAGCTGCACGTCAAGACTGGAATGCTGGTGTCTGGGAATAAGCTTAGAGGAAGGGCTCTTTTTCTTCCACTTACTATCACCCTCCTTTATTGCTAGTTATTAATGGCTTGGATTGATTGGAATGGCTGGGCTGGTTCAGTGGCTGCTGCAGTTTCTCCACAGCTCTGTTTTTTTACCTGCTTCCCTTGTTGGTGTAAGGTTCGCTGCATTTGGCGCTGAACAGAAACTTCATGAGGCACAGGCTCAGACGAAAGCTAGTTTATTCGGGTGTAATGCGTAACGGTTACAGACAAAGCCAGGATTGGCTTGGTGCAGTTTCTTACAGCAGTTTTATAGGGTTCCCTCCTTGACCTGTAGTTACCCCTCGGTTCCGCCCCTTGCCCTTGTCCTGGGCTACCCATCTGTCTGTGTTGCAATCTTCCTTCCTCTCACCCTAATGGTAGATTCAGCCAGTTTCGATTGTGCATGATCTTCTTCCTTTGTCTGTTTTGCCCTTGCATCCGTTGAGCTTTTCTTATGGTGAGTTGGAGTGGCTGTTTTAATCTGGTTTTGAATTACCTGCCGATTGCCTCTGGATTGCTGCGCTCCCAGTGTATTGTAAGCCAGAGTCGCCCGAGGCGCCTGGGGAGCCGGCTGCACTACAGTGTTGCCGCTTCTAATTAACTCCCTGTGGTGAGTTAACTGCCCGTCCCATCGGTAGTTTACCTGTGGTTGCCTTGTTTCCTTGCCTAATCACCTATTGCCTGAGGCGGTGAAATTGACCAACAGCTCTGTGCTGCAGCGTGTGCTTCCTAGGCTGAATCTGACAATTGGGAGATTACTGCCCAACAGGATCAGCCACTGGCAGTTATTGGTCTCTGTTTTTCCCCATTTGGCATGGCTTCTCTACTGCCAGCAACTATAAGAACTAATAACTCTATCATTGGCTCCACTCACAACTGGTTGAATAAACCAGTAAACATTCCTTGATGTCCCCACATACTGGCTTCCTTCTTTCTGGCTTGACCACTACCTCAGTGCTCAGTTATGATTTTTTCTTTCCTGGAGCCTTTGGTTGCTTCATCCTCCTGGAAGGCTGCAACACAAAATGTACATCAATCTCCCTTTTCAGCTTTCTTCTAAGGCCCTAGACCTCCTAGAGTTCTTGTCAATATCTTCAGCATCTACTCTTCTCCATGCCAAAGTTTAGCCAAATGATTCACCACAATCCTAAACTACACTAATATTCTACCAACACAGTATAACAGTCCAACTCCCTTTGTGTCAGGCTGTTCAAAGCCCTCTCTACCTCATGGGTGCCCTTTCCAAGCAAGGGGATGTGTAGCAGGAACAAAAATTATTGTGGAGAGCAGCACAGGTGATTTCCCTCAGCTGTCCTGTCATGAGTTGTATGAGCTACCTTGAAAGAGGAAGCAGGAAACACGCTCCTTCAAAAGCTATTTCTTGACCCAACCGGATTAGATAACTTCTTCCTAGTCTCCAGTTTTCCTATTCTAGGGAAGATGTTGGAGAAGATGGTAGGACTTCAGTTGCAGAATATCCAAGATGAAACAAATTATCTTTGATGCTTTTCAGTGTGAGGGACTTCCAGAGGAAGAAATGATGGACTGACGACGGCTCCGCAAAAGTGGAGCCGATGACCACCATGGTATGAAGAGCTGGTGAGTAGACCAGCTCTTTGATAATTCCTCTCCAGACAAGGAGAGGACTTGAGATTGCCCACAGGTGCTCCAGACATCTGCTCCTCATGAGGCGGTCACAAGATAGCTATCTGGCGGGTTTAGAGCTCTGGAAGATGAGAGAATAGCCATCTTGCTCAAACCGTTGTTAGCACCTTTGAAAGGACACTAAGTTCACATACTTCCTTCTCTAATCACTTTTGGAAATTGCTTGTTAACTGCTTTTCAGCTATTAGAAACCTTTGGGTCAACAGGTTTGACAGCACCTGGTGAGTTTCCTTCAATCCTTAGCAAAAGGAAGTTTTAATTACAAGTTTAAGAACTTAAAAAATTGGGTTTTTTAGAATAAACAAAAGGGTGATTAAAACTTTGATTTTAGAAAGTTACAAATGTACCAAGGGTCCAGATAAATTTGAAATAAGGTTTTGGAATTAATTATAAAGAATCCTTCCTGTGGGAAAATGCTTTTGTTTTGAATTTTTAAAAAAAACATAAGATTTTTTTTAAAAAACAGACACTAGAAAGAGCTAGAGGGAACTAAAGATTACTATTAAAGGAGAAGAACACATAATCTCAACTTACAATTACAGAATGAAGCAAAATATTCTAACATTGGACATATTGAAAGGTATTTTTGAACAACAGACTCAGAAGTTAATTTTAATAGTGTCAACAGAGATATTTGCCTCTATGGAGAGACTGTGTCTAAAATATGTTATGGAAGAGGAACAAGTTCTACCTGACAAGATCAAGACTGAATTAAAAGTGGATTTACAAATGACAGGCTACAAGAATGATATGGAAAAAGATGTTACACTGGACATATAAAAGAAACCAGGTGATCTTTTAATAATTAAAAGGGATATACAAACAAACAAGAGAGTGACCTGGATAATTTTCCTATACTGGATTTACAAAAGAGGCTTGTTAAGGTTTTGAAGAATCTTGTGAGAAGGGACAAAGAATAAATGAAATCAAGCTCTATGACATTATTTGAATGGACTAAAGATTAGGATTGTTAGAAGTATAAGGAAGGAATATAAAGTTGGGTTATCTGATCAAGGTTAAAATTGATACATTGTTATCTCTGGTAACCCTTAATGGATGCCTTATGGATTTGTTTATAGATAAGAGATGGGATATGGGAAGAAGAGATCATTTGTTGTATTTTAAGAGCAAGTAATAAGTTACCAAAATTGTTTATATTTGTTGTGATGAAGGTGGGAAGTCACTACTTTATATATTTCCTTTCTTTTTCTTTACTATATTCTTATTTTTTTTCTTTTCTATTTCTCTTTTTAATTTTTCCTTTTTTCTTCTTTATTTTCTGCACCTTCTACTCTTTCTTTTTATTCTTCTACCTTTTTGCAGTTTGTATTAGTTTAACTGTTGTAATAAAATCTTTAATAAAATTGCCACAAAAAAAGAGATCCTTTTCACTGTGGGTTTAGGGTGGGATATAGGATGAAACAACATTGGTTGCTCTAGTGGGTGACCTTTGTCAGGACCTGGATGAGGGAGATGTGGTTTCCTGGTCCTATTAGACATTTCAGTGGCATTCAGTAGCATCCATTTTAGTATCCTTATGGGAAATCTATAAGGGTTGGGGGTGCATTGCATGGTTTTACAGTGGTTCCACTCTTCTTGAACTGGTGGTTCCAATCAATTGTGCTGGAGGATCAACAGTTGAGTTCCTGGCCACCCCTGTGTGGAGTGTCACAGGGCTCAGCTATCTCCCTTATTCAACATTTATATGAAACCACTGGGAGAAACATCCATTGTTTCAGGTTGAGGCATCATCTATATGCAATGATACTTAGTTGTACATCTCTGCCCCAGGGTGAGCTGGAAGTGCTGTGGAAGTTCTCACCATGTATGGAAAGTGAGAGGGACTGGATGAGATGAAACAAATCAAATCTGAATCCTAGCAAGATGGAAGTACTGTTTGTTCAGAAACCATGTTTCCAAGTTAGCTCTAGAAGTGGTTGCACTCACACTGGGGGTTCTCCTGGACTCATGGCTACTGTTTCACCACCAGATGGAGTCCATGGCTAAGGGAATCTTTGCCCATCTGTTGACAGTGAACTAGCTTTTTAAAGGAGGAGGCTTAGTGACTGTCAGCACCAACCACGAGTACTAACACTACCTTAACAGAATCTTGCAAGTCTGAAAGTACCTCTCCCTTCTCTTACTTCTACTCTCCTGAAAGCTGAGGAGGGTCCCTTCTGATATGTTTTCTCCACCCCCACCCCTCCTTCAGACTCAGATTTTGTTTATCAGTGAGCTGTGCTTGAGGTTGCCTCCAAAGATATCCTGGAAAGCACAATTGGTACAGAAAGCAGCAGCCCACTTGCTGGCAGTGAGAACCAGGCCCATAGTATCGACACTGGTTTTATAGGCATTGCATTGGAGGCTGATAGTGCTATTTTAACCTATAAAGCCCTAAACGGTTTGGCTCTAAATTATCTTTGAGGTTATTTTTTTTTAATTGAATCTCCCCATCTTGTATGTTCAGTCTGGGTAAATACACATTAGATCCCTAAAGGGGTGGTGGTATGGGACTCTAGAAACAGGCCTTTTTTGTAGTTACTTGCCTTATTCTTGCCTTATCCCAGAAGTCTGGATGGCCATCACATTGTTATCTTGTATGAGGGCTATGAAGATTGTTCCCTTGGATATTTGGGTTTTAAATTTCTTGCATGTGGGATTCTAAATCATGATAAACTGGAAATTTTATTTTTATTTTTTAAAAAACCTTGATTTTATTAAATTGTAGTTTTATAATGATTTATTGTTCTGTTTAAACTATATACCTTTATGGTTGTGAACTGTCTAGGATTGTTAGAATATGGTGAGATATGAATTCTGTAGTAATGATTCTGTAATGATCTTCAGTAAACTAATGGCATGGTCAACTAAGCTGTAAGTTGGAGATATGAATCATTATGACAATAGCCCCTAAATGATCTAATCAACTAAAATAGAAATGAGCAACTCTGTTTGGTTCAAGAGCCACACTGGGCTTTAAGTGATAAATTTCTGGAGTCTGCACTCCAAAACATGGGCAGGGCCAAGACAAAAATATATTAGATTAAATTATATTAACAATAACATTAAATTAAATGTCACTAACAAGATTATTTCATAAATATTTAATAATTTCCCACTTTCATAGTGACATCTTTTAGTGGGTCTTTTGATGGATAATCTGCAGCCTTGAAACATAGGCTATGCAATCTTGCAAAAAGACTATTACCATTAACAAATAACCCTATATTATTTAGAGTAAACTATCAACTGATATGGGGGTTCAAAACTTCTCAATATTTCTCATTAACTATGACCCATTCTCTATTGGCCAGTACTTCTCTACCCTTTGGGGTTCACCAGATCAGGAAACAGACTCCATAGGAAAACTAGAACTCTACTTTATTGAGACAGGCTATAATAACAGAATCTTGCAAGTCTAATGGTGCTTTACCTCCCCTCCATCCCAGTGAATCAGGGAGGAGCCTGTCTGGGTCTCTTACAAATATATTACAGTATCTTGTTTCCCAGGATTTAAGAAATGCTTCAGCCCTCTGCTTATATAATGGTACTTGGCTTTTGCCCTCAGTTTGCCCTGATTCTCTACACCAGCTAACATAATGTTTACCTCAGTGATAAACTCTGAGAATGGGTAGTTTTTTTCTGTGCTCCCAGCTATTATTCAGTGTTGACGTTATGTATGCCACATGGCCTGACTTGCACTTCTCAAACATTCTTTCTGTTTTAAAAAACATGCATTTAAGCTATATATCACTGAATCTTTTACTTGTGACATTGTGGTACATATACAATTTGCCTTAGGAAATATTTGGATTATTAAACATAAATAATAAAATACTGTAGGTGACTATATTTGGAAACATGTAGAGCTTTCATTCTTAAACAGGAAAACAAAACTCCCTGAAATATTTCAATTTATACAATTCATAAATTATGGCTACATATCAGTCCATCCTTATATTATTTTTATTAATACAACAATGTGGAATGTTTCCATGCAACTGCAGAAATTAGTATATCTGAGCAGCATCTTTATGTGTACATAGGTTTTTCTTCAATGCAGTTGCTTCAGCTGTTGTGGGGATCCTCCTGCTGATAATCGTGATCCTATATGTCTTCATCCAGTATTTTGTGAATCCAGCAGAACTCCGCACATCTCCTCAGTTTGAAAGTATTTCTTCTTTCACTTGAAATACTAATGATTTAGCAGCATTTGTTATTCACATAATTGTAATTTATGGGGTATCACTATAAACACACTTTCAAGATGTAAGCTCACTGTTTAAAATGTTGTCCCAAAGTTAATTCATCATGTAGAAATGGATAAAAATCTTGGGGCATTGACATTATCTCAGATCGTTGTTATCTCTTGCATAAACATTTGAGTACTTTCATTTTTGGACATAGTCTTCTGTGACTGGAGATCTGCAACAAGCAGACATTTAAAATGTTTGAAGTGGAAATTAATTGAAGCACAGAGTTTCTCCTTTATAAAATCTTCTCAGCTTTTGTTCACAGAGTAGAGATGTTGTACATTATTTAGTGATGTACATTATTTAGTATTCAGTAAGATGAAAATATTCATCTAGGAAATTATGCTAGGAAATGAGGGAAGGGGAAGCAGAGGACAACAGGTGGATCTGCAGATCTGGTGATCAACCAAAAGCCACCCACTACAACCCAGAGAAACCTGGGCAAGTCATTCCCTAACTGCCTTCCTTGAAATGTGTGCTAATAATTCTTAAGATTCACTCCAGGTTAGGAAATAACTAGTTACAGTCCCTGCACAGTTTCAGCTAAAAATGGCACTTCTATAACTATTTACTCCTCCACATCTTTATTATTTATTATTACTTATTTAATAGTAATCCTGAAATTCAGTACAGTAATGCAAACCAATAACACCATAAAGAATTAGAAAAACAGCACCATGGAAAAAACAATAGCAACATCAACACCTTCAGTGATACAACAGCATAAATTCAGTAAAAGCTGGATGACTAGACAGGTCTTTTTGGTGTGTGTGTGTGTGTGTGTGTGTGCTTTTGAGTAGTATTGAGTCCTGGTGACTGCCTGTAATTTTCTTGGCAGCATTTTCAGAAGTGGTTTGCCATTGCTTGCCTTCCTAAGGCTGAGAGAGAGAGTGACTGGCCCAAGATCACCCAGCTGGCCTTGTGCCTAAGATGGGACTAGAACTCACAGTTTCCCGGTCTTTAACCTGATGCTTTAACCACTACACCAAACTGGCTCTTGGTAGGTCATTAGCTGACACCAAAGCCTATGAAGACTCAATTTCAACCATAAATGAACAGGGAGAGAATTCCATAATCAGAATTTATAAATTTATAAAAGATTATATTAAAAAGTCTCTTGGCTTGTCATATAACAGATCGCTGGCAAACACGTGCTAGCAAAGTTGATCCTCACTCATTTGCCATAGAAATATTTAGGGGAAAAAATGATCCATTAGATATATAGGTCACAGGCTATATATGGGTTTATACATCTTGAATTTGGCCTAGAATGCTGGCACCCAAGGCAACTCCTTCAACTAACAGGCAACATATTCCCAGTAAAGTGTCTTTTTAACAACTTAACTCTGGCATTTTGCATTAGGTGCATTTCAGGTCATAGAATCATAGCATTTGAAGAGGCCATTTAACTCATCAGTACGATCCCCTACTTCATGAATCCAAGTTACAGCATCCAGAACAGATAGCAACTCAATCTCTGTTTTAACACATCCTGTGAGGGGGAACCCACCATCACCATCCATTGGTCCCACTTTAAAACTATTTTTACTATGAATTTTAACATTCATTTAGAATCTGTCTTCCTGTAACTTAAATCTATTATTCTGTGTCCTGCAATTTGGGATGATACAGAACAGCCTTAGCTTTCTTGTGTATGTCCTCATTTTAGATATTTGAAGAGAGCTTTCATATTCCCCTTCAATCTTCTCTTTTCAAGGCTAAGAATTCTCAGCTTTTTTTATTGCTGTTCTTAAGACTTCGTTTTCTAGTCCTTTTAAGCATCCTTGCTGCCCCTTTCTAAATCTGTTCTAGTGTCTCTGAATCCTTCTTAAAGTGTGATGCTTAGAACTCAACAAAATCCTAGAGATGGATCAGAACAAAACGGGAAAACTATTGTCTGTGATTTAGGTAATTTGAGTAATGCCATTCTTCCAGTCAACACATAGAGATGGAGTTTTCACACATGATAAACACATTGCGCAGTCACACCATAAGCAAATCACATTGATATTTTAGCATTTTTGTAGTTACACTATATACTCCTGCAGTCTTCAATTTTTTAAACTTTTCATAGCAGTTATTATTTATTTTCATAATTTTTTCATGGACGCTAACATTTATAGCTATCATTTCAATTCCACTCTTTTGACGTATTATTTCCATACATCTTTCCAAAATACTCCTTCCAGCATTTCTTCCCTTCCATTTAATTTCCTATCACTCCATCACTTTTGTTTTTAATTCCATTAACCTCCATCTATTGGAGGTTCCTTTTTTAGCCCTTTCACTTGCTTCCAAAACATCTTTTAAAAATGTACATTGAAACAATTATGTATTTCCTCTGCTTCTTTTGAGCTTAACCCCATCCTTTGCTCTCTTTGACTACATTATTTGCAGTTCTTTTTCTTTATGTATACTTTACATGATCTCTTTCTCCCATCCTCATTTTTTCAGCAATTATTCTCCTATATGATTTTTTCCTCATCAACAGCCTCTTTTATTAAATTATGCCACTAAGCTTCCCTATTCATACTTCCTACTAGTGAAACTCCACTGTACCACTTTATACCATAATCCTTTTTACTCTTTCTAAGCTGCTTCTCTCCGTATGTCCACCTTTCATTCATTCTGTTGAAAGGTTAATCAACTTTCTAATACTCTCTTATATAGAACAGCATTCATCTTTTCTTTTCCTGCAGTTCTACTTTCACTCTAGTTTCTTTCACTTTTTTCTTTTTCTTCAATGTCTGTATTTTCCCAGGATCTGTTCTTGACACTGTCAAATAATGGTCTGTCCCCCATTTAGAACATTATGCTATTCTTATGCTTAAATCAAATTTTCAAAACCTCTAAACTTATGTTTACTAATCACATTATCATCTATCATTGTTTAGCCAAATTGCCCAATCATTTTTTGCTACTGTCTCATCTTGTTCCCACCCATCCATTCATGTCACCTAACAGAATAATGTTTTACTCTGGATTGCATTCATTCAGAATGTTACAGAATTCTTCCCAAAACACATCCCTGTTTCTTCCATGATCACCAGTCACCAAAGCATAAGTTACAACATATCAGTAACCAATGAATTTTTACTTCTATATCTATCCACAGCAACCTAGATAACAATAATTTCATTTTTCTGACATACATTTTAGTCCTTTTATTTGTAATTAAACTTACAGCTTCACTTCTCTGTGTGTACATCAACATCATTCCACAAGATCAGACAACTTCCATTCAGATCTTTCCCCTTTCTCATTTCACAGATGCATGATATATCTATTTTTCTTTCCTTCATCTCATTTGCTAATTCAAGCTTTTTATCATACTCCTTTTACATTCCAGGGCACATACAGATATTGTTCTCTGCTGCCCATCACAGCTTTGATCAAGCAAGGTTTTCACATAATACTTTTAATAAGTTAGGTAAAGTGTAGGCCAAGTTACAAGATTTAACAATACCTGTGTCATGTGCAGTATTCCCTGCTAAAAGTAATAACAGAACAGGTTAGTTTTGGCACATTGGGCTGGTACACCAAAGTGTAGCCAAAGGTTAGTTTCCCTGCAATCATGCTTACGCTATTTTATGCAAACTAGAATCAGTATTCTGGAGACTACTTTGCAAGCCAACATCTTGCTGACAACATTCTACCAACAATAGATTGTATTCCTTCATGTTATTTGAAATGAATTTATAGGCTATGAAAAAATTTTCTCTGCCAAGGAAATCTTCCAAATTTTCAATTGAAAATATTAATTTAATTTTCCATACTTTCAGACTTATTGCTGGATATTTATTTTAGCTTTGATTATTGATTGGAATAAAATACTTCAGAATTTACATTCTGTTTTGGCTCACCTTGGAAACTGTTGTATAATCTTGGTGTAACAAACTGAATGAGAGAAGACAGCTGCTCATTTGAATAAAAATTCCTAATCTTCTCTCACCAACTACAGTAGATGGTTAATGGCCATTTTAAAGTTTTCCTTGGATAATTTAGCAAATAAGAAGGCAAAACCAAACTCTTATTTTGGACTTTTGGTAGAAAACAATAACCTGTCAAGCAAAAAATAAAAGAGGGGGGAGGGGAATATTTTCCCTTCCTGGGCTAAGGTGAGAGGGGAAAAATACGGAGATTCTTTAGCACAATGAGCAGTGCCAGTTATTGTCCTATAAGTTGTTTTTGCAGAGTCTGATAAACTCTGAATACTGGAATTACAAATTAATCTATTTCTTTCACATCAGAAAAATAAAAGCATCAAAGTTCTCTCTTTCTCTATGGGTTTTTGCTTAAATAGGGAGGTTCAGATCAGCATATATATAAATTACTTTGCAACTACTTTTGTAGCTCTTTCCATTAGGCAATGACTGAAGTTTTACAAGGGTTGATATAAGATGGGAAACATTAAGAGAGTTCATGGATGGGGGCTGCTTGCAGAATCTCTTGTAGATGACTATGGAATTTTAATAATGGAAAGGCTTCTTCTGTGTATTTGCCAAGCTGAAATGGAGTTTTTCCTTTCAACTGCAGGCTAACTTTACCCAAAATGTGTGAGGGTTTCCTAACAATACCCTTTGTTGGGACATTAGCATCTGTAAGGTGGTTTCCACTATCCCATCACCTCCATAATCACTTGCATGACCAATATTATCACAGTGGAATAAAAGGCAGTACAGAATATTAAGCTACAGCCAAGAAATATCTTTCCTATTTTGGTTAAAATATGACTGATTCATACTTCCTCCATTCCTAATTCTTTTAATTTAAACAACTCTTGCTCGAAGAATGAAAAAGATTTTTAAAGGAAGAGAGAGAGAGAGAGAGAGAGAGAAAGAGACAAAGCACAGACCTAGAAGACATAAGCTGTAGAATCCTGTGTTGTGCTGGCTAATTAATATTTAGGGGGGGGAAATCATATAATACTGCAGCCACTGTGTTAGACTGCAAGAATAGTGGAAAAGACTAGGGAAAGAAAGATCAGGAACAGAGTGTTCGTGTAAGAGAATTCTGAGAAGTTGGGAAAGAAATATGACAATGAGTAGATGGAGAGTTCAGTCTTATGTGGCTCCACCAGCCCTCCAGTTAAGCAATCTGTGAGAAACATGTTTAAGCTATTTGCAGAGACCCCATCTTAATGAATTCACTAATGAATGAAACCATATTAATCTTGCTTCCTTGGTTGTGTGTTGCTGCTCAGGGGTTTGAGAGGTCTATTGAGGGAACTGAAAAGCCTCTTAGGACCAAGCTACACTAACTATTGAAAACAGTCAAGTTCAGTGGTTGTTTTTGGTTAGTGGTCAACAAAGATTACTAGAAAGGTTGACAGTGGTTGATAGGTTTGTTTACCCAAAAAGATTTCACAGGTGGGCCACTAAGTTTTTGCTAGTCATTCTTTTACTAGTCATGTCCTTGCCTGAAAAGGTCTGCCTTGGGATCATTTTTAACATCATTTAAATTTCTAGCATGCCAGAATTTTGCTGACTCAGGAAGGCATTGAAGGGGTACTCTATGGGGCACCTGCTCCTCTGTCAGTTTTCTTAAGCAGAGTTTTCCTTTAGCATGTGTCACTCTAAAAGTGAGGTGCTTGCTGCAAATAGCATTTCAGCCTCATGGCATTGATCAGAGTATTGGGGGCTGCACAAATGTTGAACAAAGTATGGATATAATTTAGGGAGGAGGTAGCAGGTCAGATAACTCCGCTGAAATTCTGGCCAGTGTTGGGATCCTTGTTTGTTTGCTTAGGAATCACTTTCAATAACCATGTTTAATGCCACAAGGTATTTTGAGATTGGTGTTTTTATCTTGGTTTTTAAATTTGTTTTAATCCACCCAGAGTCATTTTGGAGGCCACATAAATTGAATAAATGAATGAATAAATAAATACTAGGCTATCGATACCGCTCTTAATAAGAAATGGGGTGGATCTGCTGAGCAGGCATATTTTGCTAAATGGTTGCAACAATGGCTTTTGAACACAAGTTTAGGACTCTTTCAAAAGAGCTCTAAGCCCATGTTCAAAATTAATGCAGTTAATAGCTGCTGGGCTATGCTGGGAAAAGGCAAAGAGAACCCAGCAATGCTCTGTTGCCTCATGGCCCAGCCCCCACCACCCAATAGTCAGCTGATTCCTCTTTCAAAGCCAGTTTCCTGTGCTGGGGATTGCCTCAGATACCTGGCAGTTGCAGGGGAAGAGCCTGGGTTGAAAGAGTCACACCATCACTTTTTCAAAATCTAAACAGCTCTGGAAGGGGCTGTGTCTGCATCAGACTTTAAGTATCTAAGAGGGGCCTGACTGAGCCTGCACCCCAATAGTCTGCAACATCAACAGAATGATCAGTGAATTGAGTCAAATTATACCTATGATAAAATTGCCACAGCTTGTTGCAACTCTAATTTAACACTGAAACAGCTAAGGGTCACTTAAAACTGTAGACAAGCCATAAAAAAGAAGTTGCTGGAACATTTTGGCCCTGTGATTAGACACAAGTGGGGAAAAGCTCACAGAATGAAAATAATGGAATAAAAGTTAACAGAGACAAAAGCAGTTAGGAAGTACTGTACAGTACATCAAGTGCTCAGGTATAGGATGAAGCTTGGCAATAGTATTTTACAAAAAATCTTTTACTATTATTAATTGGTTGCGAACTAAGTGTGAGGGAGAACTGTGATGGGGCTACAGAAAAAAGTGCAATTGTGGGCTGCAGCATTAGAGGTATCATTTTCAGTCATAGGAAGTAATAGTTATTGTATATTGGTCAGATCCCACCTCATATATTGTATTCAGTTTTGGGTACCACTTGTTAAAAAGATCTGGAGAAAGTGGAATAGATAGAATAAATTCAAAGAAGACAAATGAGGGTTGCAGGAGACTAGAAACTTAGTCCTGTGAAAGAAGATTGAAAGACCTGGGAACGTTTAATAATGAGATGACTGAGCAGCAATACGATAGCTCTCTCCTAATCCTTGAAAGGATTCCAGAGTACAAGACACAAAATAAGGGACTCAAGTTATAGCAAAGGAGATTTCAGTTGAATATTGGAAGAAATATCTTCACAGTAAGAAGAGTTTGAATCTGGTACTCCAAGAGATGGTGAACTCCCTTTCACTGGATGTGTCCAAGTAGAATCTAGATGGCCATTTGTTCGGGGGAGGGGGGCACTTTCATTTGGATTTCTGCACTGAGGAGGGGATTGGGCTCAATGACCTATCTGGCCCTATAATCATATTTGCCATGCTTCAGCCAGATACATTTTTACCAGTCCTTATGACAGCAGTCCAGCAGTCCATCATCTAGATAACATAGACTGTTTTATATCAAATATCACCCATCATCATATTTTTCAAAGCCATTTCTTTACCTACTATATTCTTTTTCTTTCAAGTTTTCTTTCATGGCCTGGAAGGTTGCATGAGAACACCACCTGAGATGCCTTCTTGTATCTCTAAAGTCCTACTTTTGAAAGTATCATTCTTTACATGGATTATCAGGACGAGATAATTAACAGTGAAGCATATTTCTCATGTCCCTAATTTTTGTTCCTGGCAGACAGAAGAATTCACACCCTGACGGGTCCTGCCAGCATACTTTTAAGTCTTTTCCCCATTGTAGTGAGTCAACAGCTATTACAATTTTACATTTATCTTCTTGCAAATGCACTGCAGCATCTCCTTTGCCCTCCTGTTTCCTCTTGAGCAAGTTGGGTTATTTTTCTCTCTCTCATAAAGGCTAAAATGTTTCCTTCTTCAAAAACCTCAAAGCTCCTTCTGAGTCCAAGTAATGCAGAAAATCTCCTATGTGTTTCAGTTCTGCCTGTCACTCAATACATTGGACATGCTCCTTTCTTTGATTTTCTTCCTTATGAAGAATTATTCCTCTTTTCTTTTGATCTAGTAAATTTTCTTACTCTTTTTTCCACTGCTCCAATCCTCATAATTTTCTTCAAGCTCCATCAGAAGCTTTTACTTGCTGCAAATAAATGCCAGCTTATTTTCAGTCATGAAGACAAACATTCTATAGGCATTGCATGGTGTGACTACATAATTGTATCTGCTTACTTTTGCCTTTTTCTTAAAGTACCGCAAGTAAAAAGGCGTTTATTTTTCTTGTCCTCTTCTCAGTTTGCCAGATTAAGTTCTCAGACTGTCATATTAACCATCTTCAAAGTTAGCCCCATGTAGAGCCTGTCCTCGCTTAATGTCCATTTGTTCAGTGACTGTTCAAAATTACAATGGCACTGAACAAAGGACTTATGACCAGTCCTCAAAGTTCTGGCTGTTGCAGCATCCCCGTGTGAAGAAAATTCAGGCCTGCCCATAATTACAACCCCCCAACTTCTGCCCCCCCCACCAGCTGACCTTCATTGTCGTCTTCACCTGCCTCCCCTCTGCTAGGCTGATTATCTTGGCCACGCACAGGGGAGGCGCCAGGGAAACATCCCATGGCACACATGCACCACTACTGGCCAGGCCCTTCTTTCGCATGCTAGTCAGGGCCTCCTTTTGTGCACCAGCTGGGGCCTCCTTTTGCACCAGCCTTCTTTTGTGTGCTGGCTGGGTCTTTCTTTTGCAAAAGGAAGCCCTGGCCAGTGCACAAAAGGAGGCCCTGGCCAGCATGCAAAAGAAGGCCCTGTCTTCACCAGGGCAAAACAAGGATCCGGCCATTAGTGGCACACAGTGTGGTGGGGGGTGCAATGGGCAGGGCCGGGCAGTCGGGGCAGCTAGCAGTGGTGGATAGGCAGGCAGCCAAAAGAGCAGAGATGGTGGGGAGATAAGTGGATGGGGGGAGTTGAAGTGGAGGTAGTCCCTTACCTTCATCCAAGAATGGCTTGGATCTGGGTGGGTCCTCACCTAACAACCAAGTGGGATTCACTCTGGGATTGCTGGAACTGCCATTGCTAAGTGGAACGGTCATGTGGTGTTTTGTTTAACAACAGCATTGCTTACTGATGGAGTTGCAGACTGGAAACTACCTATTAATAATGCTTCTGTCAGGATTCTGCCTCAGCTGATTGGCCTGCATCCAGCTCCAATCCAGAACAGCAGTTCAGAGTCTGCTTTGCTTTACATGTTTCAGATGATCAAAAGAAATAGGGTAGTATCAATTCACTCCAAATCTCCTAATTACTACCCTCAACAATTTATGGGGGATTCAGAAAGACTATACACACAGTTGCCATTTTTCTGGTTAGCAGCCATATATTGATTTAATGTTCCTTTTGGCAGTAATCCTTTGGAATTTAAAGCTAAATACAAGCCAGTAGCCAAGTTACAATCATAGGCCATATATTTCCTTAATAAATATCCCTGAGTGCTCAGAAGCTTTTTGGGGGGAATGGGCTCACATCATCTAAAGCATGCTTAATATCTACAGTAGTCCTCAGGTTATGACCCTAATTGGGGCTGGACGTTCGATCGCTAAGCGAAATGGTCATTAAGCAAAACATCAGTGACTGTGCCACTTAGTAATGGCAGTTCCGACAGTCCCAGCTGTGGTCATTAGGCAAGGACTGTACAGTTGTTAGGTGAGAATCTCATGCTTCTCCTGCCCTGTGAGAACTGCCTCTGCTTCAACTCCCCCACCCACCTATCTCCCCCCCAACTCTGCCCTTTTGGCTGCCCTGCACTCTGCCACCTACCCCTGCTGCCCGCCACCCCCACCCCCACTGACCTTCACCATCTTCTTCCTCCTGCTGCTGACCTGGGATCCAGGCACTGGGCAAGGATGCAACTCCAGAACACACACAGTGAGTGTGGTAGGACGGCAGAGCCTTGTCTGCCGAAGGGAGCTAGCCAGGCCCTGCTGGTGAGGAGACATTGGGACAGAGTCAGTGGAGGAGGCAAGGTGGCAGTGCAGGCAGGCAAGCCCTGTCTTCCACTGCTAGTGCAAGGAGTGATAGCCTGCAGACCATGCGACAGGATGAGATGGCGAGGCACAGCGTGCTGTCGCTGGGAGAGGTGGTGGCAGTGGCTCCCTGGGCGAAGGTGGTGGCTGTGCAGGAGATCTGCTCAGTGTGGTGGCAGAACTGGAGGACGCAGAGGGATGAGATGTAGTGTGCGCTCTTCAGCTCACTTTAGCAGCACTTCTGGAGAAACGGCCTGTGGGCTTCAACAAGGAGTGGAGGTGAGCCCAGCACCAACAGAGCTTGCCTGCAGGGCTGTGCTTGCTTGGCCCAGCCTTCCCTTCAGCAAGGCCTCACAAAGGGCCAGCAGCTTCCAATGTGAGCTGCAGAGTACGCACTGGAAGTGCTCCTGGAGAACTGGCCTGCGGGCTTCAGCATACTGGAAGCTGCTGTCCCTTTGCAAGGCCTTGCAGGGAGAGTTGAAGCAGGGGGGAGTTGAAGCAGAGGCAGTTTATGCAGGGCAGGAGAATGTCACCATGGGACACTGCAACCCGTCATAAATGCAGGCCGATCACCAAGTGCTCAAATTTTGATCATGTGATCACGGGACACTGCAATAGCCGGAACTTCAAGGACCAGTCATAACTACCTTCATTCAGCGAGATCATCACTTTGAATAGTTGCTCAAGGACTACCTGTATTGTCTATTTCAGGTTGCATGATTTGGCAACCTAAGTTGTGTTGCACATACAAAGCAACACTGCTCCTTTGCATCTTTTTCTCCCAACTACCATGCAGGTGGTAACACCTGACTTGGAAGCTAAGTGGAGTCAGGCCTCGAATGAGAAGAAACCAGGGAATACCATCAAGAGAGGGTAGATTCAGTAGTTGAACATCATCCCAGAAGAAAACAGGAACCATTTCACTACTGTTGCCAAGAAAACTGCATGCTTGTGTTTATGAAATCACCAGTGGCTGAGCTAGAAAGAGACTTCTTTTTTTAATCACTCTCCTGCAACCCATATTTCAACTAATTGGTAATCTTTGTGCCATGGTTAGCAGGACATAAGCATAAGTCCTATGTAATGAGACTGACCAGAAGAGCCCTGCTTATGTTGCTATCACTGAGTAGAGCGCTTAAGGTCTTATAGGTTGCAGTGCCTTAATTATAGAACTCCCTGTTTACTTAGTTAACTACTGGCAGTGACTCTAGTGAGCTTTCAGGCCCAGGCAAAAGTTCATCTAGGCTGAATTCATGCTGTTGTTTTCTGTTATAGAACAACAATAACTGTGTTAGTTTTTATGTCTTTTTTTTAATGATAGAAAATTTAAATAGATTCTCAATTCTTATACTTATAAGAATTATATATATTATAATTTATATATACTATATATAAGTTTATATATACTATATATACTATAAAGCCATATATTATAATTATAATTACTTATAATAGATATGGGTGCACATTTTCAATATATTGATGCAAAATGTTAAAACTATGCATCATATCCTGCTAAACATTTCACAGAGTATATCAGAAAAAAATATGTAAATAGGTTGAATTCTTCCTCAGTCTCTAGATCTGACAATATATTCACATGATTTTTGAAAATAAGGGAGGTGATGTAATGTTGCATATAAAGTTCACATTCATGTGAAATTTGCAAGTATGGAAATTATGCCAAAAATACTTTAAATGATGTTCTTTTTGATCAAGATTTATGGAGTTCTTGAGGTTCTCTGAGCTTGGTTGTTTTCTTGCAAATGTTTTGTTACCTGGCTAGGTAACATCTTCAGTGCTAGAATGGAATGGGGTTTGCTCTCTGTTTATAGTCGTGTGAAAAAGAAAGTACCCCCTCTTTGAGTTCTATGGTTTTATGTATCAGGACGTAATAAAAATCATCTGGTCCTTAGCAGTTCTCAAAAGCAGGTAAATACAACCTCAGATGAACCACAACACATGACATATCACACCATCATTTATTTTACAAAAAGAAAGCCAACATGGAGAAGCCATGTGTGAAAAACTAAGTACACCCTTACTGCTCCCATAGGTATGAAGAGGCTAAGTAGCAGCCACATGCTGCTAATCAAATGCCCTTGATCAGTTGATCATCAGCAAGTGTGACTACCTCTATAAAAGCTGAAGTTTTAGAAGTTTGCTGGTCTTGAGCATTGAGGTGTGTGTTAACACAATGCCAAAGAGTAAAGACATCAGCAATGATCCTAGAGATTGTTGCTGCCCATCAATCTGGCAAGAGTTATAAGGCCATTTCCAAACAATTGAAAGTCCATCATTCTACAGTGAGGAAGATGATTCACAAGTGGAAAACATTCAAGACAGTTGCCAATCTTCCCAGGAGTGGACGTCCCAGCAAATTCACCCCTAGGTCAGACTGTGCAATGCTCAGAGAAATTGCAAAATATCCAAGAGTTACATCTCAGACTCTACAGGTCTCAGTTAGCATGTTAAATGTTAAAGTTCATGACAGTACAATTAGAAAAAGACTGAACAAGTATGGTTTGTTTGGAAGGGTTGCCAGGAGAAAGCCTCTTCTCTCTAAAAAGAATATGGCAGCATGGCTTAGGTTTGCAAAGTTGCATCTGAACAAATCACAAGACTTCTGGAACACTGTCCTTTGGACAGATGAGACCAAAGTGGAGATGTTTGGCCATAATGCACAGCACCATGTTTGGCAAAAACCAAACAGAGCATATCACCACAAACATCTTATACCAACCATCAAGCATGGTGGTGGAGGGTTGATGATTTGGGCTTGTTTTGCAGCCACACGACCTGGGAACCTTGCAGTCATTGAGTCAACCATGAACTCCTCTGTATACCAAAGTATTCTAGAATCAAATGTGAGGCCATCTGTCCAACAGCTAAAGCTTGGCCGACGTTGTGTCATGCAACAGGACAATGATCCCAAGCACACCAGCAAATCTACAACAGAATGTCTGAAAAAGAAAAGAATCAAGGTGTTGCAATGGCCCAGACAAAGTCCAGACCTCCACCCAACTGAAATGCTGTGGCGGGACCTCAAGAGAGCTGTGCATAAACAAATGCCTGCAAACCTCAATGAACCGAAGCAATGTTGTAAAGAAGAGTGGGCCAAAATTCCTCCACAAAGATGTGAGAGACTGATGAAGTCATACAGAAAACAATTACTTCAAGTTATTGAGGCTAAAGGTGGTTCTACAAGCTATTGAATCATAAGGTGTACTTAGTTTTTCACACATGGCTTCTCCATTTTGGCTTTCTTTTTGTAAAATAAGTTGTTGTTCATCTGAGGTTGTATTTACCTACTTTTGAGAACTGCTAAGGACCAGATAATTTTTATTATGTCCTGATACGTAAAACCACAGAACTCAAAAGAGGGTGTACTTTCTTTTTCACATGACTGTATATACTGTGGCATGCCCTGCCAGTGTTGCTGGGGGGCGGGGTTGTTTTATTTTTTCCCTCTGGTAGTTCCTTGATTAGGGTATTGTTTACTGCTTGATTGTATGTCTGGTGATAATCTTGGTGTTAATCTCTGCTTATCTGGGTGATGATTCCTGGTGAGGAGATGTTCCGGTCTTTTGTTTTCCTTTCTTTTGTCTCTTTTGAATAGTGTGTAGATGTTGTTTATCTCTATGTGCCTGTTGATGGCTGCCTTGTCTGAATACCAAGCTTCCAAGAATTCCCTCACATTTTTGGATTTAGCTTAGTCAAAGATGCTGACAGTTTCCCAGTTGAAACTATGGTTCAGTCTGTCCATGTGTTGTGAGATTAAGGAGTTTTCATCATGTCTTTTGACTGCTAGTTGGTGTTCATGGATGTGCTCTGCAAGCCTTCTGACTGTCTGTCCTACATAGTGGTTGCTACAGTCCTTACACTGTATGTTGTAGATGACTCCTGTTTTTTCTTCTTGGGCTACTGGGTCTTTTGGTTTGCTTAAGATGTTTTGGAGGGCTTTAGTTGGTTTGTGTGCTATAGTGATGCTGCCTGGTTGTAATAGTCTGTTGGTAGTTTCTGAGACGTTTCAGATGTATGGCAGTGTTATCCTTTTCATAGCTTGTGTTGGTTGTGTTGTAGTAGGTTGAGTGGTCAGGCACTTTTTGATAAAGTTGTGCGGATATCCATTTTGTTGGAAGATGTTGTATAGCAGTCAGAAGACATGATGAAAACTCCTCAATCTCACAACACATGGACAGATTTAACCATAGTTTCAACTGGGAAACTGTCAGCATCTTAGACCAAGCTAAATCCAAAAATGTGAGGGAATTCTTGGAAGCTTGGTATTCAGACAAGGCAGCCATCAACAGGCACATAAACAACATCTACACACTATTCAAAAGAGACAATAGAAATGAAAACAAAAGACCAGAACATCTCCTCACCAGGAATCATCACCCAGATAAGCAGAGATTAACACCAAGATTATCACCAGACATACAATTAAACTGTAAACTATACTCTAACCAAGGAAGTACCAGGAGAAGAAAAAAATAAAAATAACACCCCCCCCCCCAACACTGACAGGGCAAGCTACTGTATATAAACAGAGAGCAAACCCCCCCTCCATTCTAGCACTGAAGATGTTACCTAGCCAGGTAACGAAACATTTGGGAGAAAACAACCAAGCTCAGAGAACCCCAAGGACTCCACAGTTCAACCCTGAGCTACACATATTCTCTTCTATGAATCAAGATTTGTTGATTCATTAACTGGTTTTCATATTACCAGGAAAATGGAATCAGTTATACACATGCATGCACACACACAGAGTACCAAGAATATGGTCACTGACAGAAGAAATGGTTTTTGCTCATTATTTTTTGCTTCAACAGATTTAAATGGAAATAGTACTTGGCTGGCATTTCTTCCTGTTGCTCCAGTAGAGATGACAGCAGCTGGAATCCTGACAACTGCAGCATTCTCTGTGTTCTTAGGATTAATTTCTTTCCTGCTACTTGGACATTTGTTATTGTTTCATCTTTATCTCTGTAAGTAAGACATTTCTAGAAAAAAAAAGTCACACAATATTTTTGATTGTTTATTATGGTCTACGTCCAGTCAGTTTAACGGAAAGAAATACAAAAACATGAAAAGAACAGAACAAATAAAATGCATAAGACATTATCATACCAGAGGGAGTGAGGACCATATAAGCTATCTGAAATACGTCATCTGGTCAAGGCCCCAAATCAAATAAGATTGTTGTTAGTTGTCATAGAACACTAAAATAAAAAATTGTTTACCATCAAGGGCATGTTCAAGGATACTTATGCAATCAATACATTTATCTTTGCTACATGGGAGCAAAATGGGACAATTAACAGTCTAGAAGCTGTTATGGATTTTGTAAGTGTCCCAGTGTCCCAGATGGTGGCTACAGTGAATCTTTAAAACTGCAGCCCAAAATGTAGCTATTGAGTGGGTAATATTGGTCTGGAAGTCTGACAGAAGAAGTGAGATCCATATTTTGTCTTCTTGACTTGGTAAATCCTTTAGTAGATGAGAGATTAGCATGGCGCGTAGATCCCTTAAAAATCACAGTATAAGGCATAAGACACATTCTTAATTGAGCAGAGTAGTTCCAGATTAAGGGATTTTTCTGTTTCTGCTCTCAATAACAACTGAGGGAAGAGCATCTAGTCTAGCTGAGGAAAAAAACAACAACCTTTGCAGTGGATAGAACTTGTCAGATATTGGCAATAATTGGCTAGGCTATAGCTATAGGAGATTTTCCATAGTTTAACCTGTTGCCACTAATTTGTACACTGAAGCTTAATTTAGGATTTGCAGGATGGATACCAAAGAATGAGAACACCAAGGGAGATGCCAATATGGCAACAAACTTTGAAGAAAGTTTATTAAGAAATTGTCCCTAAAGGAAGGTTAGATATTAATGAGGATTAAGTGTCTAGCAGGCACTGGATGCCTGCTATAACAAAAGAGGGAAATAATTATCCGATTGGGGTTAGAGCAAAAAGTTTATCTCACAACTTGCAAGAGTAAATAGCAAGAGCTAGCTTGTCTAAGCAGCCTCTCTTCCATGTGTTAATTAAAAAATGCAGGTCAATCACAGGATACCACCCCATGTCAAAGATTCTCTGTTTTATCTCTCATTGTTAGAGAAAATAGCCTACTTGGGCTATACATCATTTTTAGCTGATACCTGAGAATAACTATGTAGGTACAAGGCTCTGTTCTTGTGACATCCAGTTCCAATCTTATGGCACAATGGTGATACATTTAGGAACTCACAAAATCAATCTTAGGAATTTAAGATTGCACCTTCACTAGTGGGGTGAAGTTGGTTTAGGGATGAGTTGTACACCATAGAGTAGCTGTGCCATTACCTTGGCCTCATAGTTTCAGTGCAGCAAGAATGAATTGTCCTCCCCTGGTATTAAAAAAAGAGAATGGCTGTACCCTTTTCTGAGCCCCTTGGGACAGGTATTCTAGATGGATATCTTGCCTCTCAGATTCATGAAAGTTTGTATCTAGGTCCTTGACATATTTTATTACTGTTGATAGTGCAACTACACTTTTTTGTTCTCCTAGCAAAGCTCAAAATTTTGATTTTTCTGGTAGTTGATTAACAGTGTTGGTTAACAATTCTTGGTCTTTGCAGTAGTGTGTGAGTGCTTTTAAGGCTCTTTTCAACCCTATGATTAAACATGAGAGGATGGCCTTTAGGTCAGCATAAAGGAGGATTAAGATATACCTCTTGGCCAGTTTAGGGGGGATGAAAATTCAAGATGTTTTAGATGTGAGACCACCAAATGTATATAAAAGTTAAAAAGTAGTGGGGCAAGAACATGTCCTTGTTTAATGCCCTGGGTTAGGGGGATTGGGTTGCAAAGCAGTTTTTCCTGCCCTTCATTTTTACTGGCATGAAGCTACAATGTCTGAAAGTTGCAATGGCTGGCTGGCTTGTTTGAATTCAAGACCAAGAAAACTGTTCCTTTGCTGTTACACAACAATCACATTCCCTTTTATTATTGCAAGGACAAACATTCAGTTACTAAGTCCTCATCCTTTATTTTCTTAATAACAGATTCTCTGCTGTGACCAAATCTTCTATGCCATTTTGCAGGATTATTATTAGTATGTATCCTGCTGCTCTGTTTCCTCTAGGTTGCATAGGTTCCAGGAAATTAGCTCCTGCTTTCCTTTCAATATTATTTCATGTTTCTAAAAGTCAATTTTAAGCACAATTTTACAGCCATGTTGCATAAGTTGACACAGGATTGAACTGTGGAGTCCTTGGGATTCTCTGAGTTTGGCTGTTTTCTTGCAAAGGTTTCATTACCCAGCTAGGTAACATCTTCAATGCACTGAAGATGTTACCTAGCTGGGTAACAGTAAGTTTACAAGAAAACAGCCAAGCTCAGAGAACCCCAAGGACTCCACAGTTCAATCCTGAGCTACACATATTCACTTCTATTGTTAACATAAACTTTTGTAATTTGCATCCAATTCTTGTACTTAATATGCTTCTTGAAAAATTATTTTTCTGCTTTCATTATGATTTCTGCTTTCATTATAATTTATCAGACATTTTAGTTTAATACTGCCTTTTCTACACATATCTATCAACATTCCATTTGTTAACTTTTTTTTAACTTTTCCTTGTTAAGATTTATCAAGGCCTATAAGCACATTTTTGTTGTAGAAATATTGACGTGATATCCAGCAAAAATCTGTTTTTCTTTTCAAATCCAGAATCATGTCCAATTTCAAGTAGGCATTTTTTGCTAACATAAATACTGTTTGTCTGCTCCTCATTGTTTTGGCAATTCCTGTGTAGACTTGATTTTTCTTTTAGGAACATTTGATCTCATTGGATCTTAACTCTGTAAAATCTGCATTCTACTTTTTTATTGCAGTAATAACAGACTACATTTCACCCTTTTATCTTGTTTAGAAAATTTCCTTCAGGTACGAATTTCCTTCAGATACATTGTTCAAATAATGGTGGTATGCCTCCAGTTTGGCAATTACATTCTCAAGGGAAATTTGATCATGAAACCTGCTTAACTCTACTGTATCTGTACAATTTTATGGTAACAAACCTAATAACAATTCATCAGAAATGTTCAGACTTTTTTTTTGTAACTTCTGAATAGATTCTCTAACACATATTCCATTAAACTTCCATTCCTTGATAATTTCAGATTTATGAGTTTCTGAGCACTGAAGTATTATTGCTCATTTTTAGTGTTCAATCTTAGAATTATTTCAGATTATAATAATTTATCTTTTTGCATCCAAGCTATCAGGCTTGAGCTTCCTCTGGACATGGCATGTCCAAAACATCTGAGAGGCCAAGCTTTTCAAATATGCTCCAGATGCTCTTTCCCATCTTCAAGCATGAGATTTTTCTAGTCTTGATGTTGCTGCCATTTTTTCAGAAAACTTTATGCTAATATTTAATTCAATTCAATTCAATTCATTACAGTCGTAGACCAGTACAAGCAGAGTGCTCTGTGAATATATATAAATCTATTGTAATAGATAATAAACAAAATAATTTAAGACAAAGTTAAAATACATTTATAAAACAACCTAACTAGCATATATGAGTGAGGTCCAGGATGCAGTCTATATTTAAATGATAAAGTAGACACTGTAATTATATAAAGTAAAATAACATCTAAAATTACAAGAACATGATATCTAAAATGTAAATGAATTACAGTTCAATTAGGATGTTGTAAGCCCTACTGAGTGTTTACAATGTGTGGGCTCTGAGCATTGGTTTAGTTGTATGCTTGACCAAGCACTTGGAAATAAAAATTGGGTTCTTTTTTGTGACTGGGTGCTCCAGGGTGCCCAGTGTTCAGTTCTGGCTCCCTGCTGGGCCTACAACCCTTTTGTTAGAAAATTACTGTGGGTAATTTCATGGTTAGTTTATACCTAGCACACTCCTAGTCAATCCTGAAATCCAAATCAGAGCAAGCATACAGGCCACTCAGTTCAGCTATTAAAAATATTACTTGATGTGTATTTACTAAACATAATCAAAAATTTAAAAAAAAACAGTAAATTGACAAAACAGGACATAAAACAGGCAAAAGCAAGAAGAGACATGAATTATTTATATTATCTCTATCAGTCAAAAGACAGAACTTTCCAGAGCTACTAAAAACAATACCATGGGTAAAGCATGGACAGCCCCAAAGGGAGTGGCCTTTTGTTTCCAGCCTTAACTGTTTTTGTACATAACAGCAGCAGAACAGAGATGGAAAGTAGAACAGCAAGCGATCCTTCTTCTATTCTGCACTATTAAAAGCAATTTGGTGGACAGGGATGATATGTCCAAACATTCTTCCTCTTATCTTCTTCCTCTTTTATTTTGTGTGCTTTTGAGTCGGTGTTCACTCCTGGCAACTGCATGGACAAGTCCCTGCAGTTTTCTTGGTAAGGTTTTTCAGAAGTGGTTTGCCCTTCCTGCTTCCTAGGGCTGAGAGAGAGTGACTGGCCCAAGGCCATCCAGCTGGCTTTTTGCCTAAGGCAGGACTAGAACTCACAGTCTTCTGGTTTCTAGCCTGGTGCCTTAGCCACTACCCCAACCTGGGTCTCCTTCCTCCTCTAGCAGCATTAAAAAAAAATTAAATATGTGTTGAACAACTATCCAGTGGATTGCAGAAGAATAATGTTAGCTTAGTGGGGATCTGAGTAACTTTTTCTTAGAAGATAACTTTGGCAATGCCATTGAAAAGATGCTGTTTTCTTCTTTCATGTGATATGTGAAGGGATGCATATTAGCACATTCATATTTGTTCAGTTTTCATTTTGAACTTGTAATAACTTTAGGATTGCGTTAAATGTCATTTCCAAGTTGTACTCATATGTGGTGCTTCTAAATCAGCAACAATAACTCTTGATGGGAATATTTTGCAGTCAGAATGAATTTTATATCCTTTACCCTTTTTCACTATCAGGATGGAGATTTTTTTTAATGTAAGCCTCATACTTGTCCAATGTTGTTCATATACACAATAACATATTCATTGGAAGTACCATGCAATATATTATAATAATCAGCAACATGCATTACTAATATAGGTTGTACTTAAAGACAGTGGGTATGCTAACTGATATAAACTACATATAATAAACTGCAAATATGCAGGAATGTATTGTTTTAAAAATAAAGTGCAAATAATGTCTCTGTTTCCAGTAGGTAAGAAGATGAATACATATGAATATATGACGCACCATCGACTTAAACAGTGTACTACATCTCAAGAGATGAGTGTTACAGTAGCATTAGATACAACTTGCAGAAAGGAACCTTTACAGGTAAAATTATAAGCAATCTTTTGGCATTCTTTAATTTCACTTTCCTCCTTCGATGCCTGTTTCTACCCCTATAAAAACTCAAAGACCAAAGTTTTCTAATGAGAAAAAAATACAGAACAGCTAAAGAAATCAGTATGACACCAAAACAGTGAATATCTGAAAACACAAAAGGACACATGTAGGAGGTAGAAAGAGGAGTAGTAGAGACAGTATCCCAGAATTACAAAGATGGTGTCTGGAAAGCTAAGGCCAAGGGTAACAAAGGATGCTAAGAAAACAAAACATTAAATATGTTCTTTAAATATGTTCAAAATAAAAGGAAGTGAACATGAGCTCAGTAAAGTTAGCAAAATACCAGTAATAAAAAAGCAACTCCTATTATAGTTCTGTCCTTTTCAACAAGAAGGTACATGGTCCATTAAGCAATTGTTAGGAGAAAGACTTAAAGCCTAAGTTTGATAGAAACACAGTCAGAGAATACTTCTTACTTTAAATGAATATATATACTGTATATGTGTGTGTGTGTGTGTGTGTGTGTGTGTGTATGAAATGAATATATATAACTATATACTAGGGTAATGAAGAAACTTGCTGATGGTCTGGCCAAAATTTTATATATTATCTTTGAGAAATGTTGGACAATGGGTGAGATGCCAGACAAATGGAGGAAGAAACATTTTGTTCCTTGTTCTTCACATGACAAAACAGCACCCCTTTAAAAAGTAGCTGGTAAATTTACCCAGTGCTGAGAGACCTGAATAAATAAAATTCAGCTTTTCCATTCCAAAGAAGCCTCTCCCATGGAATCCTAACTGATGTAAACTAGATTGTGCCTTTATTTTCCCAGGGTTTGTGAAGAAGGTGGGTTCAGTTATTCTTCACCAACCCCATCCACACCACACATACAAGCCCCCAACAGTCACCCAACCTCTCCCACACCAAAGGGGGGTTAACACCTTTGAAAGACTAGGAGGTCAAGAGTGGCTAGTTTCCTTTGCAGAAATGGCAGAGCTAAGAGAGAGAGAAAAAGGGTTGAGATCTGATTGGGCTACCCTTTCTGGAATACAAGAAAGATACGGTTTCTACCTGTGTTTGTCCTTGCTTCTGTATGATCTTGACTTTTTTTCTATTGTTCCCTTTCCTGGGAGACAGTCATCATGCAGAGATAGCCAGTAACTGTCTTTGAGCTTTGCTACAACATCAGCAATAAGTGGATGGAATTTTTCATTACAGCTGTGAATCAACTAGTTCAATGTTTGAGACAGAACTCTCTGCTCCTGTCTACTCTATATGGACTACCCTCTCCCAGCCAGCTAGAGGAGATCAAGCTGCAGCTGGAAGATGTGCAGTTGTGCGAGGTTGCCTTGCAAGGAAGGCCTTTCCAGTTAAATATGCCTGTGCACTAGGGACTCTGGCTACAATGACTATAGGTCTATTTAGGCTGAAGGAACATCGACCAAATGCAGGCTGCAAAGAACACCATACTTTGCTCTCATTACTACTTTTCACCTCTCCTCAAACACTTGGCATGGCAATAGGGGAGTCCATGCAGCTGAATCAATCGCACTTGCCTCTCTTCAAAAGAGAAGATTTGGCCATCTACCGGACCAATGTTTGTTTTGCGGAGAACTGAACCACTTTGTCTAGGGTTGCCCTACTAAACTGAATGCCTTGATGGTATCAGGTTCTGTCATAATTTACAGTTTGATTACACATTATGCAATATAAATTCAGGCTCCAAAACCAAACAAGCATTCGATCCACCCAAACAGGCCTCCCAACCTTTCTTTTGCCCTCCCACCTATCATCCCACCATTTCAGGTGGATGTCTCTAATAAGAATGTGAGAAAAGTTATACAGTAGTAGTATCTACTTCTCCTTTTATTGGTTCATTTCTTTCTTTTGAACAAATTGTATCTTTCCAGGACTCATGAGATCCATCCCACCAAATTTCAGTAATTCCTACAATATCATACTTGCCCTCCTGTACTAGGGCTTCAAGTTGCCTATTTATTCCCCATAATCTGAGGAATATTTGAGCCTGCTGAATCTGCTGATGTATTCTTGAGTACCCCTTCCTTTTACCTTTTCCTTCCTTGTTGTAAAGTTTACTGCTTTTGGTCTTATGTTTTGGATGTGGCTCTAAGTAATGTTTGTTCTACAGTAATTTCGGATGTGGCTCTAAGTTTTCTTGATAACACCATCCCTTGAGTTAGCAGTTCCTCTCCAGAATTCTCTGTTACTTCCTCAGGCCATGACCATCAGTCAGAAGTCTGGATGAAAATATCACCTGTGCTCTGAACTCTTGCTTTTCTGCCTAGCTCCTCATAGTTGCTCAATATTCTTTCCAAGCTCTTTCTGGCAATGTAATTTGTTCTAACATAAAACAGTAGGTTTGATTAGTTGGGTCAGCTTTTCCATCGTGCCTTGGATCTTCGCCCCTGGGAGATAACACACTTCCCTTGATATATCTGGTCTGCAAACTGCAAACACATCTTGTCTGCAGATTGCCTCTGGGTAGCAAGTCATGAATCACCATCACACATCTTTTCTTCTTTGGGGAGTCATTGGATTCCTTGTCTCCATGGCAGTCTGACCTTCTCTCCTTTCTGTTCCTGGAATGCTGGGTGAAAACCCTTCTGTAGAACACTGAGAGACTTCCTTTAGGCAGAGTGCCTGAAATTGTGCAGCTTCACTTGTTTGGGATGGCATGAGGATTCCTGTCTGGACAGGGGGTAAATTAGCTTCCGAGCCAATCAAATTCTGATTCGGTTGTTCACCAAGTATTTTCCCGCCATATAGCCAACACTTACCTGTTACAGCTCAGTTCAGTCTGGCTGCCTTTAACTTTCAATTTCTTGCCACCCTTCATCCAATTTTCTATAGTTCCCTATTTTGTTGTTGTTGTTGTTCAGTCGTTAAGTCGTGTCCGACTCTTCGTGACCCCATGAACCATATTGCGCCAGGCCTTCCTGTCCTTCACTGCCTCCCTGAGTTTGCTCAGTTTCATGCTCATTACTTCAGTGATGCTATCTAACCATCTCATCCTCTGCCGTCCTCTTCTCCTTTTGCCTTCAATCTTTCCCAGCATCAGGGTCTTTTCCAAAGACTCCTCTTTTCGCATTAGGTGACCAAAGTATCTGAGCTTGAGCTTCATTATCAGTCCTTCCAATGAACAATCAGGGTTGATTTCCTTTAAGATTGACTGGTTTGACCTCCTAGCAGTCCAGGGGACTCGTAAGAGTCTTCTCCAGCACCACAGTTCAAAGGCATCAATTCTTCGGCGCTCAGCCTTCTTTATGGTCCAGCTCTCACAGCCATACATTACTACTGGAAAAACCATAGCTTTGACTATCCGGATCTTTGTTGGCAAGGTGACGTTTCTGCTTTTTAATATGCTATCTAGGTTTGCCATAGCTTTCCTTCCAAGGAGCAAGCGTCTTTTAATTTCATGGCTGCAATCTCCGTCTGCGGTGATCTTGGAGCCCAAATAAATGAAGTCTGTTACTGCTTCCATTTCTACTCCTTCTATTTGCCAGGAATTGATGGGTCCAGATGCCATGATCTTAGTTTTTTTAATGTTGAGTTTCAAGCCAGCTTTCGCACTCTCCTCTTTCACCCTCATCAAGAGGCTGTTTAGTTCTTCTTCACTTTCTGCCATTAGGGTGGTATCGTCTGCATATCTGAGGTTATTGATGATTCTCCCTGCAATCTTAATTCCGGCTTGTGATTCTTCCAGCCTGGCATTTCTCATGATGTACTCTGCATATAGGTTAAATAAGCAGGGTGACAGTATACAGCC
Source organism: Python bivittatus (assembly GCF_059951505.1). NCBI lineage: Eukaryota > Metazoa > Chordata > Lepidosauria > Squamata > Pythonidae > Python > Python bivittatus. Next base: position 60,259,182 of record NW_028277088.1, read on the forward strand.
TTGTTGTACTCCTTTCCCTATTTTGAACCAATCGGTTGTCCCGTGACTGGTTCTAACTGTTCTTCTTGGCCCGCATACAGATTTCTCAGGAGACAGGTAAGATGGTCTGGTACCCCCATCTCTTTAAGAATTGGCCACAGTTTGTTGTGATCCACACAATCAAAGGCTTTTGCATAGTCAATGAAGCAGAAGTAGATGTTTTTCTGGAACTCTCGTGCTTTCTCCATGATCCAGCGAATGTTGGCGATTTAATCTCTAGTTCCTCTGCCTCTTCGAAACCCAGCTTGTACATCCGGTAGTTCTCGGTTCATGTACTGCTGAAGCCTAGCTTGTAGGATTTTGAGCATAACCTTGCTAGCATGTGAAATGAGTGCAATTGTGTGATAGTTTGAGCATTCTTTGGCATTGCCCTTCTTTGGAATTGGAACGTAAACTGACCTTTTCCAATCCCGTGGCCACTGTTGCGTTTTCCAAACTTGCTGGGATATTGAGTGCAGCACTTTAACAGCATCATCTTTTAGTATTTTAAATAACTCAGCTGGAATACTGTCATCTCCACTAGCTTTGTTGTTAGCAATGCTTCCTAAGGCCCACTTGACTTCACTCTCTAGGATGTCTGGCTCAAGGTCAGTGACCACACCAGCATGGACATCAGGGACATTAAGATCTTTCTTGTATAGTTCTTCTGTGTATTCTTGCCACCTCTTCTTAATCTCTTCTGCTTCTGTTAGGTCCCTGCCTTTTTTGTCCTTTATCATGCCCATCTTTGCACTAAATGTTCCTTTGATATCTCCAATTTTCTTGAAGAGATCTCTAGTCTTCCCCATTCTATTGTTTTCCTCAATTTCTTTGCATTGTTCATTTAAGAAGGCCTTCTTATCTCTCCTTGCTATTCTCTGGAAATCTGCATTCAGTTGCTTATATCTTTCCCTTTCACCCTTGCTTTTTGCATTCCTTCTTTCCACAGCTATTTGTAAAGCCTCATCAGACAGCCATTTTGCTTTCTTGCAAAATGGCTTTCTTTCTTTCCTGTCTTTTTCCTTGGGATGGTTTTAGTTGCTGCCTCCTGTACAATGTTACAGACCTCCGTCCATAGTTCTTCAGGCACTCTGTCTACCAAATCTAATCCTCTAAATCTATTCATCTATTCATCACCTTCACTGTGTACTCACAAGGAATATGATCTAAATCATACCTGAGTGGTCTAGTGGTTTTCCCTACGTTCTTCAATTTAAGCCTAAATTTTGCAGTAAGAATGCAGCGATCCTTACATTAAGCCAGGATTCACCCTTGAGCTCTACCCCGAGTAAACCTACCGAGGAGTGCTCACGTTCTTTCACTCGCCAACGACCTACTGGACTTGAGCAACTCGCGGAGCGATGGCAAGCAATAGCGAGGGTGCAAGTTCGCGGTGCGGCGAGGGATCCGAACCCGAGACCCCAACAGCGGAGGAGACGGTCCAGAGGACAAGAAGGAAGGAGGAACCCACACTCACCTCTCGAGACGTGAGATGTTCCATCGACGTGGAAATGGGACCCAGAGACCTGTCAGGACACAGAGTCATGATGCAGCGGGGTTCAGGGTCCCGGGGCAGAAAACTGGAGGAGCGGATGTCCCGGATGGAGAGTGACATCTGATGATGGCTAATGGCCATGCAGGGCATTGCTTTGTGGATCCAGGGCCCAAGATGGGGCAGCCCTGGGCGTCGATGCGGAAGCAGGGGCCAGCACGGGGCCCATGTCCAGGCTGGCAGCGGCAGCTAGCCCGGTGGGAGGTGCAGCGGGGGACCGGTGGGCAGCAGAGGCACTCAGGTTCAGAAACCTGAAGAGCAGGTTCTCGGGGGATCCCGAGCAACTGCCCTGCTTCCTCATGCAGGTGAGGAATTTCATGGACCACAGTGGGCACCTATTCAGCAATGACAGGGAGTGGGTTGCCTATGTGGCCGACCTATTAGAGGGGCAGCCAGCCAGATGGGTCGTCCACCTGTATGATGCCAACACGGCAGAGCTTGAAGACTTCCCCGAGTTCATGCAGGCACTCAGGGACAGATTTGAAGATACATTGAGTGCCAGACAAGCCTGGGATGAGATCCAGTAGCTGCGCCAGGGGGGCAAGACAGTGTCCGAGTATTCCTTGGAGTTCTGGTGCATCACAGAAAAGCTCATCGACTGGCCGGAATCCCTGAAAGTCGACTACTTCCAGAATGGATTCCACCTGGAGATCCTGGAGAGAGCACTTGGCAGAGATGATCCAGAGACACTGAAGGAGTGGATCTGGCTAGTGGGGATGGTGGAGGCCGCCTGGAACTGAATTAAGCAGAGGTCCAGAGCCCAGAAGTTAGCCAAGCCTGAGCAAGACAAGGCAACTCAGGAGGAGAGACGTGGGAGCCAGCAGCAGACCCCCGGCGATGGAGAAGCCCAGCGGAAAGCAGGACTCTGTTACTGGTGCAGGGGGAAAGGGCACCGGGTGGCGCAGTGCCCCTCGGAGCAGGACACCCTGGTGAGCCGCACAGAGGATGGAAGTCAGAAGCCTCCAGGCAACCCACCCCCAAATCGGCCCCGAAAGCACGGTGGAGTGTGGGGGGACCGGCTGGTCCACCCCTGAGTCCGAGTCTTCAGGGAAAGAGACCAAGCCAGCAGGAAATGACCGCCACATGCACTGAACCATGTCCCAGTACGGGCAGAGGCAACACGACATGAAGACCTGCTGGTAAGCAGGGACTGCCCACCCATGCAGGTGAAGGTCTACCTCAAGGGGTGAGATCGGGGGTGAACCTCGAGGCTCTCCTGGACTTGGGGTGTACTCGTTGCCTCATCCACCCAGTGCTGGTATTGGGGCTGGGGCTCTGGGTGCAGAAACTCAGGGAGCCCATAGTGTTTAGCCAGCTGGACGGGTCGATAGCGGGGGGTGGGGGGACTGGTGCAGTATTACACTGAGCCAGTCAAGATGATGATCGGGACCCATCGAGAGGAGCTGCAGTTCGTGGTTACTCTGATGGCTTACTATGCGCTGGTGCTAGGCTTGGCATGGCTCAAGCTTAGGAACACCTACATTGACTGGACATCTGAAGCCCTGTGGTTCGGTGGTACCAGTGAGCAAGCGAGAGCAGACCACGAGGTGGGCATGACAGCGAGGCACCCAGCAGCACCAGAGGTGCCAGCAGAGAAGGAGGGGGTCCAGAGGCACCAACCTGGGGTGGCAGCAACTCCAGGACCATGCGGTTCACAAGTGGCGGCAGCAGAGGCGGAATTGGCGGCAGCAGGAGCCGAGCGGACACTACCAGGCGGATGAGGGGATGGCAGCAGTATCCTGGGACCCTACCGCCACCTGGAGGTGGTCTTCAGTGAGGCAGAGTCAGATCAGCTGCCTCCCCACCGACCCACAGACTGTGCAATTGAACTGGAGCCCAGGGCCAAGCTACCTAAGCCCAAAATGTACTCTATGTCAGGGAAGGAGATGGCTGCCCTGAGGAAGTTCATTGATAAAAACTTAGAGGCTTCATCCAGCCAGCAAAGTCCCCGATGGTGGGCCCAGTGCTTTTCCGGGAAAAGAAGGATGGCTCACTGTTGCATTATAACACCCCATCATATGCTAGGCATTTCTGTTAGTGCAGACTAGTAAAATCAGTCGAACGCTAACAAGGAAGCTAGCATGGAAAATACCAGCAACAACCTGGGGAAAAGCCTCAAATTTCAGGAGGCAAGCCCCTGCAGCTTGTCACGTGCTCAATCGGAGCACATGATCCCTTGTGTTTCATGTATTATCATATATAGTTATGAGCTTGTATTAGGTAGTGTGACGTATATATGCTTAACCCTGCCCTCTGATGTACTCAATAAAAGAGGTTTCCAGACTCCGGTCTGGGCGCTCTCATCCCCCTCGAAGGAGAATCAGTTTGGTGTCTTCTTTCCCCTCACTTGTGAGAGGCCCGCGGTAACTGCGTGAATGTTACAACTGGTGACCCCGACGTGATTCCCAATAACTGTGTAATCGTCCGTCGCTCCGCCTGAGACCTCCGATACTTATGCCCGAGAAAGGGCTCAACGCGTCCCAGCCGCCTGTCGGTTCCCTCGTAAGTATCGGAGGCGGGTTGTCCAAGCCCCAGGTTGCGCACCTCCGCGAACTTGGAAACCTTCTCAAGGCTTCTTCTCCCTCCGCCTGAGACCTCCGGTACTTACGCCCGAGAAAGGGCTCAACGCGTCCCAGCTGCCTGTCAGTTCCCTCGTAAGTATGGGAGGCGGGTTGTCCAAGCCTCAGGTTGCACACCTCCGCAAACTTGGAAACCTTCTCAAGGTTTCTAACATCATTCTTTCTAATCGAGGCACCCCATTGCCTCCAATTAAGCAAAAAAGGCTAGCTGAACTGCTAAAATATGTCTGGCTCAAATGTCCGGTCTATCCTGAGACTGGGTCAACAAAAGTTACATTGTGGAGAAAGATTTTGAAGTATTTAAATGAGCCACCAAAAGCTCCACAGCAAATTATTGTCTCCTGCCATATTCTTTTAGAAGCTCTGGAAGTTTACGATGAGGAGCCAAGGATGGCTGCTGCTGCAATCACGGCGCCTTCTCTTTACGAGGGCCATTCACCATCGGCCCCCCATCTCCCTCTAACAACAAAAGGAAAGGGATGAGGAACTTAGGGCCATTTGCCATCGGGCCCCCCTCTCCCTCTAACAACAAAGGAAAGGGATGAGGAACTTTTCCCTCCTCCGGCAACTCCAACTGCCGGACCCCTGGTACGCGCCATGATAGAGGCTCGTGCTAGAGGGGAATTAGATTTGGAGGATATGCAATCTTGTGCTGCCTTCCCTGTCTCATATATTCCCGATCCCAACAACCCCAATAACCCTCCTACCCAAGTGTTTGCTCCTCTGTCTTATAAAGTTGTAAAGGATATTAAAACTGCTGTAACTACTTATGGCTTACAATCTCGCTATTCTATGGGCTTGTTTCTAACACTTGCAAATTCTTCTGACATGATGATTTCTGATTGGCAAATGCTGTGTAATATGATTTTAACTCCTGCTCAGTATGTTGTGTGGTGGTCAGAATATCAAAAACAAATTGCCCTTATTGTGCAGGGTGGTCTCCCTGCAAATGTAACCATTGATCACTTGCTGGGACAAGGAATTTTTACAACTGCTGCCGCTCAAATCAACTCTCCAAGGGCTTCATTTCCCTTGGTTTCACAAGCAGCTGTATCTGCATTGTGGAAAGTTGATGATTCCTCAGCCACCCCCACACAATCCTTTTCAAAAATCATGCAGGGATCTACTGAAAATTATTCCAAATTTCTTAGCCGTCTCCAATTAGCCATCGAGCGTCAAATTGACAATGAGGACGCTCGTAATGAATTGTTATTAAAACTAGCTTATGAAAATGCAAATGCTGATTGTCAAAAGGTTTTGTAGCCCATTTTTGCTCGTCCCGGAGCTACTTTTGCTGACTTTTTACGTGCTTGCCGTATCGTTGGCACCACGAGTCAAAAAAAATGGAGGCTCTTGCTGCTGCGATGCACCAAAATCAGCCACTTCCTGCTTCTTCTTCGCGCCCCACCGGAAATTGTTTCAATTGTAGTAAGCCTGGGCATTTTAAGGCTCAGTGTAGATATGAGGAAGAGCAAATATATCTTGCAACCAGTAAAGTTTTGTTGTTACTTTAAATTCACTGGGTCTCCGTGTATTCCGAAGAACCTCTTGTGCCTCAGTGTTCGGTTGGAAGTGATTTGTGTGTTTCCCCAATTATTTCCCCGCTGTTGACCAGGGCTGTGTGTCTGTCTGCTCCAGCCGCACCTATCTGGAAACCCAGGTAGAAAGCAAAGGGGGCTGACAAGATCCGCATGCCTCAACAGGCTGTGAGTGTGTGTGTGAGTGACCATAGGCTGAACCTGGGAGCAGCGTCTGTAACATACCCATTAGACTTGGCCACTTTGGAAACAGATCTGTGAGAAGCAAGGAAAGCTGTTGGAAATGTTGGAGAGGAAAGTAAAGTAAAGACTGTGGGGGAGGTGCAAATAATAAGAGATAGGTGGGAAAGAAGTGGGGGAGACAGCAGGAATAGGAATTTGTGGAGTAATCAGGAGCAGAGAGTAGGGAATGGAGAGGAGCGTGTGCAAGTGTGGCGAAAGCTGAAAGAAAACATGGATGGGATGGGGCTCCTACTAGAAGCTTGTAGGAGTGGGTGAAGCAGTTATAGAGAAGTCAGGGAGGAAAGCATGGATCAGAAGAGGAAGATGAAGGGAAAGTTAAGGAGAAAGAGCAGTTTTTTTGCTGCTCCAGCAGGAACTGAAGCTGGAAGGGGAGGATATTGGAATTGAAATCCCGAATGGCTTAAAAACCTAGCAGAACTAAGAACAGATATAGCTAAAGCCTTAGAACAAACTGATGCTGTTTCCAAAGAATCCAAAATTACATTAAACCAGGGGATCAAGTTAAAAAAAGGAAAACCAGGAGGAGCCCTGGGACCACGATGGAAGGGACCACATATAGTCCTTGATGTAATTTCACCCCATCTAGTGTACCTGGACACAAACAGATGGTGGCACCGCTTCCAAGTTAAGCCTGTGTAACCTGGGTAAATAGGCTAGGTTACTTTTCTTTTTTATTCCCTCTTTTGTCCCCCCCTTTCTTTGTTTTCCTTTGCTTTTTGTTTGTTTGTTTTTGTCCCCCCACCCTTTTGATTTTATCCACAGGATCCAAGCATGAAGATCTACAGTACATCCAAATTCTCCTGCTGGGACAATGCCTAGAAGCTTTGCAGCACAGTTCTAACAACAATTTTTTTGTAGAACTGGCACAAACAGCTATGAACAGCTCAGCTTTTGCATAGGGTGACTTTTGACAGTGGGAGGAGTCACATTTACCTGTTTCTTTGGAATACCCTCCAGCCTAGAGACATTAAGAGATGCTACTGCTTTAAAGAATTTCACTAATGACTTGTGGGAGGAATGTTTTTTCACTTTGGATCTTCTCCAGAACCTGAACCATGGACAAACCAGAGGAGAATGACCCTGAATCTTTCAGGTGTAACCAATGAAGAAGTGACTGATATCAGTCCTCCAAAACCGTGTAGCTATTGACTATCTACTATTAAGAGCAGGACAGGGCTGCAAATCCTTTCAAGGTCTTTGTTGTTTTAACCTTGAAGGGCATTATTTTGATACACAATTTTATATTCTATATATACACAATTTTATATATTTTATATATATACAGTATATATGCTTCACATAATGTATAACCATACCTGTAACAGTGCACTCTATTTTATTTCTAAAGGGTTAACTTGCTTTTGTTTTGTAAAGAGCACTGGTTTCTTCCCCCCCCATCTCTTTGCTGAATGCCCGATTGTTTTCGAATAAGCAATTAGCCAAGTACAAGCTGTTTGTTGTACCAAGCTTTTTGCAACAGTTGTGAGGCCCTACATTCCAGAAAAAGATAAGAAGAATCTGGTATGCCATTCCCTTGGTAACCAGAAGAAAAAGTTACATTTAAGTTTACCTTCCTAAGAACCACCTTTCACTTGTTCAGACCGTCCCAAAAATCCCTTGTATGGGTATGAGGGGATGTACTATCTGATTACAGATTTAAATGTCTATAAAGCCTCTGATGTTTGTTTTGTGAGGTGTGGTTCCATCAACATCTCTTGTTAATGTGTTGATTGGGGTCACCCAGCTGTGTCTTGATCAAACTACATCTGCTATTCATCAGAAGTCTCATCTCAAGTCTTCTTATTGGCATTTTATTGAAACTTGGGAAATAAAAGTGCCATACAACCTAACCAACAACGAGAACTACATTGAGACAAAACTAGCCAAGCTTAAAATTCTAGCCTTTCACATTTCCCAGGATCCAGAGGGATGGAGCTGGTCATGGCTCACATCTTGGTTACCAGACTTTGGATCCTGGGGAAGGAAAATTGTTCAGACCTTGCTGTTTGTATTATTTGTCTTTATATTAATTTCCTCAATTTTTTGATGTGTTAAAATTGTTTTCCGGAAATATTGTATCTCCATGTCAACTGGACAGCAAACCTATTGGCAAGAATATCTAAAAAACCTATAATGCTCTGAGTGGGTGATGAGTGAGCCCCATTTTGTGGCATCTCCTGTTTAACTCGATGCCAAGGGGAGGAATATGTGAGACTTGGCGGCTTCTGTCCCTCTAGCTAGTGCCTGGCAGCCTGGTTGGGAAGGACGTGGGTAAGTGTGTGTGTGGCCTTGAAGGAAGAGTGCTGCTTCTATGCTGACCATTCTGGAATTGTTCGAGAATCCATGACCAAACTGAGAGAGGGCCTGAATGCTCGCAGGCGAGAGCGCGAAGACCGACAAGGATGGTTTGAGGGATGGTTTAATCTCTCCCCGTGGCTCACAACCTTGGTTAGCGCTCTCGCTGGACCGTTATTATTGTTGATTATAGCATGTACAGTTGGTCCTTGTGTCCTTAATAGGCTTATGAGGTTTTTTCAGGACAGACTGGGTACCATGGAAGCACAGGTCAATATGGCCTGCACTCATAAATACCTGCCTCTCCCAACCACGGAACCAGTGGCACCTGAACAGCCTTTTTGCAAACCTCAACTCACCTTTATCAGTGATGAAGAGGAAGCTGCCCTTTAAAATAATAAAAACAGAGGAGATGTTGCATTATAACACCCCATCACATGCTAGGCATTTCTGTTAGTGCAGACTAGTAAAATCAGTCGAACGCTAACAAGGAAGCTAGCATGGAAAATACCAGCAACATCCTGGGGAAAAGCCTCAAATTTCAGGAGGCAAGCCCCTGCAGCTTGTCACGTGCTCAATCGGAGCACATGATCCCTTGTGTTTCATGTATTATCATATATAGTTATGAGCTTGTATTAGGTAGTGTGACGTATATATGCTTAACCCTGCCCTCTGATGTACTCAATAAAAGAGGTTTCCAGACTCCGGTCTGGGCGCTCTCATCTCCCTCGAAGGAGAATCAGTTTGGTGTCTTCTTTCCCCTCACTCGTGAGAGGCCCGCGGTAACTGCGTGAATGTTACAGCTCACTGAGACTGTGTGTGGACTATCGGGGCCTGAACGCCATCAGCACAGAGTACAAGTACCCTCTCCCACTCATGAAGGACCTGCTATCACAGCTATCCAAGGGGAAGGTGTTCACAAAACTGGACTTAAGGGAGGTGTACTTCAGAGTCTGAATACATGAGGGCAACAAATGGAAGACTGCCTTTAATTGCCCTTTAGGCAGCTTCCAGTATTGTGTGATGCCATTTAGATTAAGGGGGTGTTCATGTACCTGATTAACAAGGTGCTGCACGAATTCCTCTACCAAGGGTTCCTGGTCTACCTGGACGAGACACTGAGGGAGCACATGAAACTAGTCAGAGCGGTGCTCCAGAGACCGCTGAAGGCGCAGCTATACGCTAAGCTCTCCAAGTGCAAATTCCACTAGAAGAGCTTGGACTACCTGGGGTACCAGATATCCAGCCACAGCTTAGAAATGGACCAGGCAAAGGTAAGGGATGTACTGGGGAGGGAGGCGCCACGGACCCACAGGCAGCTCCAGAGTTTTTTGGTGTTTGCCAACTTCTACCGGCAGTTCATCCCGAACTTCACCCAGGTCGCTCTCCCCTTAATGGACTTATTGAAGACCCAGGGACCGGGAAGTCCCCTAAACTGGGCATGGCCCTGACATGGGGGGTACGAGCATGCCAAGAGGCATCCAAGGACTTAAAGCGGCGGTTTACTGCAGAGCCCATCTTGGAACACCCTGACCCGGACAGGCAGTTCATCATCCAAGTGGATGCCTCTGATGTAGCGACAGGCACGGTCCTCCTGCAACCGGGACCGGGGGGTACCATCCACCCATGCGCATACGCCTCGCAGAAATTCAACGAGACAGAACACGGGTGGATGGTCTGGAGGAAAGAAGCCTTTGCGATAAAGTGGGCCCTGTCTACCTGGAGGCGCCTATTGGAGGGAGCAAGCCAATCATTCGAGGTCTGGACAGATCATAAGAATCTGGAAGTGCTTAGGACCCCGTGGAAGCTGTCGCCCAAGTATGCTGGTTGTATTTCACCTGGTTCAACTTTGAACTTAAGCACATACCGGGAAAGAGGAATTTTCTGGCAGATGGTCTGTCTCCCCTGCCCCAGCACGACAGCCAAAGGGAGGAAGTGGTGGATTCCATTATCCCCGCAACCCAACTGGCAGTGGGGGCCGTAACCCAAGCCCAAGCGAAGCAGAGGGAGGAAGCAGAACCTGAGCCGAGGCGAGCCTTCGTGGAAGCCGGCGAAAGAGACTCCTGGTTGGTGCTTAATAAAGAATCATTGAGGAGGCAAGGGGGCTTGTGATGGTGTGAAGGAAAAATTTATGTGCCAGAGGGGTGCCAGAGGGAGGTATTGGAGAGGGGCCATGACAATAAGAATGCAGGACATTATGGGTTTATGAAGACCCTCCACCTCTTACGCAGACAGTTCTGGTGGCCGTCGCTCCAAAAGGACAGAGGCATATGTGGCCAGCTGCCCAACCTGCGTGACGGCCAAGGGGAGCAAAGGGAAGCCCCGGGGATTCCTCCCACCAGTAGCAACCCCGGGAGTCCCATGGCAAGAGATCACCATGGACCAATGTGAGTTGGAGGGAATAGGTCCACCACCATTCCCTGCAGGAGGTGATTCTAATGCCTTAATTGATAGTCAAAAGGGAGAGGGATTAGGATGAGGAGAGAGGTGGTGTCAGAGCTTCCAGCATAATTTAGTGGACTGATCTGATGCAGAGAATGTAAACAAATATCTATCAATGGATACTATGGGGGCTGAGATATAGGTAGTCCTCAATTAATTATGGCAATTGGGACTGGAATTTCTGTTGCTAAGTGATGTAACTATATCACTTAGCAATAGCTGTTCTGGCACTTCCCAGCTGCTATCGTTAAGCAAATCCCACGCCACTAAGTGAGGATGTCACATGGTTGCCATTTGTGACCTCCTGCCAGCTTCCCCACTGACTTTGCTTGTAGGAAACCGGCAAAAGTTGCAAATGGCAACCATGTGACCTATGAATTATATTCAATTCTTGTCTCATTTCTTTACAACATATGGAAGTGATTTGCCTTTAGTGTTTTCCAACACTTTTAATTTTTATTTTACTTCCCAGTTTACCCACAATCTTAATATTCCATGGTGGTCTTCCATCCAAGTCCAACTATGCTTACTTTCCAAGTCCAGAGAAAATCAGCCAGGTGCTGGTACCTGCTAACAATAGTTCTACTTAATTTTGCAAGTCTCTGGACACCACAATTTAAGGATTCAGGGAAATTCTAACAGGTGAAAAGAAGGGTGTGAAGGATGTTTAGGGAACTGGAAACTAAGACCAATGAAGAAAGATCAAAGAAATTTAGAAAAAAAATTTAAATTTTTTTTAGAAATGTTCCTTAAGAAGGAAAGATTGGGGGTGGGATGTGGGAAAATGATAACACACTTCAGATATCTGAAAGGTCAAGATCAAGACCTCTTTTGTCAGAGAGTGCAAGAAAGGAGGTGATGGCTGTAAGTTTCAAGAAGTCAAATTTAAGTAAATGTTAGGAAAAACTTCTTAACAGTAAGAGCAATTTGACAGTGGAATCAATCACCCAGAATATGGTAGACTCCTTGTTACCAGACATTTTCAAGCCGAAGCTGGACAACCATATGCTAGGGATGCTTTAAACTGAATTTCTGTACTGAGGAGAGAGCTGGACTCAATAGTCAAAAAGGCTCCTTCCCATTTCTATGAAATATATGACAGATTACATCTGCTGAAAACAACTCTCTTATTGGTAAAAACTGATTTAAAGGATCAAATTTGCTTTTGTTTGCTTTGGCAGGTCATATGGGAAGTGAGTTAGGTTTTGCTCTACATAGAATTTTTAAACCAGGGCTGATAAACATTTGGCACCTAGCAGCTGTACTTAACACTGGGAGTCTGCAAAGAGTAGGAAAATTAGGAAAAGTTAGCAAGCTATGTCCCATATAAGCCTGGCCAAGATTTCCAGGTTGGGGGAGATTCTCTATGGCAATTTTGGGAGTTCCTTTTTGTTTTTAAAATGTTGCTTAAATGTATTATGAAAAAAGCCAGTATCAAATATTTCTGTAATGCTTCCAAGAAAACTGCATGGATATAGTCATTGGAAGTTGAGCTTGACTCAACATTACCTTCACCTTTTTTAAAAAGTCTGTTGTACAGCTTGCTTATTTATTTGATTTATACCTTGCCTTTCTTTCAAGACTTTAAGGCAGCATACAAAGTATTCCCTCCTCTTATTATTCCCTACAACAATTTATGTGAGATAGATTGGGCTGAGAGCCTGACTAGCCCAAAATCACCCAGTGAATTTTCATGGATATTCCATGCATAGAATCTAAATCTCCTTCCTTCTAGTACATTACACTGACTCTTACAGTTTTTGTATGTTTTCTGGACAAGAATTCTAGTGACAATTGCAGATGGAGTTCTGAGGCTACAAAAGTGAGATTTTTGACTTTGGGATTTTCACCTGTTTTAAAATTTGAACATTTCATATTTTTGGGGGGGGGAGCTGGGTTTTTGGAGACAGTGTCATAGAAAGTGGAAGGCCTGAAAAATACATAAAATCCCACAACTTTAAATGAAAAAGTGATAAAAACAAGGATACTAAATAGGAAGAATTGTTATTAAACAAAGAATGATATACAGATTTTGGGGGAAATAGCAAATAGAAAAAAGCATTCTTCTGAACAGACAGAACTATTCAGTCAGAATTGATTTAGCATTACCTATTGCATGACATCAAAGACTTGTTTCAATTAATTTCTGATCTTATATATACTGCAGAGCACACTCTTGAACTAGCATTTTCTTTTGCTGGAATTGGGGCTCTGAAGGTTGAGGGCTGTAGCTGTTGTTATGTTAGGATAAGTTTATGGTGAGTTTTAAACTAGCTACTGATATAAACTGCTATAGGACTAGCTGAACAGTTACATTGTCTACACCAGATGCCTGATGAATCTGAATGTTTTCTGAATGTGCTTGGGAAGTTCCCCGTCTCATCTATCAGCATCTATCAGTACAGTTGAAGCCATAATGAAACAATTTTAAGGACTTTCTGTTTAAATAGTAATACTTATATGTTTTGTTCTGCTAGACAAAGGAGAGGGGGGAAGAAAAAGAAGAGGTTAATACTGCAACAAAATTAATCCAGCCCCTCAAACCATAAACATAACTCAAATGAAACTAACTATCCCCCAGTTACTTTTAAATATTTTAAAAATTTGCATGATTCTTCTCAGGTTTCCTACATAAGGAGAGCCAGTTTGGTATAGTGGTTAAGCTGCTGGCCTGGAAACCAGGAGACTTGTGAGTTCTAGGCCTCCCTTAGGCATGAAAGCTGGCTGAGTGACTTTGGGCCAGTCACTCTCTCTCAGCCCAACCCACCTCACAAGGTTGGTGTTGTGGGAAAATAGGAGGCAGGAGTATTAGGAGTGTTCACCACCTTGAGTTATATATAAAAGGATAAAAATATAATTATAATATCTACCTGGATTTTAACAACTGCATTACATGCTATTGAATGCTGTTTAATGTAAGCCTAAAATGAAATCATATACCCATAATCATAATATATAATCATATATTTTATAGGATCATTGGCTGAGGAGAACAATTCTATCATAAGTCTGTGTTTTTTTCCTTAGGATTTATCTCAGGTAAGAAACCCAGATGGTGGCATTCCTTCTTCTGTAGCAGGGTAAGTTAACATTGATGTAGCCAACTAACATTCTGTGATATACCATGTTGTTTTTGGTTAGCATGAGAAATAGAACGTATATGATTAATAAATGTTGATTGTGGGAAAAGTGTGGGCTCCAGGTGTCCTAGCAAGGAATCCATCGTAGTCTGGAATTGCTTCCAGTTCTTACTCCTTGGCTTTCTGCTGCATTCTCACTCCCTTTCTTTTATTCTCCATTGTGTTCCCTGTCATGCACCTCCATTCCTCCCATTCCTTCTCTTCTCACTGTGCCTTTTCACTCTTTGCTCTGCTGTTTACCACTCCTCCTTTCACCAATCTTCCTGTTCATTGTAATTTCTCCAACCCCCCCCCCTTTACTTCTCCAAAGCTTCCTTTTGACCCCTCCATCCCATTATTTCACTCCCATCTTGGGCAGCTGGTTTAATGTGCTTTCTTCCAGTTCAGGAGACAGCATAAATTTGCTCTGCCCCATAGCCAATCTCAACTATGCCAGGTTAAGGACAGCAGAGAAGTGGTGCCTTCCTGACAGTTTAATGTGGGTCAGGTTAAAGTGCAGCCAGTGGTGGCTGCATTTCCCTTTCCAATGGTGTTCTACCACCAGATGGGAAAACCAAACACCCATTGTTCTCCTTTATGTAGTAGTAAGTGGAGTTCCACCAGAAGCAATTTTAGCCATGGTGACAGTTTTACATGTCATTAAAAAAATTGTCATAACAAGGGTACCTAATTTGGTGATATGGGAGAGAGTTCAGCTGGCAAAGGTAGTGAAAGTTCAAGTGGCTCCCAGGGATGTTTTCTGAACAAACAGCTGAAAGAGAAAAGTTAGGTCATTTGCACTCTCTTCCACTTTCACATGCACAACATACCAAATTGAAGCAGGCATCTACTCAGAAAAAAAAAATCTTCCTCCCTCCTCTTGCTGCTCCCAACGACCCAGGCTTTGGGAAGCTAAGAGAAATATCTATTTTGTTTTTTAGTGTAAATTATGAAGTTATTTAACTTGAGCTTTATCTGCTTTCCCCTACCCTGTGGTTTCTGGTGTGTTGGACTACAGCACCCATCAGCAAACCCATACCCAGAATTCCTTGTTGGCACACCATGTAAAGGCTGCCGTAGATGGTGGGTGCTGCTGCCCAAACAAGCTGGTGGGGAAAGTGCTCTGCAATGCTTCTGTAGACAGTGACAAAACCATGTCTCAGAAGTAGACTTTTCTTGTTAGGTGAACGAAGAGTCTTTCAGAATTGTGAACTGTTTTTGCTTAATATGTTGGATTTTTAAATAATAATAAGATGCTATTTAGATGTAAAATTCCTGTGATAAATTTGTAAATTGCCCTCTTTTCCAATGCTAATTTAGTTTTATTTGGGGAGTTCTTGCATCCAGGAACTCAAGCTGGTATACATAATGCTTTCTCCTCTTATTTTTTTCAACAACCATCCTGTGAATTAGGTTAAGGTGAGAGAGTGACTGCCTCAAAGTCATCTAGTAAACTTTCACAGCTGAGGAGGACTGGAGCCTTGGGTGTCACAGACCAGAAAGTTATGAGGGCCTTAAGGAGATAGAATGAGCTTCCTATGTTTGAACATTGCACCAATTTCAGTAGATGATGTTTAGTGATAAATAGTGTGAGGTCCAGTACCTGAGTAGGAAAAATGAAATGCAGAGAGATATGATTGGGAAGGCTTGGCTCGGTGCCATTGCATATGAGAAATTGTTAGGAATACTAGTGGACCACCAGCTTAAAAAAAGCAAGTAGTGTTATGCAGCAACTAAATAACACAGTGCAATCTTGGGCGGTACAAAACAGAAGCACTGTGTCCTGATTACTGATGGTAATAGATCTATTGTACTCTGCAGTAGTCAGACCACAGTTGGAGTACTGTGTCCAGTTCTGAGCACTGCATTTTAAATGAACATAGATCAGCTGGAACAAGTTTAAAAGGGAGCTACCCTGATAAGAAATCTAGAAACCAAGCCCTCCAAGACCACTTAAAGGAACTAGGCAAAAACAGTTTGGGAAAGAAAGAAAGAAAGAAAGAAAGAAAGAAAGAAAGAAAGAAAGGAAGGAAGGAAGGAAGGAAGGAAGGAAGGAAGGAAGGAAGGAAGGAAGGAAGGAAGGAAGGAAGGAAGGAAGAAAGAAAGAAAGAAAGAAAGAAAGACTGAGGGGAGATACGATAGCTTACTACAAGTATCTAAAAGGATGTCACAGGCTTGTTCTCTGTTGAAACTGAGAACAGGAACACTGAACTGGATATTAGGAGGAATTTCCTGATAGCAAGAGCTGTTAAAGACAGGACAGTTTGCCTAGCATAATGGTGTACTCTCCCTTACTGGAGGTTTTCAAATGGCAGCTGGATGGCCATATGTCAGGGACAGTTAGTGGATCCTTGCATTGAGCAGAGGATTGAACCAGATAAGCTACAATAGTCCCTTCCAACTCATACAGTCTATCATTCAATGTTCTCTAGACAGCTGCAGCTGTGTTTCTCTAGGCACATTCCCCCTTGCCAACTTTGTCCCAAAAATGTTTTACTAGTTATTCTTTTATGATATGTCCTATGACAGCCTAGGCCAAGATTCATATTTATCTGCTCCAGTGTTAAATGTTTTCCATCTCCTGACACAAACCTTGCTGTCAGCAGAATGTGCTTAGCGATGGCAGTGCTGATGACGAGACAGAGGCTGAGATCTACCTAGTTCCCTTTGGCTACTTTCATGCCTGCTCCCTCCTCTCTGGTTGCTGGTTACGTCCTTCCACAGCCATTTTGCTTTCGGGAGTTGGAGTAATCAGAGACTGGCCAGGAGCCTGACTAACACTTCACAAAATGCTGGTCAAGCTTTATGCAGGCTCCTTCATCTTCATGGATTTATTTCATTTATTTTATTTACAGGCTGTTCCCAACAGCTAACTCTGAGTGAGATATAACTCCCTGATACATAACTGGGGTTAAAAACATTCCAATCCAATTTAAAAACAAAATCATACATTGTAATAAAATAAAGACATACTCATACATAAAGATATATTCAGAAACCAATTCATCCTCAGGTGGGATAGTTATAGTGAACCAACCCCCATCAGTTGGCTTGATGAAATTTTTACTAATTTCCTGGGAGGGATGGGCTGTTTGAATATTAGAGGGTATACTATTCTATAGGAGTGGAGCAGCAACTGAGAAGGCATGTCTCTGAGGGGACATGTAAAGAGTCCACTCTACTATATCTTATTGAGTGGGCAGACGTTACTGAGAGAAGGTAGTCCAGAGATACCCAGACCCTGAATTGTGTAAAGATTAAAGGTGATAATCAGTATTTGAATTGCATCCAGAAGCCTACCCGTAACCAAAGCAGCTTAACAGTTATATCACATAGTCTCCTAACTATTCATACAACTCCATTCTGGATTAGTTGTAGCTCCCAAATGCTCTTCAAAGGCAATCCCATGTAAGTGCATTCCATCCCAGGAAAGGTTTCAATTGGTATACAAGATGGAGCTGTGGAAAACCCTCTTGGCCACAAGTGCCACCTGCTGCTTGGACAGGAGCTGTGAATTCAACAGGACTTCCAAACTGCAAACCAGCTCTTATTCAAGGAAGTGCAAGCCTGTCCCAAGCTCCTTGGAATCAGTAGGCTTTTGAACCCAAAGCCACTCCACCTTGCTGGAATTGAGTCTTAAACTATCCCTCCCCATCCAGACCTGGACACTCCAGGCACATGTACAACACTTTTACAACATCTCTTATTTGGCAAAGGGTGAAATGCAAAGTTGGGTATCATCAGCATACTGGTGAAACCTGTATCACCCCAAAATTTAGGGGCCTAGAGCTTGATGTCTCCCCATCACCATTCCTTCAGGCAAGAGAACCATTACAAAATAGGGACCCCACCTCTTGGAGGTGGCTCTGCAAGATGCCAAAGCTGCTGAGAGATGAAGCAGGACCAATAGGGTCACATCATCCCTATTTTGGTCCCACCAGAGATCATCCAGAAATATGATAAATGCTGTCTCCTTCCTAAATCCAGGTCTGACACCTGACTAAAATGGGTCCAGATCATCTTTTTCCTACAAGGCCTTATGTAGCTGCAGCCCAGCCACTTTTTCCACCACCTTTCCTAAAAAGAAGAGATTGGAGACATGTTGATAATCCAATATATCGAGGCTGAGTGGTGGTTTCCTGAGCAAGCGAAACAGATAGAAGAGCTAGTGAACAAGAAAGACAAGCGAGAAGTAATGAATGAGCGTTAAGAGCTAGAGTGTGCAAATGATGCATGAAAAAGAGAGAGATGTGAGAGGAATAGACAAATGTGAGATGGATAACTGAGTGACTGAGAAGGAAAAGCAAATTAGAGTGAATGAGCCAAGAAAGATGAGCAAGATAGATGAATGAGACAGATGAGCAAGCAAGATAGGCAAGCATGCAAGAACAAGCAATACAGCGATAGTAAATAGACCCTTCAGCAACTTTTTTGTTCCCTCTTAAATGGAAATAATCAGTGTTTCTGGGAAGTGTTTCAAGTGAGCACGGTTACATAGAACAAAAGAGGTGCCATCACAAAAAATTAACAGCAAACCACTAATATAAATTCCTAGTGAAAAAAATATAACTACAAAGAAATGCAGCTTTTTGGCAGCAAATTTAAAAGACACTTTGGCGGTACTGCAAAAAGTAAAACAAAAAGAATGATGTAACCATTGTGGACATTGTCCTGTTAGGAGAGGACCAGAACCAATAAGGCTCAAGGAAACTTAACAGCCTTTATATAAAGCAGCTGGCTTTATTAAGAAAAAAAATTATACAACCACCTCTGTCTGCTAAGGCCATTTGCTGACTGACCCAGAAATCCCCCTTTTGCTAATTTCTTTTTAATCCCGGAACTACAATTTTTAACACAGACATGAAGTATAATGATAGGCTATATCAGTATTTAACCAAGAATCCTCCTTGGAACGCAGGACATATCAGATAATGGCAGCTCTTCATTTTAGTCAATAGCTTTCTGGCTAGTTCTGCTGAGCACTGGGTCTTATCATAACCTAACCTTTCATGCACCAGCAAGAAGGAATACATTACAATTGACTTGCAGCCAAGTAATACTTGGGGAGATGGGGCCATGTAAGCAGCGCTGTTGACCCCAGTTGCATATGTTGGGTGATTCCCCCTCTGTGGTATCTTACATATCAGACAGAAGAAGCTATCGAAGTTGAGAACGTGCCATGAATAAGTCATGAACATTTAACATGATGCTGTGGAGATTCTTGAGAGGCTTATTATATTATGCCTGGTAAAACCTCCTTCTCTATTAAATGGTACTGCTTTTGATTCATTCTGACCAATTTAATCACACACAAATTGCCCTTTTAGGGATCTTACTGAAGCTACAAAGTCTGAGCCTCTGGAACAGCTGTCCCCAAAACTGTTCTCCTGATGTCTATAATTCCAGTAATTCCTTGCCAATAATTATTGGACTGTAATTCAAATAATTCCCTGTCAGCATAGCCATTGGAATTGTAGTCCAATAAAAGTAAAGATTCCCTTGAGTTGAACTCACCTCCTGTTATTTACATGGACACATCCATGTAGTTTTCATGACAATAATATGGATTGTTTTGGGATGTTTCCAAGTATTGCAAATCACTGTAATTTTTTTCACCAAAAGTAATTATAGTTGCTTGCAGAGCTTCCCTGTTAACACAAAGAGTCTATGATTAAAAAGAACAGAGAAAAATCACATAGACCCAATTCTCCTTGCATGAGTAGCTTTTTTTGGAAAAGATGACATTTAAGTCTTAAAATTGCACCCTGCATGCGGTAATTTATACTACATTCTCTCTCTCTCTCTAGAACTCCTGCTGACTGATATTAATCAGGAGGAACTTCAGAAATTGCTGACTTCTCTGAAAATTATTTTACACATAATAGCATTTCCAGAAAAATATGATGAATTTTGGTATCACAAAATGACCATTGAATGCAACTGATCATACTCATAGATGGAAGTGAAGAAACACTGATGTCCCCCCCGCCAGAAAAAATCCAAAAAGATCAAAATTAATCTCTGAAATGACAATAGATTATCTTTATCCAAACAAGCATGCTCCTTTGCCTATATAAATATATGGCTGTCCTAATTCAAAAGACCATGTGGAAAAAATAAACATGTACAGTATGTTTAAATTTCACAACACATAAATTTACACATTAAGACTTATTATGGAAGCAGTAAAAGAAGTTCTTAATTTCATAATAGTTGAGGGCTATGGTAAATTGTTTGTGCATATTTGAAGACAACAGCTATATTTGATTTCAGCTTGTTGGAAGGTGGATCAGAAGGTATGAGTAGGCAGAAGATATGTTCCTATCATTTCAGAATCTTGGAATCATTGGAAGAACCACATTAATTCTCCTAGAACAATTGGGTGTCAAAATCTCTGTACTTGGAACAACTGCTTCTAACTCAGGTTTTACTTCTGAAATGAATAATCTCATTTGGAGAATCCACAGATAATATGTTCTTTGGGTTATAACAGAACCTATTCACAAGTTTACAGCATTAATCAAAGTCTCTTCTGATTATAGGAATGCTATTTAATGATAGAACAATAAGGCCTGTTGGTTAAAATGTTAGTTGATAAATAGGATCCTTAAGTCAGTCTTTACTCAAAACTAATTTTTATAAGAGAGTTGATTGTAATAATTCCTTTGGGAATTGTTATTTCTTATAAATAAAATCAGTTATTCATAGTTTTTACTTAAATGAAGTCCACAAGTGTATGGGGACAGGGGGAGGGGGTGTCAAAAAAATCAAGATGATAGTTGTGGCAGCAAAATCAGGGCTCTGCCCATTTTGTATGTGCATCAATGTCACATGAATGTACAAAGAGGGGGAAGGGGGCTTTGATTGCACTGTGGCAACTGCAGTATTTACTTTTTTGACCCCCACTGTGGATAGTGATAACAAAATACAGGAATTTATCTGTTTTATTTTCATAAATAAGATTGAACCTTGAGGAAAGGTTTTGATTTTCACTGTACATGGCAGAAGAATTCAGGGAAATTATTGTGGTTTTAACATGTATAATGGCATGAATTTTTTTTCCTAGAGGGAAAGTTTTCATTTTGTAATCTTCATTCTTTTCCTATAAATTATTGAATTTTTTTTTTTCAAAACTGTATTACAAATAGTTGTGGAAGAAAAGTTGAAATATGAGCATAATAAAGGTTAATTAACACTAACCCTGTATAACAAAAATGTACTAAAAACTAACAATCTTAAATTAAAAGAAACAAATTAATTGCAGAAGTGTGAAGAACAACATCAGTAGTTTTATATCATTTTTTGAGGGCTATAAAAACATGAGTTAGCCACCATCAAGGCCAGTTCCACCTGTCTTAAGTTATGTTCAATTTCAGTTTTATTATTAGCTAGCAAATAAAACAGAAAAAAGAGAGGGAAAAAGGAGTCAAAATAGAGAACACAAATAAGCATATAAAGCAATCCAGCCTAAATCCTCTGGATCCTCTGCCAAACAATCCAAAGCCTCCCAAGGATTCAAAGGCTAGATTTTAAATATTAAAATTTCACAACATTGTAAGTTGTATAATAAATCTTATTGGCAAGCAGAAAAAAATCAACATAGAAACTTATCAGATTGTCCAGGGATTGCTGCTAGAAGGGGAAAAATAAGGTTTTGACCTAATGTCATATACAACCTGCAGTGTAAAAGAACATGTGTTCTGATTCTCCCTCTTGTGTACCAGAGGGAGGTGAGAGACACTACTGTATGCATGTCATGTGTTCTTGTGCTCCCAGAAGCTAAGATCCATCAGGGGGTTTCTGTAGATGATCTACCTCAACAGAGGGATCATACTGATATTTCTGAAGATTACTCAAATAATCTGGATTGATAAAACAAGCAATTATATCAAAATGAGGATCTGATGCAAACAGCATCACTGAGGTATCTGCTTTCCAACTTGGACTAAAGTTAGAAGCTTTTTCATCCAATGTTTCAACCGGGTAAATTAGAGCAGATAATGTAAGCCAAGCTGCAATAACTTCCATCATGCAGCACATCTGATACATTGCTATTAGTTTCAGTTTTGATGTTAGTTTTAGTCATTGTAACCCTCTGTTCTTCAGAGGGTAGTGAAGGTTGCATCTTCTCTTGAACCAAGATTTAATTAAATGGGGTTTTGAGTGACATGTTATATTCGAAAGCAATTTGCTCTTGCCTTCTTGGTCTTGGTCTGTTCTCCCTCTTTTTTTTTACTGTCACACACAAACTTATGAACTGTCTAGAGATTTGCTCCTTGTTTTATAGTCTAAAAAGTTTATATCTCACTGTTCCTTGGTAATGTTCTATTTTTAATTGGAATTATGGAATTCAGTGACTCCATGGCAGAAACAACAAACACCAGAATGACTTTAACTGCATCCAATCTGTGGTATGTCTAGTGGATTATTTTATCTTTGGTTGATGTTTATTGCACCTCCCTTCTGTATGTTGTAAGGCAATGTTTATTGTCCTTTGACTTGAGAGAGATTGAGTTTTAGGCCTTATCACAGGTTGTTAAGGAGAGCTGCACATACCAAGGGAAAGGTGTCTTAAAGACAAATACAATTCTCTTACCACCATGCAGTTTAGAGAGCCAAGTTATATCAATAAGCTCATTCAACTGAACTTTACATCTCAGAAGCAGAGTGAGTGAGTGCAGAACTGCAGGTTTCTTGTGCCATCTTCCTTCATTTATTTGGACATCAGCAATCTGCAACATCACTCCATTTGGTGGAAGCTGCCTTTACTTTCAACTGAGCAAAAGTTCTGCATATTATAAGGGCATGCCAGATTCTCTTCAGATGAGGAAGAGTTAATTCCCTGGTTGAGTACTGTCTGCCTGTTCTTCCTGATATTGCAGATGAGATTATCAGCAATTGGTCAGCCTTTTATTTTAATTACTTCAGCCGATTTTGAAGTATATTCCTCAATCGTAATTTTAAGTTTATTTATGATACTGTTAACTGTAATTAGCTGTTTGTAATTTGAAATAACAGTTTGAGCTGTCAGTGAACAATTCTTAGCAAGTAGGTCCACGCCCAAGTCTCTATCTAGACTGAAGCAAGCCTCTGCTTTGCCTCTTCTATAGGGAGCTCATCCTCTAAGGAGAGAAGCTCATCAGACTCCCAGTCCAACTGAGCATAATAATTACTAATAGAAGCTATAAAGGAAGCAGACTCACTTATATCATCCTTCAGCCACAGAAGATCCTTAATTTTAGGCTACTTGAAGACTTGTAAGTTCACTTCCAATTCAAAACTCTCTCTGTGGTTCCTTTTTGTTTAATTCTTTCATTTCTTAAGCTTAATCTTTACTTTGGAATTGTTATCTCCCATTTTTGTGTCCTGGCTTCACTGGAAGGGGCAAACATCCATGGAGCTGGCAGACAAAATGCAGGTGTGATCCATGTGATTGCACACAAGGCTTGCAGTGCAATTACATGCATCACATCTGCACACAAGACTAGAGACCAAGCACACACTAGGGAGAGGGCTTGGTAGAAGATACAGTGGTAGAGAAGCGAGGGAAAGCTGCAAGAAGAGTGTTGAAGCTAGCAATTAAGAGTTGTATGATTACAGTGAG
This sequence comes from Python bivittatus, assembly GCF_059951505.1. NCBI lineage: Eukaryota > Metazoa > Chordata > Lepidosauria > Squamata > Pythonidae > Python > Python bivittatus. The sequence goes on from NW_028277088.1 coordinate 60,282,572, forward strand.
GCTTGCAGAAACCTCAGGAGTTGGGCACACTCTAGAAGAGTGCTTGCTTGGAGAAGTGGTGGTAGGAGAAAGAGGTGAAAGCATGAGGAGAGTGTGGCAAGGGCAGGCAGGAGCAGAAAAAACAGGAGTGGAATTAGGAGAATGAAGAGCATGTGAATGCATGTAGCTGAGGAGGAGAAGACATAAAGCTGGGTCAGACAATTCATAATCTGTAAACACACAATATCTTGAGTGTGCCAAGGAAAAAGCCAGAGACACACCAAGGTCAAGAACATAATAGATGTCAGGAGCAAGAAGACACAAAACATGGAGTATGACATCAGATGCTGAAGTTGCTTCCAGCTATGGAAGATAGTCCCTGCATGGTTTAAATCCTCTTCCTGCTGAGTGTGTACAGCTGAAACTTTTCTTGCTCATTTGGCCAAAAATGAGGCACCAGGCTTGTTTGAAGCAGCTTGCTACTTACCCACAAGGTGATTTTGATGGGGTGCAGGACTCACGGGCTGGGGAAGACTTCCCTGCTTCTTGGCACCTGTTGTACAGAGTAAGGAAAATGACCTTCACAGAAATATGCAGGATACTTAAGCAAAAGGGTCTGAAGTATTTTTTAAGCCCAGAACAATGAGAAAACATTTGGAAGTGGCTTGGGCAGAAGCCTCCCTAATTCACTGAAGTATAAGAAGGAAGAGAAGGTATAGCAGAATGAGACTTGCAAGATTGATGTCAGCCCCACTAGGTAGACCTGACCAGAAAATCAACACCACAGGAAAGCTAACATTACTTTTATTGAGATTGTTTATAATATCAGGATTTTGCAAGTTTCATTGTGCTGCACCTCCTCCTCCTTATACTTCAGTGAATTAGGGTGGTGTCTGCCTAAGTCGCTTCCAAATATTATTTTGTTTCTCTGGACTTAATTTTTTTTTTAACTCCTTTTGTCTAGGTAATGATTCCTGCATATTTCCATCAAGGTCACCTTATTTATTCTCTTCACCAACAGGTTGGAAAAGGTCAGCCTACATGCCGTTGCCAAAGAAAGGAGATTTAACCGAGTGTGCAAACAGTATCTATTAAGTACAGTATCCTTAATTTTACATAGTGGCAAAGTAATGCTTAAGATCTTCTAATGCAGTTTAGAGCCCTACATGGAAAGGGAGATACCAGATGTTCAATCTGGCTTTAGAAAAAGCCAAGGAACATGAGACATTATTTATTTATTTGTTCAATTTATATAGCCACCCATCTCACATATGTCACTCTGGGCAACTCACAAGTTAAAACACAGACAACCCCCCATCCCCAAAATCATACAACAAAAACCATTAAAACACATTAAAAACAATAAAAACTATTAAAAACCTAAAAAACAATATACAAGAGTGCAATCCAACTTACTAGCAATATAGCCATTTAGCAGGTTCCTCACCACCACTACTGGATCCCCAGCCAAGATAGTAAAGCCAAGTCTTTAGGCCCTTTCTAAAGGCCAGAAGGATAGGTGCCAATCCAAGTTCCAGGGGAACGATGTTCCAAAGGGCAGGTGCCATGGCAAAAAGGCTCTCTTCCTAAGTCCCATCAAATGACATTTCTTAGTAGATGGTACCTGTAACATGCCTCTCCTGCCAGATTTGACGGGATGTGTAGATGTAACCAGGGAGAGGAGGTCCCTCAAATTGTTGTTAATGCATGCTGGATAATTGAGAAAGCCAAAGTGTACCAAAAAGGAAGTATTTTATTTATTCATTTATTTAAATTTATTGGCTGCCCAACTCCAATGGACTCTGGGCGGTGTACAAAACTAGAAAAAACATTAAAACAGCTAAAAATATTAATTCAGAAGCAAAATATGTGCTTCATTGATTATAGAAAGGCTTTTGAATGTGTCAGTCATGTCAAGCTGTGTGGAATGTGTATAGAAAAAATGGTAATCCCAGAACATCTCATCCTGATGCAAAATCCATACACAGGTCAAGAAGCCACAGTATGGACAAAAACATGATGAAACAAACTGGTTCCAGGTTGGCAATGGAGTGAAACAAGGCTATATATTTTTCCCTTATTTTTATTCAATTTATATACTGAATATATATTGACAGAAGCTGGATTGGAAAGAGATGAGGGTGGTTTTAAAATTGAAAAAAAAATCAATAACCTGTGCTATGCTGATATTACTCTGATAGCTGAAATGCAATTGATCTCCAAGGTCTAGTAATAAAAGTCAAGGAACACAGTAAAAAATATGGGACTAAGAGGAAATATAAAGAAGACTAAACTAATGACAGATACAGCAGTCAACTTTAGAATTGACAATGAAGATAATGAAATTTGAGAAAGTTTGTTCAAGTTGAGACACAGATAGAATTTAACACATAGGAGGTTGAGCTAATAGTACCAGGAACAAGGATGTAACAGAACTGGAACGTACATATTTACATGTGTTGTTCTGGTGCAAAAATTCAAGGGTTTTAGGGAAAAAAAATCATTGAAGTTGAGAAAATAACTAAACAAGATATTTATTTATTTATTTATTATTAAATTTGTATGCCTCCCATCTCCCCCAGAGATTGCACTAAACCCTAAGTTAACCTTATTATCAGCATTTAAGGAAACAAATGAAAAACTGCTGCATAAAGAATTGATAATATGTATTGTCGAAGGCTTTCACGGCCAGCATACGATGGCTGGTGTGGGTCTTCCGGGCTGTGTGGCCGTGGTCTTGAAGTCTTGTTTCCTAACGTTTCGCCAGCACCTGTGACCGGCATCTTCAGAGTGCAGGAGCACAGACAGGAGCAGTTCTCTCTGTGCCCAGGGTGAAGTGACCCTTCTGTGGGTATTTATAGAGATCTGGGGGGGGGGGGTTAGGCAGGGTTTTTTCTTCTACTGAATTGTTAACGAGGGGCTGCTGGGGGTGATTAGCAAGTTCATTGTGTGAACTGTTCACACAGTTCTCTCTGTGCCCAGGGTGAACCACCAGGACATGTGGTTTCCTGCCTAATCCCCAGGAAAATACACACAGATGCTGACTCCAAAACAAGCAGCCACTCAGTAACCCAACCCCCCCCCCCCAGATCTCTATAAATACCCACAGAAGGGTCACTTCACCCTGGGCACAGAGAGAACTGCTCCTGTCTGTGCTCCTGCACTCTGAAGATGCCGGTCACAGGTGCTGGCAAAACGTTAGGAAACAAGACTTCAAGACCACGGCCACACAGCCCGGAAGACCCACACCAGCCATCGTATGCCGGCCGTGAAAGCCTTCGACAATACACTGAACGCCTCTACGGGGAGGAAACGTTCCGACAGACACAGAGACTAGGAACACTCCGGAACAAAAAAGCACACCTACTATGCTCCTTAACCTTCCTACTACGATGCAGAGACACTGGGACCATCCCAGCTTTTCTCAGAACGAAAAGGACTCTCAAATCTCCACAAGCTAACCGCATTTATGACCGACTTGAACAAGCCCTCCTACGTGAGAGAATACACACAACCCGCAGAAAGCTTGCCATCACAGACAAAGAATTATTTGACACACACATCAGCATCAGTCAGAAAATGAGAAGCCAGGACTGGGACAAGATTGACACCCTAACCTACAGGAAAATGGAAAAGGATATCATTGACCACACAACCAGGCAAAAGCAAAAGTTTAACAAATGCCAAAACAGTCAACCAAAACCGGCGCTGGATCCCGCCCGCATTGTCATCAATTTGACGGAACGCCAACTCGCGCCAGAAGAAACCGCCATCCTAGCCAAGGGAGGAAACTTCGCAATCACACCCCCCAGAATTCCTGTGGAAGATATCATCGCCAATGTGGAATCAGCCATCCGCCACTGCCCTGAAGAGGAAGCAGAGGAAATAAGGGGTGAGATAGCAAGGATCCTACGGAGAGCAAAGCCCCCCACCAGCAACATAACGAGGAAAGAGAGAAATGCCATAGAAACCCTCAATTCGGACGCCGATATCATCATCCTGCCAGCTGACAAGGGCAACGCCACGGTAATTATGAAAACAGATGAATACAAAGACAAAGTTAGAGAACTACTAGACCCCACCACATACAGAAAACTAAAACGGGATCCGACCAGCAAAATCATGAAACAAACCAACACCCTGACGAGGAACTCCTCCCTTCACCCCAACGCACTTCAACGCATATGCAAGACAGAAGCCCTTACACCCAGACTATACGGACTCCCCAAAATCCACAAAGACTTGATCCCACTCAGACCCATCATAAGCGCCATTGGCTCCCCGACATGAATTATCCAAACATCTGGCCACCCTTCTACAGACCCACGTGGGACAGACTCCAGCCCATATCAGAGACTCAGGACATTTCATCGAGAAAATCAGCACCCTGAAACTCAACCCCACAGACAAACTGGTCAGCTTTGACGTGGTCTCCCTGTTCACTAAGGTACCAGTGAGGGACACCCTGGCACTCATCAAACAGATCTTTCCAGAAGACATCACAGCCTTATTTCAGCACTGCCTAACAACCAGTTACTTCCTATGGGACAATGAGTACTATGAACAGATGGACGGTGTCGCCATGGGAAGCCCCCTGAGCCCAGTCGTAGCAAATTTCTACATGGAACATTTTGAAAAACGGGCTTTAGAAACCGCACCCGTTACCCCAACAGTCTGGTTCCGATTTATGGATGACACCTTCGCAATTTGGAGTCAGGATGAAGAAGACCTACAGAAGTTCCTGAACCACCTAAACAGCATCCACCCCAATATACAATTCACCATGGAAAAAGAAGTGGATGGCCAAATTCCATTTCTAGACACGTTGGTCATACGCAAACCAGACCTCAAATTAGGACACAAAATCTACAGAAAACCCACCCACACAGACCGGTACCTACACAAAAACTCCAACCACCACCCACGTCAGAAAAGAGGCATTATCAAAACCCTCATGGATCGTGCCAATCGGATCTGCGAAACCCAATTCCTAAACTCTGAACTTAACCACCTTAATTGGGTCCTACAAGCGAATGGCTACTCCAAGAATGAAATAAAAAGAGCCATCAAACCAAGAAAGCAACATGCGACTGAAGAAGAAAAACAGCCACCCACCAATAAAGTATTTCTGCCCTATATCAAAGGGGTCACAGACCGCATGGGAAAACTGATGGAAAAACACAATTTCCAAACAATCTTCAGACCCACCAGAAAAGTACAAGAAGTGCTAAAATCAGCAAAAGACAAAAGGGATCCCCTCACCGCTGCAGGAGTATACCGCATACCATGCAGTTGCGGACAAGTATACATCGGGACCACAAAACGCAGCATCCATACCAGGATAAAAGAACACGAAAGACACTGCAGACTACAGCAACCAGAAAAATCTGCAGTAGCTGAACATGCTCTCAAGCACACTGGACACAAAATCCTATTTGAAAACACAGAGATACTGGACAACACCAACAGCCACTATACCAGGCTATACCAGGAAGCCATTGAGATTCACAAACACCAGCACAGTTTCAATAAAAAAGAGGAGAGTCTAAAAATCAACAAAACCTGGCTACCAGTCCTGAAAAATACAGCCTGCAAAAGGTCAACGAACTCAGCTCAACCACCAGGACATGTGAACAGTTCACACAATGAACTTGCTAATCACCCCCAGCAGCCCCTCGTTAACAATTCAGTAGAAGAAAAAACCCTGCCTAATCCCCAGGAAAATACACACAGATGCTGACTCCAAAACAAGCAGCCACTCAGTAACCCAACCCCCCCCCCACCCCTCACCCCAGATCTCTATAAATACCCACAGAAGGGTCACTTCACCCTGGGCACAGAGAGAACTGCTCCTGTCTGTGCTCCTGCACTCTGAAGATGCCGGTCACAGGTGCTGGCGAAACGTTAGGAAACAGGACTTCAAGACCACGGCCACACAGCCCGGAAGACCCACACCAGCCAATTGATAATATTTTTGTCAGTAACTGCTAAACAATTTATAATCCATGTTTGGAAGACAGGGAATAATCTTTCAGTATCAGTCCACTTTGACCAATGATAGCAAATAGCCCTAATGGAGAAATTGGCAGCATAAAAAAAAGGCTGGGTATAGCTGGATTATTTTCCATCAGTTTGGTACAGCTGAATTGAGTTTGTACCAATTTATATACTCTTAAAACACATAGTAATCTATAGTCAGATATTAGTTTAAAAAGAATCACTGAGCATTATATTATTCTGAACCCTTGTTTATTAGCATATTTAATGTATTTAGAAGCTCTATTGTACAATAACAAAATTATTGCATTGTACTATAGTATATTACATAGTACAATGAGATAATAACAACTGCTTTATTTTTATTTATTTTATTTATTTATATATCAAATTTTTCACCGCCCATCTCATCGAAATGACTCTGGGAGGTTTACAAGCACAAATAAAATTCATTAAAATATTAAAACAATCCTAATAATAAATAGCTTCCAAGAAAGATGGAGACTTGGCAAATAACTCAGGGAGTGTCATCAGGGTGCTAACCACCCCCAGGGACTGTTAGAGCTCACGCTGCCCCATGCACGCGGGCAGAGCCAGGTCTTTAACCCTTTTCAGAAAGCTGGGAGGGTAGGGGCCCGCCACAACTCTGGGGGGAGAATATTCCTTTTTTTAAAATTATTATTAAAGCTTTTATTAAAATATATAAAAAGTACAGTTAAAATACAAATCAGAAAGTATAGAAAAGAAAGAAAATAGAACTAAAATTAAAAGACAAAACCTAAAATAGTGAGAACAGATAGAAAGATGAAGCAAAAAGTGCCTTTCGACTATCTCCAATACAGATATAAGTACAAATTAAAAAAAGATTAATCTCTTACCACTAATTAATCCAAGTTCACATTATTTATTTCAACACAAACCATCTAATCATTAAATCCTATAATCAAAGCTTCATTATTTCCCAACCCAAGCATGTAATCTAGGAAGGGTTGCCATGAGGAGACAAATTTAGAAATAGTATTACCTCTTATTAAAGCTGTTAACTTCACCATTTGAGCCAAGTCCATTAATTTGATAATCCATTCTTCCACTGTAGGTATTTGTGAGTCCCTCCATCTTTGCGTGTACAACAGTCTTGCAGCTGTGATTGGGGGGAGAATATTCCAAAGGGCAGTGGCAACAGCAGAGAAGGCTCTCCTCCTGGGCCCTGCCAGAGAGTCCCTCAGGTAACCTGGACCCATGCCATGCAGGGTTTTAAAGGTGATAACCAATACCTTGAACTGGACCCAGAAGCAAACTGGCACCCAATGCAGCTCCCACAGCAAAGGTGTTACATGTGCCATCCTAAGGGCACCTAATATCCATGTGGCTGCATTTTGAACCAATTATAGCTTCTGAATACACTTCAAGGGTAGCCCCATGTAGAGCTCATTACAATAATCTAGCCCAGAGATTACCAGGGCATGAGTAACTGACCAGAGAGCATATCTGAAAGGGCATAATTGGTGCACCACATGAAGGTGGGCAAAGGCCCTCCTGGCCACAACTGCCACCTGCTCCTTGAGTCCAGGAGGACCCCCAGATTATGCACCAGGTCTGTTTGGGACAGTACAAGCCTGTCCAAAACCAAAGATGGTAAGTTCTCGGATACAGAGGGGCCTCCACAGCCACTCTGTCTTACCAGGGTTCAGATGAAGCCTGTTGTTTCCCATCCAGACCCCCACAGCCTCCAGGCACCACAAAAAGGTGGTTATGGCATCACTCAACTCCATGATGGAGATGTATAACTGGGTATCATCTGCATATTGATGATACCTCATCCCATGGTGGTGGATGATCTCACCCAGTGGTTTCATGTACATGTTGAAAAGGAGCAGAGAGAGTACCAAATCCTGAGGCACCCTATAATGGAGGGGCCATGGGCTGGATCTCTTGCTCCCAATCAACACTGATTGGATCGACCTTGGAGGAAGGAAGAGAACCAACATAGTACTGCACCCAACTCCCTAAGTTGACCCAAAGAATACCTTGATTGATGGTATCAAAAGCTGCTGAGAGGTCAAGAAGAGCAAGGATGGATGCACTACCCCCATCCCACTCCTGCCAGAGATCATCCATGAATGTGACCAAGCCATTTCCATCCTGAAACCAGGCCTGAAACCAGACTGGAAGGGGTCCAGATAATCTGTTTCCTCCAGGATCCTCTGGAGCTGCAACGCCACCACCTTCTCAACCACCTTCCCTAAAAAGGGGAGGTGGGAGACTGGATGAAAATGGTCCAGTATGGTGGGATCCAGTGATGGCTTCTTGAGGACGGGGTGCACCAGCGCTTCTTTAAAGGCAGGTGGAAACACTCCCTCCCTCAAAGATGAATTCACCATCGCCTGGACCACCCACATGTCACCTCCCAAGTAGCCTTAACCAGCCTGGAGGGACCTAGATCTAGTTGGCAAGTGGTGGCATTGACAATTTGAAGGGCCCTCTCTACTTCCTTGGGTTCAACAGGATCAAACTGTTCCCAGATAACAGGGTAAGTCTGTACCCTGGGCATCTCTATAGACCATGCTGCATGCTTGGTATCCAACTGGGACCAGATGTGAGCGATTTTATCCTCCAGATGCCCAGGAAACTCCTCTGCGTGGCCCTATAAAATGGGCCACTGGGCCCCCCTTTCCCAAAAGGGATTGGGTGATCTTAAACAGGGCCACTGGACGGCATTCTGCGGATGCAATAAGAACAGAGAAATGTTGGTGTTTCGCCACTCTTATCATCACAAGGTAGGCCTTAATCACCGCTCTAGCTTGTGTTCAGTTGTGTTCAGTCCTTGTTTTCCTCCAGTGGCACCCTAGACATCTCTTAATCCTTTTCAAGACCCTCAACTCCTCCATGAACCATGGAATCTTCTCAGTGGGAATTCTCCAATTTAGCTCGCCTGTTTTGTTTGGTGGTGGCTTCTGCCAAAATGTGTAGATTCTGGGAGGCAGGGTACAAAGATGGCTGGTTTTGGCAAGTCCTGGCCCATCTGCTGGGCTAACTGATTCACTAACCCATCAGGGTTGCAATATGGTTCTAATATTGTGCAGCTTGGTTCTTTATACTGAGGTAGGTTATTTGTGACCCAGTCCATGGTCAACAGTTTTGTAAGAGAGTCTGTAGCCACAGTCTTGATCTAGGAAATTTGAAATGGTTTCTCTTCTTGTTGAATTGGGGGTGGGGTGGGGGATGGAAAAGCTATACTTACTGTTAGAAGACTGCTCCCAAGCACCTGCAACAATCCTAGGGGACAATCTGGAACTAGGGGATCTCACAGGAATTCACAGGAGTTTAAGTAGATAAGATACTTCACTACCTCCAAACAGTTACATGAGAACAACAGTGGAATACAGATAAGTCTCTGCCTTCTGTTTGCAAGCATCTCAGGTATCTGGTTGACCACTGTGAGAAACAAATTCTGGAAATGTTGGTTTGGTTTCTTGGTTTTAGTTGTTTCCCTCTTTTTAACTTTCTTTGGAAACATTCCTTTGAGGTTTTCCCCACAGTTTCAAGGATTCTGACTAAATTATTTAAAATTCATTATAGAGGTTGATTTAATAGCAGCTGGACTTTTTATAATTCTAGCTTTTTCCCCCTTTCCCTTGATGGCTTGCTTGAAACATTTAATTTATATCTTACAGTCCTGATGAGAGAACTTACTACAGGCCCAGATTCTAAATATGAAGATGTTTCTAAATCATTGACTGTACCAGGTTTACATTACCTTGGACAAAGTGGTTAGAAAGCCCTTGCATTCTGAAATAAATTCTTAATCAACAGAATAACAAAAGAAGAATAGCTTACTAAGGCAAGTCAGATTCATTTTCAAATAATCCAGCTATTAGAGATTATAAGAGATCTGATCTTTTACCTGCTAGTCACAAGTAGTAGCAACATTAATTTTGTTTGATGTCAAAAGATGTAAAAAGTGCTGGACCTAATTACTTGGGTGGGAAATCACCAGGTAGGCCCAGGTGTGGTTGACTAGACTGGGAAGTGAAAAAAAATCTAGAAGGTAGTGGCAAGCCACTTCTGTATGATTACCAATAAAATAATATGGATCTCATGTTGCAGTCACCATGCTCTCCCAACTATCACTATCACCACAGTTCCCTTAATACGTCAATAGATAGATTTCCCCCCCAATATTCTACTGAGTATTTTACTTGAGCAAGGGTAATATTCCTGTTCTCAGTTGGATTTTAAAGGGCTTCCAAATAATTCAGATAATTTTCAGGACATTACCAACAGCTATTACTATACTTTAAGGACTTTAGACATTTAACTACAGGCAAAAAGTTCAGTAATTCTGAATTGTCTGCATGTTTTGATCCAAGGATTTACAACAATCCCTGTTGCTTGTAATTAATTCTACCATAATGGAAAGAGAAAAGTTTAAGGATATTTAGATGTAATAATAAACGTACCAGTGGCAGTTTCCCTACCTTTCCCCCTGTGATGGAAGGCATGAGTGGGGAGGATTCTGGTATGGAGCTTCAAGGTTACAGGGAGGGGGAGTGATGTTCCAAGCATCTCCTCAGCCCCCAGCTGGACTGTGTGAAAGTAAGGAGGAAGAGACTGGCCCCTCCCTAAGGGCTTGATGGTTATAGTTGCTCTCATTGGGGAATTAGAGTTAGTCTGGAAAGATTCTGTCTATTAGGTGCAAGCTAATAAAGAAGTTGAGCTGATTTCCGGACTCTCTCGTGTGATTCTTGGGCTGAACCTGACACCCCCTAAGCTGACAGACCAGCTGGCGATAATTAGAGCTGGTAATATTCAAGGGTTACTGAACTACATTCTTCCACTACCTGGAAAGAATAATATAGAGTTGTTATTGGCTATTCAGTGATGCCCTTTTGATTTTTAACCATTTCTCTGGTGGTATCATATATCAGCTATACCATCTGTTTTGCCCTTAAAAGATGGGTTTTTGAAAGTCTTCGCAGTTTCTGACTCAAACAGAATTAGGCACAATTTAAACCTTGAGATTTGGTTTGCTCACTTCCATTTTTGTTGTTTGATATTTTTTCACATGTTCTTTTTAAAATTCACATGAAGGGATTAGAAGCCTCCCCTAAACAAACATACTAAACGTCTGAGGATACACAAATATCAATGTGCATTTTAAATGAAATGGTTCCTCATGCCTTATATTAGACAGTGTTTTTTAAAGTTATTTTAATATTAAATTAGGCAAGAAATACCCAAAACAACAAAAATGGTAATTTGGTATATGTCAGTAACAAAAAAGACAAAGAGGTTACTTGTTCGCTTGTTTATTTAATCAGTTTGTAAAGCCATTCATCTCAACAAGTGACTCTGGGCAGCAAACAGTAACAAATAGAATAAAAACAATTATATCCTGAATACAAAAATGAAATACAAAAATTAAAATACATAGCTGAGAAAAAATAACACAATCAGCAGTACTAATACAGCCAGGAGATGGGTTCTTTTGCACACTCGAAGCGCTAGGCCCAGGCTCAGAACCAGGTCTTTAGTGCCTTATGAAAGGCTAGCAGGGTCAGGGCCATCCTAATCTCTGGAAGGAGAATGTTCCATAGGGCAGGAGCTACGGCAGAAAAGGCACACCTCCTGCATCCTGGTAAGTGGCACTCCTTAGCCAAGGGGGCCCAAAGTGTGCCCATCCTGCCAGACCAGATTGGATGGGTAGAAACAATCAGAGAGATGGTCCCTCAAGTAACCCAGTCCCAAACAATGAAGAGCTTCAAAGGTAACAACCAGCACCTTGAATTGCACCTGGAAGCACACTGGCAACCAATGCAGCTCACAAAGTAGTGGTGCTACATGTGCCAAGTAACTGGCACCATTAACTATTTGCACCACCACATTCTTCACCAGTTGAAGCTTCCAAATACTCTTCAAGGGCAGCCCCGTGTAGAGCACACTTCAGTAATCCAGACAGGAGGTCATGAGGGCATGAGTGAAAGTGAGCCTCCCTGGTGCACAAACTGAAGGTATGCAAAGGGCCTCCTAGCCATGGCTGCCATCTGCTCTTAAAGCAGAAGCCACAAGCCAGGAGGATCCCCAGATTGTGCACCAGGTCTGTTGGAGGCAGTGCTACCCCATCCAGAACAAACAGTGGAAAATTCCCAGCACCAGAATGTCCAAACACCCAAAGCCACTGAGTCTTGCTTGGGTTGGGCTGAAGCCTGTTGTGCCTCATCCAGGCCCCCACAGCCTTCAGGATGTTCACAGCATCACTCAGACAGCCCTGGGTGGAGATACCCAGCTTTATATCATCAGCATAGTGGTAATACCTTACCCCAAACCATCGGATGACCTCACCCAGTGGCCTCATGTATATGTTAAACAGGAGGGGAAAGTGAACCAAGCCCTTTGACACCCCACAGAGCAGGGGCCTCAGGCTGAACCTCTCCCCACCCCCTCCCATCAACAACTAGAACTGGCCTTGAAGGAAGGAGGAGAACAAGCACAATGCTATGTTGCCCACCTCCAGCTGAAAGCCACTCAGAGATCAAGAAGAACAAGGATTGATGCACTACCCCCATCCTGCTTCCACCATCTAAGAGTGTGATCAATGCTGTCTCAGTCCCACACCCTGTCCTGAATCCTGACTAAAAGAGGTCCAGATAATGTCAAGTCCACAAAGTCCAAACCCCAATTCAGAAGAATTCTCATGAAACCAGGCCTGGTTCAGATAAATGCTCCTTTATTGGTTGGTACATGCAGCTTGAAGCAAAGCATTGCTAAAACTAAAGCCCGCATAAATTTCCCTCTACTTTTCCCTCCCCCCCCCTTCTATTTTGGCGCCTGATTTCTTTCTCACAGGATTGTGGCCTTGTAAATTCCTCCCCTTGATAACACAGTCCTTCCTGGCCTTCAGGCCACCACCGGTTTTGTCTGCCTTCAATTCTTGCTATAAATTCCTATATCAGTGTAAGTACCTTTCCATCTCAAAGCAATACCCCAAGCACACCTATTAACTACTATTTCCCCCCCTTGTTACAACTGGCAGAATCAAATCACGCAAACTCCTATTGACTAAACCAGCAAACTCCTATTGACTACTATAGCTATTAAATCAGTCTTCTTGTGATAAACATTTGATTGATGCAGGTTCTGACAGATAATCTGTTTCATCCAGAATCTTCTGAAGCTGTGGTGTGACCACCTTCTCCACAATATTCCCTAAAAAGGGAAGGTTTGAGACTGAACAAAAACTGTCCAGACTAGTTGGGTCAAGCGATGGCCCTTGAGAAAGGGGTGCACCACCACCTTCTCCCTCAAGGAACAACCACCTCCAGAACCCAATCACACATCCCCTCCCAGGCAGCCTTAACCAAGCAGGAGGGGCATGGATCTAATACAGAGGTGGTTGAATTAACAGCCACAAGAACCCTGTCCACTTCCTCAGGGTCAACAGGATCAAACTCTTCCTAGAGTGTTGAAATGTTGAGAAGAGAAAAAAAAATGGTAATAGGTGATAGTGAGAAGGGAGAACATCTTAACTGGTATTTTATACTTGCCTTCTCTTCAAAGGGAAAAAAATACCATATTGTTGTGCCACTAATTGGAAGGAGGGAGCTGCACCTCTCAATAGACAAGGAGAGGTGAAATAATAATTTAACTAGTTTCAATAAATTCACATCTCCACACCTCTGCAGTATTTCTAGGGTACTAAAGTGAAAATGATCACAGAACTGCTAACTATAATCTCTGAGCACTCCTGGAGAACTAGAAATATCCCAGAAAACTGGAAAACAAATTAGGTTCCCTATCTTTAAAAAAAAAAGAGAACAAGGAAGACCTGGGAAATCTGTTAGCTCACATCTATTCTGAGCAAGTTCCTCAAGCAGATTATTCAAAGGCATGTTTGTAAGCACTTGAATGGGAATGCAACAATTAACAAGAGCCAGAATGGGTTTGTCACATGCCAGATTACTCTCATTTTTTGGACAGAGTTACTTGCTTAACAGACTGGGGTGAAGCCATGGACATTATGCACCCTTATTGCAGAGAAGCATTTGACAAAATCTGTCATGATATCCTAATTAATAAAATGGTAAAATACAAGCTAGAAAATAAAACTTTTAAGATGGATTCATAATTGGCTGAACAACCACAACCAGAGAGTACTAATTGCTCCATATCAGACTGAAGAGTAGTATCAAGTGTACTGACATAACCATGACCCTGTCCTAGGGCCTGTGTTGTTCAACATTTTTATTAATGATATGGATAAAGGGTTTGAGGCAATGATTATCAAATTGAAGTTGCAACAAAACTAGAAGGAGAAGGTACTATTTAGAAGAGAAAGAGAAGATTCAAAAAGACTCAGGCAAGTTTGAATTAGTTGGTTGAAATGAACAGGATGAAACCTAACTGGAAGAAATGTAAAATCCTGCATCTGGGAAGAAAAAAAATTAAAGGAACAAGTATTGGATGGGAGATCTGGCTTGACAACAGTGAATGTGAAAAGGATCTGGGTGTTCTAGTAGATCACAACTTGAACAGGAGCTGCTAAAAGGCAAAGACTATTTGGGGATTTAGCAACAGGAACAGAGCATACAGATCATGGGAAATAATTGTCCCACTTTATTCTTCCTTCTACAGGTCTCTCTTGAAAACTCTATACTCTAACAATTGCTCTAATAATTGTAGCATACTCTACTAATTGCTTAGCAAATAAAAAACTATAATCAAGAGGAACTGATTAACAGTTACTTAAATTCAGATTGACTATACATCTTATCTGGACTTGGCTGATAATACAGATTTCCCGAATTACACTTGTTGCATCTCTTTATGGGATGACTGCATCACATTAATGTTCCTTTAAGATGGCATCTACCCTAGAAGCAGACATAGTAACCTGCAAGGGCATATCCAGACAACTGCTTTAACATACTTTCCCCCAATCAGCAAGTATTCTCAGAGGAATGCAGGCATAATTTGCTCTGTCCCAATAGCCTGTCTTCACTTCACTTGACCTCAATTAAGGTCAGCAGGTGGTACTGTCAGAACAGTTTACTTTGGGGCATGTTAAGGTGTAGCACTTCCTTTCTCATCAGGGTTTCCACTTTTCCTACAAGACAAAACAACCAACATTAATCACTGTCCTTTATGTAGTGGTAGGGTAGAATTCTACCAGATGAAATTTTAGCTTCACTGATTGCTCCCTACTGCTTCTTGTTCTTGCACTCTCACTCCTATCCACCACACAGATCATCTGCAGTGCCTGATCCATGAGGGTCAGGTGAGGAAGCTGCAGACCCTTCCCAAGATACATATTCCTGCAGACCTTATCATTTCTTTCTTGACTTCTGCTATACAATCTTTTGATGTAGAATTTTTTAAAAGCAAAATGCTAGGAAGAAAGAAAAAGTATATTTTAGTGGCAGTTTTTAAATTTGATTTTGCAAATTGAAATATATTTTTTTCTGGACCAAACCAGTAAACTAAAAGAAAGGGGGAAGGGAAGTGTGTTAAAATCTCAGCTCTTTCCTAATCTGTTCAGTTATTCAGTTGTTTGGGTTATGTTTACTGCTTATTATAGATCTCTTTGTTAGAACAACTACTGTTGACATCATTCCTCATCCTGAAAAGATAAAGCCTAGTATTTTCTCACAACATCTGCACAGGGCATATCTCCAAGTTTAAATTCCACACTCATATCAGATAATGCTTGTTTTATGAGTTTTAAGGGGATGGAAATTACATTTACAAGTTACATAATATAAAATCTGGATTTTTATTTTTTTTAAATATAACAATTCCAAAAAATTATAAATTCCAGTTGCTAGTTGATACTATGAAAGTAATTCAGTTACTCAGCATATATTTTATTAAGGCTTAGTAACATTTGGATCAATAGAAGTGCGTCTGACATGCCTAGGAAGCCAGTTCTGGGTCCTCCTTATACTTTTCACAGGAAGGGACAGTGTGAGAAGGAACTGAGTACAGCAAGAACTACATGGCTGAGAGAAATAATCCAAAATCCCTACTCTCAAATATTACAAAGTAAGGTCTCCCTTAAAGCCACTTCTGTTTGGACTTTAATACTACAGGCTATTAAAGAGGTTTATATGTTCCGTAAATTAAAAAGCAATACTATAATTAATAACCAATCATTAAGGAGTATTTGAGACCACTAGTACACTGGATAAGCCAATATCTTGACCATGTATATGGAAAGTAGTACAAAGAAAGTTTGAGGCTAATGATACACAAAACAATAAAATAATTAGCAGTTAATAACAAATGAGGAATGTATTATATTCAGTTCAGTGAGAGAAGGCAAGTGAGTTCAAATAAAGGTGGGGAAGTTTAAAGGATTTTGAGAACTTATTCACTTAATGGAGCATACATAGAGTTCAGCTATAGAAGAGGAAAGCAAAAAAATAAAACTAAACAAAAATGTAAAATTAAAGCTTCTTGCTAAACCAAAGAAGGGGAAAAAGGCTTAAGGCTTCTTGTTACAACAAAGAATATAAGAGGTTAAAGATGTAATGTTTGTGTGTATGCACGCATGCGTGCGCGCACACACACACACATACATATGCTGAGAAGTTGCTCTTGAGTATATTGTAGGACAGATCTTAATTTGGGAATAAAGAATGAGGTTTCTTTTATGGTGAAAAAAGGAGGAAAGGATTTCTGGTTTAGGAGGAGAGAAATAGAAAGGGAGGAGAGAAAAAATAATAATTTCCTTTCCTTTACAGTACTGGGCTGCTTTTGTTGATTTGGTGTGATGGGAAAAGGCATAGATTCTTTTTGGAAAAAGAGGAAGGAAGGAAGGAAGGAAGGAAGGAAGGAAGGAAGGAAGGAAGGAAGGAAGGAAGGAAGGAAGGAAGGAAGGAAGGAAGGAAGGAAGGATCCACTCTGTGTGAGGTGAAGAAAATTATGAGACTTTTCTCTGTATATAAATATATATAATTTTTCCTTTTGCCTTAAACAGGAAGTTCAAATTACCACAGATCTTACTTGCTAACTATTTCTGTGGCTCTTGCCCTTTAAGCAATCTCTGTAATTGTATAACTGTTCCTCATAGAATAGGAAGCATTAAGAGAGTTTACAGGGGCTGGGAATGTTTGCAGAAGGTCATATATCATGGGGACCAAGTGCTTCAAGTTATGAGATGACATAAATGGAAGGCGCATTTGCTTTAGGGGGAGGGATATCATTGCCTTCCTTTGAATGGTGCCTTCTGCTGCATGACACTTCAAACATGCCATGCCCGAAACCAAGATTTTCATAGGCATCCAAGAAGCACCCCAAATAATGACCATCCAGGCAATACATCACCAGTTCTGAGACCCCAAATACTAAACAGTGAGGGGATCCATTTGAGTATGGTGGAGTGAAGGGCTGGCACAGATAACATTAGAGGGCCAAAGAGTAACTTAGGCTCTACAGGTGCAGATACCCTTATTTTTCCATTTTTAGATGGGCATTAGTTTGATATTGAACTTGCAGGCAGGTGATTGTACCTACTATGCCACAGGACACATGATTGTGACAGACATATTTTATAAGGTGTTTATTTAAAAAAAACTAAAATGAAGTGCTGTATTCTATAATAGAATATATAAAATGTATAAATTATTGGAAAAATAATTTCTCATGGTATTAATGGCAATGGTCAGGAAAGCCTATTTTTTTAAAAGTGCTTTATTGTTTAATACTACCTATTTTACATTTTTTGGTAATCTCCACTGCTAAACTTGCAGTCTTGGAAATGTATAATTATCATCATCATCATTTAAAATTACCCTTTTAATAAAATTTGCATTTTAGGAGTAAATCTTGGTTTAGAGGAAAAGAACAATCGTTTATTGGCACTAACAGTCTTATAGAAGCATTATCAAAGAACTTACCATTAGGTAAAGACTTCTACAGTACATAGCTATGACTTGAGAAGGCGGAAACATAAGCAGGTATTGAGGACTGATTACAGAAGCTTTTGTTTTATCGCTTTTGCGATATTCATATACTGCATTTCGTGGATTTTTGTTCACTTTTGGGAGCATACTAGACATTTAAAAATAAATAACAACATAATTTAGAAACACTGATATATCTCCATATTATTCACCGGGCGATAAGACTGATTTGTCCCCTTCCTTACCTGCCCGGACACCGGCTCCCTCCTCCCTGCTGTAGAACTGCTACGGAGCGCCATGTAAGGCAACAAGCGTCCCGTAGTTCGCGCGTTACTCTGCATCGCGGGGACAGCCTCTACTGAAGTTGCTGGCTCGGGTGTCAGAAATGGTGGGCGGTACTGCAGCCATTTCTCACAAATAGTGCAAGATCGGGCCTGGCTTGATGCCCCTCAGCTGAGTGGCTACATCGAACATCGAACTGTTTCCCTGTTGAGCTCATAATGCCCAAAGCTTAAAAATCAAGACCGTCAGCTGGAAAGAGAGGACTGGATCTGACAGAAAATAAGCTTCATTTTCTTTTAAGGCTGAAATTTGGAGGTAAGCGAAGGGTACTTCTTTAGCCCTGGAGATCAATAGCGGAACCGCAAAAACTGTATATGAGGAAATCTTTAGAATTTGTATAGTTAAGGCATCAAGATTTCTTTGTGGTGAAGTTTCACCTGTGATTCTCCATCAGCTTTCCCCAGTTTTCTGAATGTCAGATATATAGTCACTGTACTTTCCAGAATTCCCAGCCATTAGCCATGCTGTAGTGGAAATCTGGAAGCTGTAATTACAATATAACTGGAGGCCATCAGAATGGGGAAGTTTGCTTTAGTACTTACAGCATTATTTATTTTTATTAATAAAATGTATATCCTGCCACAATCACAGGACTCTCAGCCATTCACAAAGAAAATACAATCAAATATAGAAACATAAGCATTGACTGATTTATTATGTGCCATCAAGTTAGAGGCAACACTTAGAGACCACACAAATAGATTTTCTTCATGATGATCTGTCCCTAACTTGGCCTTCCAACAGTGCACTTATCGCCACTGTAGCTGAGTCCATCTGCTTGTCATCAGTCATCTTCTCTTTCTTTCCACCTTCCCCAGCATTAGAACCATCTCCAGAGTTAGGTCTTCAGATAGTCTCTTCCTCCACCCATGCCTCTCCAGAGAAACTTGGCAATCATTCTCTGTCAGTGCCAATAGCAGTTATCTATTGGTTATCTTTTCTTTCTTTTTAGTTGTGTCTAGAAAGAAGGGTCCTGAATTGCCCAATACGATACATTTTCTTCTGATTTTCAGTGTCCTAACAAGTGAGTAAATGGATTGGATAATTTTTATGTTTTTTTAATAACGATTTTTGTGCACTATTTTGTCTTAGATATCCTTTGGTAAATGTTCACTGTATTGTTTTAAAATGATGACTACATTAGGTAAACACTACACTATTTGATGTAATTAGTTTTTTACCTTTGTAAAAAAGACTAATATTTAATTCTGACAGGAGACATATCCGGGGCAAACAGCCTTTGTGTTTTCAGTACAACAGGGATCAGATATTATTCTTTCTCCCTGAAAGCTGGGTGTAATGTGACACTAAAAATATTCTCCCATGATTAATGTATTCAGTTTACAGTTTTTTTCTTGATGCTGTTTTCAAACCACAGACTTCATGGCAGAATAATTTGGCCTAATTTTTGGATGCTTTTGCTTTTTTCCAGCCCCTCCTTTTTGTAACATCTTGTCTGCTGAAGAATTTTGGGGAACACCAAAGCTTGCATGTTCTTTTGGGTCATTTTGGTCAGTCCCAAGAAAAATATTTTCCTGTAATGAGGACTGGAAAGATATTCTGAAATTAAGACTTTGTGAAGTTTGCTTCTTCTGAGTTTACATACTGCACTATGCAAACATTTACTTAACTGTGGTATGCCACAGTTACTGGGTTTATGCAAAATGAATGGAATATGACTTACAAATAGCAGTAGTGGATTTACACAGCATGTTTGCTATGTTCATACAGTAAATTTGTGGCATGCCTTATTGTGTCATCTAAAGCCAGAGGATTTGTCTCTGTGAGGCCAGGCATGAGGCCATTAACCATGATTTGTAACCAATGATATAGGTTAAGAAGACTGCTAGCCCCTTGTTAAATAAATGCTTGACTGACAGGCAGCTCAGTTTGCTAGTGCCTGAAACAGTCCATCTGCCTATGCCTGTCAACAGTGCCCCCAATCCCCTTGGTTTTGACAGAGCAAGAGAAATAGAGCCTATGAGAGAGTGAAAAGAGCATGGGCAACAAGAGAGATGAGTGAACAGTTGAGAGAGAGGGAGCAGCACAGCAAGGGTTGTTGCAAGTGGCAGCACAAGAGACAGATGAGGAATAGGCAAGTTGGACAGATGAACCAGCAAACCAGATAGATAAGTGAGAGATTGAATGACAGAGAATGTGTGTGAAAGAAAGATGAATTAGAGAGATGGGAAAGGCATATGAGAGAAAGGCAAGTAACAAAGGGATGAAAGCAAGAGAGGACCAAAGAGATGAATGAGTAAGCGAGACAGACGAGTGAGGGACCTGTATTGAGGTGAGAGAGTGAGAACCCAATGACTGAGAAGTAGGTAGGTGAGTCAGAAAGTGCCATCTTTCAGCCATTTTTGGCTCTTCCTCAGCACAACTGAATGTAACAGAGCATTGCTGTTATCATTCAAATGATGTATTAGCCTCCTCAATTGCCAAAGCAGTCCTAATTCCTGGGAATTGTTCTGAGCTTGCCAAAACAAGCATTGTTACATGGAAAAATAGTGCCATCCCTGAAATTTGACAGCAAACCGTTAATGCCAATGCAGATTCCTAGATAAAAAGAGATGACTACCAAGAAATGCATTTTGGGGTGGCCAATTTAGGAGGCATTCTGGCAACTCTGCAAAACAATAACAAAAACATTGATAAAAACATTTTTTCCATTAATCATTGTAGACATTGTTCTGTTATGTGAGGTCTGGAACCAGTAAGACTGAAGGAAGTTTAACAGCCTTTATATACAGCAGCTGACTTTATTAAGAAAAATATTACACAACCACATCGGTCTGCTAGGGCATTTGCCTGACTCTCTGACCCAGGAAATCCCTCTTTTGCTCACTCCTTTTTAATCCCTGAACTATAATTTCTAATATAGACATGAACTACAATAATAGGCTATATTAGTATTTTTATGAGGCCGTCAAAGAGCCAAACAATCCAGCTAACTATTTTTATTTAATATTAATGATCTAGCTAGGAATATTTGTGAGCTGTTTCAATATCTATATACTATGCAGTACTTACCACGGTAACTGCAGCACTTGGGACTCTATTGTCAAAACTTGACACCCCATTTTTTACTGGATGAGTCTGATAGCGCTTTTTCTGACTAACAAATGTTATTAAAAGGCATTAGCTGGAGCTCACAAAAGCTTATGTCTTTTAATAACATTTGCTATTCAGTAAAGGGGCTACTAGACTCCTGATTTTTTTGCCACCATAAATATAAATTTACCAAATAAATAACTATATAAATAAATATAAACATGGCCCTCCTTCTACAATGGCACTTTTTACTGTTTGCGGAGCAGCCAACTATATATCCTCATGGGGACATACTGGCCTCCCTGGTAGCAATTCAAGATTTTATCTAACCTGGATTCCTTCTTTTGAGCTTAGAACACATCAGATAATGGTAGCTCCTCAGTTTAGTCAATAGGGGTTTGGGGGCTAGTTCTACTAGGCAGTAATCTCATCATAGTCTACGTTTCCCCACCAAAAAGTTTTTGCCTGCCAGTGAGTTTTGTACATCAATTCATTATGTCCCCTTATTTTGGCTATCTCGCTTTTTTCTCCTACCAAATGGGTTAGGGTTATGATCAGGATTATTGACTGATGTTTGGTAGTTACCTCTGCAAATTTATGTACTCATGCCATAATTATAACAAGGGTATTGTACTAAGCATTTACATCTGCAGTGGACAAAAACTTTTTGGACAGCAGATTTTAACACTAGTGATGAGCAAAAAAGGAACAAGAGCCTAAGTCTTCATACACTTACAAGAAGGGATACATCAACATTGTCTTGTAGTTTAGAAATATGGGGGGTGGGGCACATTTCAGAAGCCTGTATTGTGAAGTCTGAAACTTGTTCCTCAAAAAACTGTTTTCCTGAAGTAAAATTTAAAAGTGGTGGTGGAAATTTTGCTGAATGTTATAGAAGTAACAGACCTATTAAGAATTTTTAAAAAATAGATCAAAATCAATGCTTTATAATGCCCAGGAGGAACAATGAACCTTGCATCTCACAGATAAAGGTAAACATGCCTTCTAGTCAATTACATGGACATAAAATAAAGCATTTTGCCAGTGCCTTTGTCTTGAATGTTTTTCAGCTCCTCAGACCCAGATTTAATATTCTCTTTCATCCTCTAAGCCAGTGTTTCTTAAAGTGTGGTCTAAGGACCCCTGGGGGTCCCCCAAGACCCTCTCAGGGGTCTGTGAAATCAAAATTATTTGCCAGATATTGAAGATATTTGCAAAAATGTAAAACCATGTCACTCTTTTCATTATTATTTATTTGTTAAAATTGTAAGGTTTACCCCGTTCGTCTCAGAGAAACTCTCGTGATACGTGTGTTCAGCAAAGAAGTTTACTCAAGCGTAACATAAGTAAGTACAGACAAAGCCAGGATTGGCTTGGCACATCTTACAGCACAATTTATAGTCCCCCCGTTCCCGCGCTTAGCCCCTGTTGCTTGGTTACAGATTACCCGCAGTAATCCCCCCCTTCACTCAAATGGCAGATTCAGTCCAGTTCTTTTGTGTTCTTGATTGCTTTTTATCAAAGATGTGGTTGTTGTCTTCATTGGGTCTTTCTGTTGCGCACAAAGCCGGGAGTTCTCAATCACGCACTGATTGCTTGCCTCCGAGCCACTGCTCTCCCCTTTGCAGCGCCCGAGGCAAATTGCTGTTGACACAAAATATCCACTTGTGGTTTAGTTAAGCGGCACTGGCTGGCCCATTAATCAGTTCGCGGTTTCTCACTTCCCCTTTTCCTCTGCTGGCGCTCAGGCAGTGAAACTGACTAAGCACAGCTGGGCAAGTCCCTAGCCATGCCGCGCCGGCTGAATCTGACAAAAATAAGGTTTTTTCATGAAAAGTATTTTATTTATTTAATGGGTTTAATATTGTTATTTATACATGATTCAGTAAATAAACATTCTATGAATGTATCAGTTTTAATTTTTAATACAGTAAATATCAGTAAATATAACCCATATAAACAAAAGCTCTTTTGGGGTCTTCCATAATTTTTAAAAGTGGGAAGGAATCCTGAGAGCAAAAAGTGTAAGAAATACTGTTTTAAGCTATAGTTTGAATATTTGCATGTTTCTTTTTAATAATGTATTTAATTTAAATAATATACATGAGAGAAGGGTAAGAGCAAAGTTTGAGAATTGCAGTGCCAGATGGAATATGTGTGTCACAGAATCATAGAGTGGAAGTGTTGGAAGAGACAAAAGAGAACATTTAATCCACCCTTCCCAGTGCGAAGTATACCACTTGAATATCATTGCTTCAAAACTGGCAGGTATATTCTCACAAGTAAGCAAGTGGTAGCATTCTGTGCCAAGTATAGCTTCTAGGACAAGTGAGGGCCATGAAATGGAGAAATACTATACATGCAATTCCCGTGGGAAAGCAAGAATCTATAGTTGATCCTTCCCAGCCTACCCATATCTGAAACCTCCCAAAGTGCAGAGCAATTAGCCTATAATCCCCCCACCCTGAAGGTACCCCTTCCTAATGATAGGGATACTACATAAATGTAAACTAACTCAATGACCCTTCCCTGGATATTGTCTCTTTGTGATAATGAGATGTCAATCATACCAGACTTCCCAGCATTGTATAAACGAGATGTCAATCGGCAGTCATTCACCATAATGACCTAAGCTTGCACCGGTATGACACACAAGGTCATAAAGAGGCTCCTAACCAATCATTATCCTTCCTTTTGACTCTGTTTTCTTGAACTTAATGTATAAAAAACCCAATTTCTTTGTGTTCGGGGTGCCTCTTTTGACAGAGATAGCCCCTTTACTGCTGCGCAACAATAAAGGAAACTTCTAATGGTTTCTCGTGTCCAGTGAAGTTATTGGCAGTCATCTCTGGGCAAAAACCTCATTTTGGGTCCAACAATTTTGGCGAGCCAGCCAGGAGCCAGCTCGGACTTCGGCGCCAGTACACTATCAATGGGAAGATGGGCCCCGAACATTTTTTTTTGTTCAGTCCCTTCGAGAGTGTGGTGTCATTGAACACTGGAACAGTCTCTGAAATCAAGAAACCAAGAGCCCAAGGGGTCACTGCAAGGGATGGAGACTGAGAGCATGGCTGGGTGAACAGGTGACTGCTGGAAACAGTGGCAGAGAGATGAGGGTGAGTAGCATTTGCCTCTAATCAGGGTTTGGGCAGGATCCCTGGCGAGGGCGGTTGAGTCCCTACCCAAGTCACCCGGGCCTGGGGTCTGACACCCCAGGGGTTAGGCACCAGGTAATTGGGGTTTGAGTCCCTGGGGTGGGGTTTGAATCCCTGACAGAAGTCACCCGAAAATGGGGTCTGGCCAGACCAAGAGCACAGGAAAAAAGCCACAAAGAGTTCAATTCCCTTGCACCCCCCTGGAAGGTGTGGTTGAAAGCTTTTGTGAATTAACCCATGGAGATAAGAACTTAACTACAGGTACCTTAAGTCACTTGTGCGCCTCCATATGGCTGAATTACCTTTTGGACAATGGGCAAAGGTGGCTGGTCGGCAGCTGTTTTAAACTGAGTGAAATTGCTAGCTTAAGGAGGTTGGATTATTTGGGGAAACCTAAAGATAAGTACGCAGCTGTATTCCAAAAAGTGGCTACAGATGAATCAGTAAGAACAAAGTGTGGGATCTTTGTGATTCAAGGGGAAGATGAGGCTGACAGGGTAGTGCAGAGAAACCTAATGCCCTGGTGTTGCAGGAAGAAAAGGAGGAGGTCCCTCCACCCTATGCTCATTTTAGCAAGATCCTTCACCCCCGCAGTTATACCCCTCACTGGTCCCTTCTTTTTCAAACCCCCTTAGTGATGAAAGGTCACCTCTGACCCTCACCTTTCAAGGAAAGAATAATGGTTATGGGGAGAACCCAAAGCGCGGGGAGTCAGTAAACCCTCAGCATTGGTTATTCCTGTTAAGGCAGACACCAATACCTGATGGGATGGGGAGGACCGAGATGGTATTTGTTTACACTCCCTTCTCTACTACTGATTTGTATATTTGGAAAAGTAATATCGCGAAAACCCTAATAAAATGGCTGAATTGGTGTCATCCATAATCTGAACCCATAACCCAGCTTGGGGAGACCTACAGACGATGTTGAATGTGTTTTTGACAAGTGAGTAAAGGAGGTTAGTCATAGCTGTGGGAACTAAAATAGCCAAAAGGAGGGCAGCTGCAGCCTTAGGTAATCAATAGGTGGGAGCTGCAGCGGCAGCTGCTCCAGAGGTGGAAGCCTTGTTTCCTGAGAACGATCCAAACTAGAATCAACAGGATCGTGCACACCTACAGAGGCTGCAGACCTACCAGCAGATTATAGTGCAGGCACTGAAACAAGGAGTTCCGAAAGTAAATACAGTGGTACCTCGGGTTACGAACTTAATTCGTTCCGTGACTCTGGTCGCGACCCGAATTGGTCGCAACCCGAAGCAAATTTTCCCATAAGGTTCAATGTAAATATGGTTAATCCATTCTGAAACATATGTATTTTATTTTTAAACCACAAAACCATGAAACAAAGTACAGTACAGCACAGTATGAAGAGGGAGAATGCTAACCTTGCTCGAGGCGACTTCTGGCGTGGAGGACAGGAAGGCGGGTGGGGAGGAGGTTATTGTTTGGAGGGAGAGTCCCCCTCCAAAAGGACATTGGAGAGATCTCCTTCAGGGGTTTCCTCTCTTCTTTGCCTCTTAGCTGTAGGCTCAGTTCTGGGAAAAAACCTGTCTAAAGTCAGTTGTTTTTTCCTGTGCTGCATAACCCTCCGGAAATGAGAGACCACGTTGTCATTCATCATGTTCAACACTCTGTCACAGTTCTGTTGGGGTGGTGCTTCTCAAAGAAATCCTGGCACTCATTCCATTTCTCCGTGATGGATTTTAGCACATCACTGCTCAAAGCCTTATTCTTGCCAAGCCTGCTCTGCAGTTTCTTTGGAGCCATGCTAACAAGCACACCAAAAACCTTCCAAAATGCCATGAAACACACCACAAGCCTCACCAAATGTCTCCTCGCTACCGCGATCTCGCCCACAGGCGTGTCAGCAGGGAAACTGGCCGCGTATCCTGTTCGTACCCCGAGGCGGAGTTCGCAAACCGAAGCAAAATTTTGCGGCCGGAGCTGGTCGTAACCCGAAAAGTTCGTTAACAGAAGCGTTCGTAACCCAAGGTTCCACTGTAATTTATCAAAAATTTATGAAGTAGAGATTGCTTATAAGGTATATGTGGGACACACGAAATTGCAAGAGCAGCCCAGAAAGTGGGGGGGGGAGTAGAGGGTCCCATGGAAGAGGAGGGCAAGGAGGCTTAGATAGAGGTGAAAGGCACGGCATGGGGAGTGGCGAAGGGAGACAGTGCTTCCAATGTGGAAAACTAGGTTATTTCCCATGGGAATGCCCTCAATAGAGGCTGGAGACAGGGATGTTCTCTGAGGAAAATAGGGGAGTCAAGGCCGTCAGCACTTCCATCTATCATTTGTCCCCGAGCCCTATGTAAATCTCCAAATAGGGGACAAAAGGTGCACAGCTTTAGTGGGTACCGGGGCAACCTGGTCAGTATTAAACTCTTCTTTCAATACTGAAAAAACCTCAGAAGAGGTCTCGGTAATGGGGGCACTGGTAATGCTATGGCTGCCCCTCTGCTGCAAGCTGTAGAATGTCAACTTGGTAAAAAGAAAGTGACGCATCAGTTTTGGTATGTGCCTGAGAGTCCTACCCCATTGCTGTGGCAAAGCCCCTCTAGGAAGCCACTAAAGGGGGGAGACTTAGAGGAGTTTCGATGGACAAAGGACTGTGAAAGAGCTTTCAGGGAAATCAAAACACTGCTTTCGCAGGCTCCAGCCAAATTGGGACTCCCCGATTTGGAAAAGCCCTTCTCCCTTTTTCTGCATGAGAGGGGAGGAGCAGCAGCGGGGACACTTACCCAGATGCTGGGGTCTTAGGAACACCCAGTAGCCTGTTTTGGCAGGACAAAGTGCTTTAACTTCAAAAGGAAGTGGGGAGTTGGCATGCAGCAAAACAAAGCTCTAGCATTGCCTTTATCGATAAGAGTGCATTGTAAAGTAAACACCACAGGCCTTCTTAAAAAGGGTGGACAGTGGCAGTTTTGTTTAGAAATGTGTCCACCTGCAGGAGAGGGGAGGGGAAGGTAACCCAGGTGACAGCAAGCACTGCAGGAGGGAGACAGGCTCGAGAGGGTAGTGGGGAGCAACGTCATCCACTGGACTTTCAAGAAGCAGGAGTTTTACAACTGGCCACACTCCCACCGCAGCTGTTTTGTGAGGGTATCCATCACGGCATCCACTCAGAATTAAAACTGTGCCCAGTAGCTCCGAAAGGCTGGCCTGAAAGAGGTTCTCAGAGGAGCATGCAGGCTTGGCAGAGAAGCGAGGAAGGCAACTGATAGGCTACCAAGCCTTCAGCAAAGGCATTAGGCTTCAAAAGTTATCAGCCTTTTAAGCACCTCCTCCCTGTTTGCTCTGCCAATTTCCAGCCTTGAGGTCGCTTCACATGCTCTGGTCAGGGAGGCTTAGAGGGGAATCTATTTTTCACGCTCGCTATTATTCTCCCTCCGTGCCCCACATCCCATCGACATCCCAAGAAGCAAGCGCCAGGCGAGGGAGACACCCTCCCCACTAACTAGAGCAAAGACGTGCAGGCAAAGCCGCAGCTCTTCTCCACCTTCTTCCAGAGAGAACAACAGCCACACTGCCAGCCGCTCGCTGCCCCATACTTGGCTTGCTTGGGGTCCCACTCTGCCACTCCGCAAGAACCCCCTGCATGCTGCTGGAGTGGCTGGTGGTAGCCAGGGTGCGAGCCTCACTGCTTCCCCTCCCTCGCTGTGCCTCGCTGCACCTGCCTGTTTGTGACCCCCTCAGCCTAGACGGGCTGCAGAGGAGAGGAGAGGTGAGGCGGAGAGGGCATTTTGGGCTGGTGGAGGATTGGGAATGTTTTGAATTATTCATCACGTTTGATGTGGATACCAGCTTGCCCAGAAACTGATTTGAAGGCAGGGTCATGAATTGTGTAGAACTGGTATATATGCAGTGGTGACTTTATGGGAAGTAATTGAGGCAGGGTGTTAGGATCCTTGCGATCAATCAACTATCAGTTGGTGTCAACTATTAGATTTATTAGAGCTATTGACCTAGTTAGAATGTTTCCTTATATCGGCCATAAAGTAGAGGTGTTTGTTTTGTTAAGAATGTTACCTTATATAGATTATATACCGTATTTTTCCAACTATAAGATGATACTTTTTTCTAAAATCCTTACCCTAAAAACTGAAGGGTGTCTTATTCAAGGAAGTCAGCCGAGAATCGCGGTTGCAAAACTGCCAAACTTTGTTTCTGCAGAGAGGCTTCTTCCTATTGCTAGTCTCCAATCACGAGTGAAATAGCTTGTCTCCCAAACAGACTTCCTCCAATCACAAGCCTGATGTAACTGACGTCAGCTGATGCTGAACAACCCAATTAGAGGAAGGCTGTTTGCAGAGACAAGCTATCTGCAGTTTCACTCGTGCTTGAATGTAATCAGTTATGCAAAAGAGCGTGGAAATAGAGCTGCAGAGAGACGGTTTGGACCTCCTCCCACCGAGTGTATCAGGTAAATGTTAACTAATTACTAAATAAAAATGTGTTCTGCACTATCTTTAAAATATTGATTTTTTAATTTTGGGCTGGAAAAGTGGGGGTCGTCTTGTTCATGGGGGCGTCTTATTGTCGGAAAAATATGGTATATTGCTTGCTCATTCCTGCCATAAAATAAGGGAGGGAGAAATTTAGGTACACAGTTAGAGACAGATGGAATGTTAATGAGTTATCAGGAATTTGCAAGGTTGTGCAGGCGTGAGACCAAGAAGAGATCCAAGGGAAGGTGGGAGAGGGACTGGAACTTGAAAGGAGGGAAACCGCAGAGAGGGGTTTTCAGTTTCAGCAATCCATGGAATGCTGTATGCTTCTTCTCAATAAAGAAAGCTTTACTGGAATGGTCTAGTCTCCAGAAGATTTACTTGGATTGGGAATTGAGTGTTGCAGACTCTGACACAGGCCCACCACCCCCCGGGACCTCAGCCCAGGTAGCCGAAGTTATAGCATTAACAGCCCTGCTGTGGAGTACAGGGAAGATGGTAACTATATACACGGATAGCAAATTTGCATTTGGAATAGCACAACCATTTGGGAAGATTTGGAAGGAGAGATGTCTATTGACAGCAGCTAATAAAGAGGTAAAATATGGACACCAGATATTGCACCTACCTGAGGCAATACATTTGCCCAAGTCAGTGGCTATTGTGCATGTGAAAGGAAAATACACTCAAAGGAAAATACTAAAATAGGAGATGGCAAGAGGCGGGCTGACACAGCAGCAAAGGCAGCAGCCTTGCAACAGACAGTCAAACAGCTGGCATTGATTGCCGAGCCTCTTCCCCCAGGGGAGCCTGCATACACACCACAGGAAATTGAGAGGCTCCAAAAATGGGAAGGGGTAGAGAGAGACCTACAAGGGTGGTGGAGGCTTGGGGATAAGGTTGTTCTGCCATGAGCAGTGTTGTGGCATATTCTGAAAGAGACCCATGGAAGAACTCACATGGGACCTCAGGCACTAGCTAACTCGATTCTGTGAGCCTTTGTAGCTCCAGGAGCTTATACCTGTGCCTCTCAAGTAGTGGGACAATGTCCTACATGCCAAGCTAATAATCCAAAAGAGGAACAGACAGCGCCTCTGGAGTCCAAATTAGGGGAACGTATCCACAGGAGCAAATTGGGAGGTGGACTTTACCGAGCTGGCCAAAAGCCAGGGATATAAATATTTGCTGGTCCTGACTGACACCTTTTCTGGCTGGGTTGAGGCCCTTCCTTGTCAGACCAATAAGGCCCAGGAGGTGGCAAAGGCACTATTGAAAGAGATTATCCCAAGATTCGGCCTCCCAATACAGGAAATCAGGAGTGATAATGGTCCACACTTCACATCAAAGGTGGTGCAAGAGGTTTGTAAGCAGCTCGGGATAAAATGGAATTTTCATACCATTTATCA
This sequence comes from Python bivittatus, assembly GCF_059951505.1. NCBI lineage: Eukaryota > Metazoa > Chordata > Lepidosauria > Squamata > Pythonidae > Python > Python bivittatus. Next base: position 60,312,855 of record NW_028277088.1, read on the forward strand.
CCCTCAGAGTTTGGGGAGAGTGGAGAAAGCTAATGTGATACTAAAGCAGATCATCTCTAAAATAGCCCAGGAGGCCCACCTAAAGTGGCCTCAAGCACTTCCAATTGCTCTCTTTAGAATGAGAATTGCCCCTAACAAACGCACTAAAATATCACCCTTTGAGATCCTATATGGGAGACCCTTTTCCTTCAAGAGGAGAGGGATACCTGAGACCCAGTTGGGAAATGAACTTGTAAAGGACTATGTCAAACAGCTATCTGCCGTGAATTCCTCTTTTTCTCGGTACTCGCAGGAAAGCTGCCTACCTGGACTAGATCACCCAATACATCCTTTTAGCCCAGGAGATTATGTGCTAGTAAAAACCTGGACTACTGAACCTTTTGGATCCAAGTGGAAAGGACCCTACCAGGTACTGCTGACAACGCCTACAGTGGTCAAAGTAGACAAACTGAAGAACTGGATTCACCATACCAGGTTGAAGAAAGCCAAACCCCCGGAAGACAAGTGGACCATACAGCCCGTGGACCCAGGAGAGGGAGGACTGAAGTATCTCTTCAAAAGACACTAGTGGATGGGTGGACTAAGTGTTCAAATGATGTGACACCCAATTTTCCAATACTCAGACCTTAACAAAGGGGGGAAACAGGATTGGGAGAATAGGGATAATAAGAATGGCCTTCAGTGTAACACACCTCTACCTTGCAACCCTATGGCTTTCCCATGCAGTCGCTAACAAGCCCTTCTTGGTACAAAAACAAATCTCTGTATACCCAAGAAGTTGACAAGAAGGTAGATCACTTTGAACCTATCCACCTTCTAGAACCCTAACTTGTCAGTATTACAGAGAAAGAGCTGGGTGTAAGCATCAGGAAATATCAGCCATCACCACAGATGGGAAGGAACTTTGCATTTCACTTTCCTCAAAGGTAGGAAGCAAATATTATCCTTTGTAGAAAACCTAAATCAGAGCCAGCTCCCTGTAAATCCTTATGATCCTGTGATCATACATAATGTCCAATATAGGCAAGGAATGGAATCAAAAAAAAGAAAGGGAGAATTGGAATGGCAGTTTATCAGGACCAACAGGATAGTTGGGAAGATAATTACATTGTAAATATGTCCTCCCAAGTGACAGATAACCTTAAACTTTGAAACTGCTGGATTTGTACCCACTTGCCCACTCACACTCTGGAAGGTGTCCCTCTAGTCGGAGTACCCTTAACCTGTACTGACTCAAACCCCAAGCTAGCATACAACCCCCCGGAAGGATTCAAGGATCAAGTAGTCAATGTATGCACCTTTACTAAACTTATCCAGAACAGAAACTGTTGTTGTGTAGCTAGGCAACCACCTGTTAATTCAAAGAGACACCCCGCAGGGAATCTGAAAGGGTGTGAGGATGTCACTTATATTGACTCCCCCCTTGGGATTTCTGAAACGGGAAAGTTCTGGATTTGCAGACATAGGGCTTACAAGTTCTTATCCCCAGCTGGTATGGAATGTGCTCATTGGGGGTCTTGATGCGCTTTGTCAGAATTCATCCTGACATTTACATAACCAGGCAAACCAAGCCCCCTGCATCTTGATACTGATGATCCATCCACAACCCACTAGTTGAATGGGACTCCCCAATGAATACCTTTTTCAGATGGGTATTTCCCACAGTTGGGGTAGTGGAGTTGGAATATGCCCTCTTAAACATTTCTGCGTCCCTTGAGATTTTTACAAAAGCCACTGCTGATGCTCTTAGTAAAATACAGGCTGAAATAGACTCAGTCTTGCAGGTGGTGCTCCAGAATAGAATAACTCTGGATATGTTATTAGCAAGCCAAGGTGATGTGTGTGCCTTTGTGAACTCCAGCTGTGGCACTTATGTTAGCCATCAAGGTCAGGTTCTTGCATCAAAATGATTATACAGCAGTCTGATTCATTCCATAATATAACTCAAACTGCCCTCTCTATTCCCTTCCATGACCTATGGGAATCCCTCACATCATGGTTACCAGGCTGGGGATGGCTGAAGAAACTGTTTGTAGGTCTGTTGTTTATTGTGGTAGTAGGAATACTGGTATGTTGCTTCCTTCACTGCCTACCACTTGTTTGTAGGCTGTGCCCCAGCTGGATTCCTAACATCAAAATGATGATGCTGAAAGCTGGAAGTGGTAAATATGTAGGAGCTAGTGGTGGTCCTGTTACAAACTGGAAGTCTTGCAAGGAACAAAGCGGGGAAAATGAGGGGCACGAAATGGAGAAATACTGTATGTGTGATTCCCGTGGGAAAGCAAGAATCTATAGTTGATCCTTCCCAGCCTACCCATAACTGAAACCTCCCAAAGTGCAGAGCAATTAGCCTATAATCCCCCCACCCTGAAGGTACCCCTTCCTAATGATAGAGATACTACATAAATGTAAACTAACTCAATGACCCTTCCTGGATATTGTCTCTTTGTGATAACGAGATGTCAATCATACCAGACTTCCCAGCATTGTATAAACGAGATGTCAATCGGCAGTCATTCACCATAATGACCTAAGCTTGCACCGGTATGACACACAAGGTCATAAAGAGGCTCCTAACCAATCATTATCCTTCCTTTTGACTCTGTTTTCTTGAACTTAATGTATAAAAAACCCAATTTCTTTGTGTTCGGGGTGCCTCTTTTGACAGAGGTAGCCCCTTTACTGCTGCGCAACAATAAAGGAAACTTCTAATGGTTTCTCATGTCTGGTGAAGTTATTGGCAGTCATCTCTGGGCAAAAACCCTGTTTTGGGTCCGACACAACCTGAGGCAACAACCAATCCTATTATAGTGAGGTAGAACATAATGAAATATTTCCTCTTCAAAAAGAGGCAGAGTTTATGATACAAATAAGGCTCTTAAAAGGAAGTTTCATCATTATCTGGTTTTCCAGGAGCAAGGCAGGATCTAGAAAATAATCGTCTTCTGAACAGAAGCTCTGAAAAAGCAATTGGCTACAGATTTATCAGAATCATCACAGACTCATATAAATACACTGAGATTATCCATTATATTTTTTAAAATCTGGATTCTCAATGTTAAACTTGAATATTAGTTGTCTTAAATTGAGGATGGTTTACAAGTGCCACGTTTCAGGTCTAGGGCTTGTGAAATCCAGTTAAAATCTATGATGTCAGGACTGAGAAAGTTAACATCTCTAATGCCTGTCAAAAATCTGAATTCCTTTCTTCTGAATTTAAGATCTATTTTGCTTTAGGTAGATTGTGTCACTTCTGATTATCATATAATGTAGTAGTACTTAAAATAATTACTAGCCTTAAAATTCTGGCAATTGACAATAGGGCTTTTGAAAACCTAGACATGGGAGTTTTGAAAACTTAGTGTTTTATTTATAATAAGGATGTTGTCTATAAGGGCAGGCTGGAAATATCGTTATAAGCTAGTCATGTTGGTGGATTTATTTGCCAGACCACCTCTTAAAATTAGATCACCTCAGGGTCACAAATGTTACATGTTCATAATTTGGCTAAAATAGGTTTGCACTTTGTGCATGTTTGAAACAGATTTTATGGGATTTTGAGTGGGTGCTATGGTTTCTTTTAGAAAGTCAGTCAGTAAGTATATAAGCAGCTTTTACACCTTCCCCTACTGTTTTTTGCTAGCACATGTAAGAGTACCATTGTTCAGAATTTCCTCCCTTGCATATTGGAGAAATTTATGTGACAGACAGTGGGAATTAAAAAAAAAATACTGAAAGCAAGAACAGGGCTTCTGTTTCCACTTTTAGCATTTACTGTATTTCAGTCAGCAATTCACAGTCAGTCAGTCAGTCCTCTTTTTTCCTATGTTGTTCCTCACATTGTTTTGCCTAGCATAGGCATCTGTAAACAACTTACTGTGTTAACAGGAAACGAATTGCAGCCTCCTTTTCAGGCATCTATAATTCAACTTTAAAAAGAGAAGCTGTCTTTGAAATTACCACAAAAAATATAAAGTTAACAATAAATAGTATTTTTCATAGATATTGCTTATCACTTAATTATGAGCAAGCTACTCAATTGAAAAACATGTGGTGTTTGATCTGGGATGGGAAGGGCTATATTTATATTCAATAACAGTATGAGGTGCTAGAGTGAGATGTGCTACTTCAGACTCTTGGTGGGAAGATTCTATGCTGTCAGGGAAATGCTCAACAATAGGTCTTCACTTACATCCTGAACAAATACAGTCTATTCAGTTTCCTTATTTCACCACATTTGCAGATACTTGCAGATTATGCCAAGTAATCACAAAACATCAACGCTTTCTTTCAACACTTTCAACAGAGGAAAAACAAAGTTGGTTTGTTTTTTTATATACCAAAACTGAGTACTATATATTTTAAAATATAATCTGAATATCTTTTTTTTTTTTAATACAAGCAGGTTTCTACAGAGGATCACCTACCTCTTCTCAAGTTTTAGCATAATGGACGTCAGCCAGCTAAGCAAGCATGCAAGCAAAATGTCCCCCAAGTCATCTGTAGTCCCTACAAAAGAGAAAGCAGCTAAAGGGTTATCCTGTGAGTCCAATTGCTATGAGGAGGCCAGGAGGCCAGAGCTAAGTACTCTTGAAGAGGCTTTCAGGAAATTTGCTATCCATGGGGATACAAGAGCCACTGGAAAGGAGATGCATGGGAAAAATTGGTCCAAGTTGTGTAAGGATTGCCACGTGATTGATAACAACAATGTGACCCTCATAGATGTTGACATTATCTTCAGCAAAATCAAGTAATTTCCATTTTCTCCCTTGGCCTTTTTTGATATTTTTCCCCTTGAATGTTTACCACATTTACCTGAGAGGTAAATGAATATAACAAGACTCCCTTCCCCAAAGTAAGAATAAACAAGAACAAATGCCCAAACAACAGCATAGACAAAAATCTTCCAGTTTCTCAACCTGCCAGCTCCACTTGAAACAAATCCTGGAAATTCTCCAGTATAGTAACTGTGTGCTTGCTGGAAGCCACACTCCAAAAAAGGCAGGACAAGGCAGGGTGGATGGTTGGATAGACAGATAATTTATACAATGAAGTGATCTCTTTAGTCCATTCTCACACACAAATATTCTCTTGCATGGACATACACAGCACCAACATACCCCCATACATTCTTCTCACACCTTTGACAGAAATAGCCAAGAAGAAGAAGAAAGAAAATTGAAAAATTTGGTTAAGAGAGAAAGAATAGCTGCACTGGGAAGGAAAAGGAAACAGAAAGGCAAGGGGAAGAATTAACTGGACCACAGAAAGAAAGTGGGGGAAAAGCCTAGTTTGGATGTTACCAAAAGGATTAAATTTACCAACCTAACCATGCCTCCCAAGCAACAGACTACTGCAGGTTTGGAGTCATCTGCACTTCTGACCATTCCTTTATTTGCATCAGCTTCTAATTATTTGGGGAGGAAACCTGTCTTCCTGTCAATAAATATGGTAAATTGCTGGGAGTCTTTTTGAGAATAACAGATAAACTATATTCATAGCCATATGCATCTTTTAAAGTTTTTTATCATAAAAATTGTCACATTTTAAAAATGTTTATACTGTGTGAATGTATGTCCAGTTATTTGGTTCAAGAAGGATACATTACTATGTTCCCTTTACTAACAAATAAAGGATGTTTAATTTCTTTCTGCATTTTTCCGTATTTATAAATCAAATGCACTGTATCAGCTGAACTGCTTTCATTTTTAAACTAGAGAGAAAAAGGTTATTCAGTCTAAATGGCTTGGAGAGTCTGCATGAGAGTCTGCATGATAACTCAGTCATCAGTGAAGGGCTGCAGGGATAGGCAGTTGGAATGAAGCCTAGGAAGCTGAGCCAAAGAATATATTTTGCTTTTCCACCTCATGCATTTGGAATTAGATGAGTGGAATGAGTAACCAGAATGAGATTGGAAAGGCTAACATATAGGGTAAATAAATTAAGTCTCATTACGCATATTAAAGTTAGTGGGCAAGGCTGTTTCATTTTATATTATTTTATATCAGATGTATAATATATGCAAATGACATTTTCCAGACTATGTTATTCATTATTCATTTGATTGTGGAAGAAAAACTCCAGAATTTTTCCTGTGAGCTAGATATTTGAGGGAGAAAAGTTGGTTTGTTTCAAACAAATAAATGTAAATAATATGGTGTTACCTATTTAAACTTTCTCAAAAAGTTAGAAAGTAATTTTACTGATTTATTCAACAAAGGGCACAAAAAAAGACTGTTTCCCTACATGTACTCTTGCTACAATATTTCATTGCTTTTTTAAAAGATCAATAGATCAAAAAATATTTCTGAAGTTATTTTAGGATGAAGTTCATCCCAAAGCTTATATATTATCCTGGATTATTTTCATTTTTTATCTTTTTTTCCCTAATCAAATCCTACCTCCCATAATGCTTTAATAGAAAATGAATTTTTAAAATATACAGTATGTTTTATGTTTAGACAATACTGCAAACAGTAGCAGTTTCTAAGGAGTATTAACTTCAGTGAGTAGCGTAGGTTCCCCCCTCCCCCTTGGGGAAAAGAAGAGACAAAACGTGTGTCATGACATCACAATGCAAACTTTGCCCATTATGTACTTGAGTGTGATGCTGTGACACAAGTACCAAAGGTCAAAGCTTTATCATGACATCACAATGCATGTTTCATTATTTTGGTATTATTGTGGTTAGGAACTGATGCCTATGATGGGCTGCAATCTCCAACAAAATGTTTAGCATAAATTGATCATGCGTCCCCCTCCTCATGTTACTGTCAGCCAAGTGCAGTAGATGCAGTGCCTATTGGCTGATCCTGTCTGCATTTTTAAAAAATCAACAAACCTAAAACACAAGGAGCAACATGGCTTGAAATAGTCTAATTTTGTCTCAAGCTTAGGAAAAATGCTTCTGGGTTAGGACAAAATTCAGAAAATGGACAGTTTAATTCCAAATTCAGAATACTTGAAAAGATTTATCTGAACTTGGAACTTTTTTGCAGAGTCTTATTATTAAATTGTAACCAAGGTTCCCATGGATAAGACTATTCTCCATTCCCATTAGTTCTGAAAAGTCCTAAATTTTCTGGTGAATCAGGTGGCATATAAATCTTTGTAAATTTTTTTAAAAATGTAATAAATTAGCCACCCATGCTATATTTTAGTCTGAAAATAAAACAGATTTTATTGAAGTAACAGAATCATAGAATGCAAGGGTGGAAAGGAACTTTGAAGGTATTTAGTCTAACCCCCTACCCATTACAGGAATCCAGTATTACAGCTTCTCTCACAGATGGTGATTCAGGCTCTGCTTAAATACCTCTAACAAAGGAGAGTCCAGAATCTCCCAAGATAGTCTGTTCCATTGTTGATTTGTTCTTACCATTAGGAAATTCTTCTTGAAAGCCAGCTGAAATCTACTTTCTTGAAATGCAAACCCAATGTTTCTTGTTCTGTCTTCTGGAACAACTCTGCAAAAGTTTGTCCCATGATAGTCCTTAAGATACTTGAAGACATCTATCATGTCTCCCTGCAATCTTGTTTTCTCCAGGCTAAAAATATCCATTCTTTGGATATCTCCCTGCAATCTTGAGCATTCCTCAAAGATTTTTTCTTGTAGGTCTCTTTCCATCTTGGTTGCTGTCCTTTAAATATAGCCTAGTTTACCAATATCCTTCCTAAAATCTGATGCCCAAAGCTGGTACAATACTCTAGATATGGTCTGACCAATGGAGAATAAAAAGGAACAATGACTGGCTTATGTTCAGCTTTTGAACCACCAGATCCTTTTCATATGGACTGCTCTCCTCAGTCCTACTATATACTCTTGCCTTTGATTCTTTGTACTCAAATGTAGGACTTGGTATTTATCCCAATGAAATCATCTTGTTGTTTTCTGCATTGTTCTATCTTGTTGTGATTCTTATAAATCTTTAAAAATAAGTTGAACAGGTTGCAGAATGGAACTCTGAGGGACACCCTTCAATGCTTCCACTTTGACACAGAGCCACTGACATACACTTGTTTGGTACAATTATTCAACCAGCTCTGAATCCATCTAATGATAGCATATCATAGCCCACATTTCACTATCTTCTCTGCTAGAACTCATGGGAGATGTAAAATGTTTTGCTGAAGTGAATGTGTGGTCAACTGAACTATTCATTATCAGCAAAGGGAATCAAACTGGTTTGGCAGAGTTTATTCTTGATCAACCCATGCTAATACCTGTCAAGCAATGCATTCTTTTCTAAATGTTCAGAAAAAAGAACTGTTTAATAATCTGTTCCAGAGTTTTGTCCACTATTGATTAATTGATCTAGTCCCAAAGATTTAAATTTCTTCATGGTAGCCAGGTGCTACCTAACCATCACTTTCTTCTTGGATTGCCACTCCTTCATTATATGAATTGTTTCCATTTGAACACAGTTCCCCTTTGGAGAGAATACTGCAGCAAAGCAGGAGCTGAGGAGCTCTGATCATTCTCTATTACTTGTTATTATCATATAATTTTATCATAGCACCAAGCCCACCTCTCCTGTCCTCCCTACTTTATTATTTATTGCAGTTTTTGTTCATTTTAGCTTCCATTTGGGGCTAAAAGCCTTTCTACTTCCTGCAGATATTAGCTACTTCTATTGCACCTCCTTGGTGATTACATTTATCTTCCATTTCCTATACACATCCCTTTTAATTCTTAGCTCAGCCAAGCTCCCTAGGTATCTAAAATGAGCAGCCCCCTATTTTTTTCCCTAATTGGAACAGTGATATTAGATCAAGGAGCTGACTTGTTGCCTAACACAGAGATATAACTGGATGGAACCGGAGAATATGGTGTCATCACCTGCTGGCTAGGCACTTCACAGAAGTGGTACAGATCTACTGGTCAGAGTTAGTTGCTATAGCCTATAAGGATTCCATTTTCCTTGTCAGCTTCCTCTAATAAGTTTGCTGCTTCAAAGTATCTTGTTTTGAACAATTCAGTAAAGAGAGAGATTGTTAGACATCCCACTGCCTAACAGCTTTCCTGACTAAGTTGATGCAGATGGTCTCAGATATGGTTATGGAGACACCAGTTCTCTTGGTCTTGGGAACTTTTAGTACTTACATTGAAATTACTTTGACAGACATGGCTCGAAATTTAATTCATGGTTGTTCTGGATTTATCCAGATTGATTCAGAACCAATACATAAGGTCTGCCACATCCACATTTTTTTTCCTGGAAGGAATTTTCAGTATTCAGGGGTCCCAAACATGGTATCCCTTCCCTGGATGGATCATTTCACATGAAAATTGGCTGCTGCAGCAACTTCCCCTTCACAATTTTTGATGTTTTAACATTGATTGTTAAACTATTAATCTGCCCAAAGAGTTTAATAGATCTCTTTAGAGTCTAGGCAATTTGGGGAAATGCTGAATAGCACTGAGCACATGCATAGTGTCAAAGCCCATAATGGAGCATGGTATATGGAACAGTGCAGGCAAAGGAGTGTGGAGGTAGGGGGCTTGAATGACTGTGCCATTACAAATGCCACAGTTATCAGGGAGGAAAAATAAGTAATAGGTTTCCTCTCTCACTGCATCTATGGAGAGTAAGCCAGTGGATCCTCTAGGCCTGTTGGGCAGATTACATGGCCCTGGCTGGTACTCTAGGACTATCTGAGCTCCATTGTGGACTGGTTGCAAATTCTTTGTAAACTGCAAATTCCAGTATTATAGCAGCATAAGGGAATAGTAAGCCACCGGTAGACTTGACACACCTATTTATGTAGAGGTACATAGATACTCATCATGCTATTCCCATCACTGCAATGTACTTTTATTCTTGACCCTCTCTTCTAGTTGCATTGTATAATCTAGGTAACACTTGTTGCATATCATTTGGGTTCTCAGCCAACTGTATGGCACTAAGTACACACACATTTACATCCCCAATCAATATAACTGTAACATTCCCCACCATAATAGAGAATACATATATACAAAAAAGAAAGAAAGAAAGAAAGAAAGAAAGAAAGAAAGAAAGAAAGAAAGAAAGAAAGAAAGAAAGAAAGAAAGGAAAAGGAAAAGGAAAAGGAAAAGGAAAAGGAGAAATAAAAAGAGAAAAATAAAGCACAAAGTGGATAGCTTACAAGTATAGAATAAGGTTGAAATTTTCTATATGTTATTAACAAGTTGAGTATAATACATCATTTCAAAAACTCAAATCATTGTTAAAATCTAAGTAATACAGTGGTACCTCGGTTCACGAACGCTTCTGTTCACGAACAATTCGGTTCACAAACAGCTCCGTTCGCAAAATTTTGCCTCTGTTCGCGAACGCCAGATCGGGTTACGAACAGAATCCGCGGCCATTTTCCCTCCCGTGACACGTGGTCGCAGCTTCCTGTATGGAGGGGGACTCTCCCTCCAAGCAATATCCGCTTCCCCACCCGCCTTCCTGTCCTCCTCGCCAGAAGTCGCGTCGAGCAAGGTTAGCTTTCTCTCTCTTCATACTGTACTTTGTGTGATATTTTTGTGGTTTAAAAAAAAAAAACATATGGTTCAGAATGGATTAACCGTAATTACATTGAACCTTATGGGAAAATTTGATTCGGGACGCGATCAAAAATCAGTTGGTGACCAAATTCGGAGGGGTCAGAACGGATTAACCGTATTTACATTGAACCTTATGGGAAAATTTGATTCGGTTCACGACCAATTTGGTTCGCGACCAGAGTCACGGAACGAATTAAGTTCGTGAACTGAGGTACCACTGTATATGAATATAAGTGGCAATTGTTGTTTAGTCGTTAAGTCGTGTCCGACTCTTCGTGACCCCATGAACCATATTGCGCCAGGCCTTCCTGTCCTTCACTGCCTCCCTGAGTTTGCTCAGTTTCATGCTCATTGCTTCAGTGATGCTATCTAACCATCTCATCCTCTGCCGTCCTCTTCTCCTTTTGCCTTCAATCTTTCCCAGCATCAGGGTCTTCTCCAAAGAGATCTCTCTTCGCATTAGGTGACCAAAGTATCTGAGCTTGAGCTTCATTATCGATCCTTCCAATGAGCAATCAGGGTTGATTTCCTTTAAGATTGACTGGTTTGACCTCCTAGCAGTCCAGGGGACTCTCAAGAGTCTTCTCCAGCACCACAGTTCAAAGGCATCAATTCTTCGGCGCTCAGCCTTCTTTATGGTCCAGCTCTCACAGCCATACATTACTACTGGAAAAACCATAGCTTTGACTATGTGGATCTTTGTTGGCAAGGTGACGTCTCTGCTTTTTAATATGCTGTCTAGGTTTGCCATAGCTTTCCTCCCAAGGAGCAAGCGTCTTTTAATTTCATGGCTGCAGTCTCCGTCTGCGGTGATCTTGGAGCCCAAATAAATGAAGTCTGTTACTGCTTCCATTTCTACCCCTTCTATTTGCCAGGAATTGATGGGTTCAGATGCCATGATCTTAGTTTTTTTAATGTTGAGTTTCAAGCCAGCTTTTGCACTCTCCTCTTTCACCCTCATCAAGAGGGTCTTTAGTTCTTCTTCACTTTCTGCCATTAGGGTGGTATCGTCTGCATATCTGAGGTTATTGATGATTCTCCCTGCAATCTTAATTCCGGCTTGTGATTCTTCCAGCCTGGCATTTCTCATGATGTACTCTGCATATAGGTTAAATAAGCAGGGTGACAGTATACAGCCTTGTCGTACACCTTTCCCTATTTTGAACCAATCATAAGTGGCAATAGTACATTATAAATCATGAAATTTGATTAAGAATTACTGTAATTTCTATCTGAGCAATTAAAAACTTTGCATTAGGGGAAAGCCAAATGTTGGATGCCCAGATAGAGAATTATAATCCAAATATGGTTTCTGATTTTAGTGGAATTCTGTGTCAGATTTACTTTTGAAATACAAAGTTATTTGACATGGAATTTAACTGAGGAAGAAAAGCAATATCTGTACCATATGATAGGGTTTAATACTACTGCCAAAAATGTTAAATATTTGGGAATTTATTTGACAAAATTAATGAAGATCTATTTAAAAACAATTATTCACATATCTGTAAAAATATAGTGGCAGATTTTTTTAAGATGGAGAAAGTTAAAACTGTCTTACTAGGGAAGAACTGCAGCCATTAAAATTAATATTCTACTGAAGCTTAATTTCCAAATTATTACAATAAAAATTGTGCATAATGTACTAAATGACTTCCAGAGACAAGTAACTATTTTTATGACAAAGACAAAGATTGTAGATTATTCAAATGAACAAGGCAGTCTGGCAATCCCAAACTTTAAATTCTATTATTAAGCTTGGTATTATGAAACTAAGTTTAACTTGGTTTACATATTGGACTATATCATCCTATGGTTGGGTACCTCCATTGAGAGAATGGAACTGCACAAATCTTTTTGGACTGATACAGATACAAACAGCTTATAAGAGTTCATGGGATAACAAGCAGCATATTAAAAGTCTTGGTAAAGGAAAATAATTGGTCCAGGCTTATTACTCCTTACCTTGTTATTGAATATTTATTTTCATGGAGAGAAGAGCCCAAAGAAATTTGCTCAGTGGAGAAATAACAGATTGTATAGACTGCAAGATCTGATTATTAATAGGACAAAGATAAAATATTTTGAGACTGTCTCCTTGGAGTGGTTAATACTGCCCAACTGCTTTTGTTTTCATCCGATAAGTAGTGTTGCATTCAAGGAAGTACAAAAACAAGGGGAACACTTAAAAGACTTGACTGAATTTGAAACACCGCACAACACAAAATTTGAAGCATTTGCTAAGGCTTATTTAGAAATTGTTAGTGAAATATGACTTAGCAACTGAACAAGTTAAAGACTGCATAAATAAATAGATGCAGAATTTAGATACAATAATTGACATGCACCAATGGGAATTTCACAAAGTATTGGCTCTGTACATGGAAACTGCTCCAAGGATACTCTGTGTTACCAACTGGAAAACACAATTATCTTTTGCAGAAGAATGGCTAATTAAGTTCTGGGAATATGCCTCAATATCTTTGTCTTAGTCTCTGCTCAATGTTGAATCGTATTTTTAACATTCCATTTATTATCATAGAATGTAAGGATAGAAGGCATCATGGAGATCCATTACTACAGCATCACTGACAGATTGTCATCTAGCCTCTGTTTAAATACTGCCAGTGAAAGAGATTCAGCTACATCTTAAAGCAGTTCCTTAACTGCCTTACTGTTCTCACTGTTGTCTAATAAAAAGTCTTTTAATTTAAAACCATTGTTTCTGTTCTTGCCTTCTGGGAGGCACCAAATAAGTCTACCCCATCTTCTACATGATAGTTATTTAAAGGCATGGTCACTTCCTCCCAAGGTTTCTACTGCATTTACTTCCTCACCCAGTTCTCCCTTCTTGATTAGAATCAGATCTAGAGAGCTGATTCCCTGTGTCTCCTTCAGTCTGCTAGAAAATGAAACAGTCAAGACCACTGATAAATTTTTGGAACCTCACATTTTGACTTTTTTTTTTTCTTCCTAGCATTTTTCCCACAGGTGCAGTGTCTGCTTTCTTTTTTCCAGATCAACAAAATGTTGATCCATTGGTTGCGACAGGCATTGACTAACCAGCTTGTCACCCAAGTCTAACACTGTGGGCTGAGAGAGAGTGACTGGCCCAAAGTCACCCAGTCAGCTTTCATGCCTAAGGCAGGACCAGAACTCACAGTCTTCTGGTTTGTAGCCTGGACCAAACTGGCTTTATATAACAATTAATCATTATCAAATAAAAAATCAAATATCTTTAAGGATAATAACATGCCATTCAGTATCCAAATATTGTTGAACCACTTCAGTGTTAATGGCTTTTTTAATCAGAATAATAACACCTGCTGCCTTAGTAATATAAGATGTACTCTTTCAACTAATTTCAGACAGCAAATACTTTTTATGTTGTAAAATATATTAATTTCTTCAAAAAATACATCAACATTATATTTACTTATCATTTTAAATAACTTTCTATGCTTAACAATATGTTGCATAGCTTTGACATTCCATCTCAATATTCTAAGTTTTATCATCTGTTAAAACTGGATTTAAAATAAATGTGCATTTATACTATTCTAAATATTTAGATAATAAGGCTACAGATTATATAGCATGTAAATATAAGTAGATATATTTAAATATAATATACAGTACTTAAATGAATAAAAGCATGTTTAAGAATAGAATTCCCAAAATAAACTCAAAGAATCAAGGGGGAAAAGGACCAAGTTTTTTTTAAAATAAAAGCAGTAACTTCCAAAGAGAACAAGTTAACCACCTCCCTCCCTCTCCACCAACCCAAATTATGGGGGGGCGGGAAGGAATACACACACACATACAAATCCCATTATGGCCATAAAATAAGACAGAAAAAAAAGAGGAGGACGAGGAGGACGAGGACAAGGAGGAGGAGGAGTCCAGCCAATTTTGTCTAGCTGAATATCAAAACTTTCAACTGTGGATGTAAACAAACATAGGAAAAAATGGCAAGAGCAGTCTACTGTGCAGTAAGAAATTCCAGTGCTTCATCAGGAACAGAAAAACATTTAACCTGGTCAGAAAATGAAAGTCAAAAAATTGCTGGAAACAGGGAAAAAACATTTTTTCTTTTGCTAGAGTGTGAGCAAACTGCATTCTCAGATCACTGCAAGTTTAATACCTGAAATATTTTTTATATTTCAAAATAGAAATCTCACATGCTTTTCTTAAAATCATGTCCCAAACTTAAATTCCAGCAAATTTTACAATAGCAGGTGTGGGAGATTTGTTTTAGAGTGTACTCTGAAGCATCATCAATTTGCACTTCTCAAGACAATAAAAGAGGGAGGAAGGGAAGCTCATTCAGAATTGCAAGATTCTGTTACTATAGCCATTCTAACAAAAGTAGTTTTAGGCCCGCATGGCACCTGTTTCTTAATCTGGTCTATCTTGTAGGGCTGATAGCGGCCTTGATAAAGGATACTTCTCTCCTAACCCCATTAATTAATTAATTATATATGGCTGCCCATCTCAAACATGACTGGGCAGCTAACAATATTAAAAAGTAAATAAAGAACAAATACATATACAAAAATAATATATATAGAACATGACAATCACTATGGTCTGTCTGGCTCAAATGAAACTTTTGAGAGGGCATAACCTTTACAGAATAAAAGATTTCAGTAGCAGTAGGGAACTTCTCAATAAAGGACAGATAGAGCAACGTATAGGTGAGAAGTTATCATGGTTCTTCTGGTATCAACTTAAACCTTTATTGGGTGATAAGATTATCAGAGGTTCAGCAATTCACCCTTACATCAATTTTGATAATTTAATACTTAACTATCTAGAACAACCAAAAGGAAGAACTTCAAAATTTATAAATTACTATTGCAAATAGAAATAGAAGATCCACCCCTTGGCTGGCACTTGATTCCAGTCAGATTGGTGCGCGCATGTGGGTGCGCATGTGCGCACACACACACACATATCAATCAATCAATCAATCAATCAATCAATCAATCAATCTTACAAATGTTGGAGAGATTTTTACCAAAAAGGGTCTATTTTTTATTATGACTAATCTTTTGGCATAAATTTTTGGTGAGATAAGCATCATTATTAAACAAAGAAATGAATGCTCCCCAGAGTTAGGGTTACTGCATTTATTCACAGAATCAAACCTCAAGCTTAAAAACAATGAAGATATTTATTTACTTTTAGCAGATAAAATAATAATTGCCCAATTTGGAAAATTTTAGATAATTTAACAATTAAGAGGTAGATCAACAAGGCCTCTTCAACTGCCACTTTAGAAAAGATCACAGATAAACTAAAATAATAAAACACCAGAGACAGGAGCCACAATTCTCTCAAATTTAGACAGACTTTATATTTTATCTTAACTGCAACATTCTATTAGCAATACTTTAAATGTACAGTAAACAGGAATATGTACATTATTTGTCTCTCTGTGTCTACCTTTTAGCAGATTTATTTTATTTCTCTATGCATCATGGATTTATGTTACTGTTACTTGATAATGTTTATTGATCACAGTTCAGTACAATTTTTTTTTAAAAAAATCTATTTACAGATCAAGATCAGAAAGCAGTGAAAGGAAATCCTGTAGACATTTCTCCATAAAATCAGGCAGAGCCCCTGACTCTTCATTTCAAGTGCTGTCAATCTTGGTTCATGTGAACATTCAATTATGGTTTTTAGATTATCCAGCTCTTGATGAATCTTAACAAACTGTACCTGCAGTTTTCATTTCATCATGTAGAGATTTCGTGTTATATCCAAAGTAGTTATATTCTAATCCAATATACAGATACTGTATCTTTATAGATAGTTGCCATCTAGCCCCAACAGACCCAATCTCTGTGCATATTCTGCCATAATTTAATTCCATCTCAGAACATAATTTACAATAATTAGACTTCATAAGATTACATATTGATTGCAGCTTAATCAGAACAGGCTCTTCCATAGAAGCCCCAACCTCAACTTTTTTAAAAAGATTTTTTATCTTACTTTTATTATTTTTTTTAATAAATAATTCAAGGCAACAAACATACCTAATACTCCTTCCTCCTCCTATTTTCCCCACAACAACAACCCTGTGAGGTGAGTTGGGCTGAGAGAGAGTGACTGGCCCAAAGTCACTCAGCCAGCTTTCATGCCTAAGGCAGGACTAGAACTTACAGTCTTCTGGTTTGTAGCCTGGAGCCTTAACCACTAGACCAAACTGGCTCTTATCTCAAACTTGTATTATATCAGAAGTCATAAGCAGACTTTTCCAGCTGAATATCAAGAATCTCAGCTGCTGAGACAGCTTCATCTTGAAATTTCACCATCAGCATTAATTCTTCTACAAAGGAGGGACCCGGAATGTCCTTATCCACCAGAGAAGAATGTGACATTGTTTCTCTTCTATTTATGAGGTAGAATTAAATCTGGACTTTAAAAATTTCAAGATGAAAGTATATGTAACAAGTTTTGGAGAAAGCAAAGAAATAACTCACCCCATATATAATCCGATTCAACAAATTAAGCAAAGGAGGGAAGAGAGGGAAAGCAAAGGCAGCCACTCAAGTTTCCATGCCACCAGAAATCTGAAATCTGACCATTGCAAAAACAGAGGGCACAGAGACAGATCAGCCCACCCAAAAGAGGGGGCCAAGTAGTCCATTATGAAGGACAGGAAGAAAAGCAAAATGCAAGAGGGTTTAACAATGTTTTTGTATGTATGGCTTCTTTCTGAATTATAGAGTTACTGAAAATCTTTGGATATGTTTTCCCACTTTCTTCAATAAATATTACTTATCTGTAGTTCCTGGATTTCTTGTGAGCTGGCAAAATGCTTCATTCCTGCCTGTCAAGTAAAACCTAACATCTTCAGGGCAGAGGTAGGAATCCTTTCCTTTGCAGATCCTATAGAATCCTCTTCCTTAGTGCCAGAGGCTTGTGGTAGCTACTGTTAATCATCAGTGGGGAGACAGTGGAATCTACTCTGAAGTTCCCAAGATAAAACAAAAAACTCTTCTTAATAAACTTCATATTATTCATGTTTTGCTTCTATTATATTCCACTATTACTATATTCAGCAACCAACATACAACTGCGTATTTGTACAAACATTCTGTAATTCAAACCTTATAATTTTTCTAAATGAACATATCTTTTACATTCATATATTTCTTAATTATTTGTTGAAGAACAGAAATGTGGTCTGCATACTCTCTACTCAGCAAAAAAACCCCCACACAATATTTCTCAAATTTTACTCATTGTTACCTCTCATACTCTTTTCAGTTGGAATTCTGCCATATAACTTACCACACTTAACCAAGTGATACCCTTGTAGTTTTGTCATTAACTCTTGCTATCTATACAGATGTGGATTAAAGGTGCTAGTCAAAGTATTTTCCGGAATCTGTGGACTCAGAGAAATTGAAGGTCTCAACAAACAAAATGGGTTTTTAATCCCTTACAATTGTTAATTGATAAGGAGATTGTTTCACATGTAACCTGCATCTGCATAACCAACCTATCTTCCCTCCCCTTCTCCCTCCCTCATCCCAGTTTAAATCCTGTATCAGTCCAGCCATTCTATACACTGATGAAGCGAATTGCAGCTCACAAAAGTTTATACCTTAAATAAAAGTTGCTAGTTATAAAAGGAGATTTTTGTTACCATAGACTAACACAGCTCTCCTCCTACAATGCCTATAGTGGGAGACACTTAAAAGGAAATTGAAGGCGATAATGTGAGATTTGCCCCGTTCGACAGAGAAACTCTCGTGACACGTGTGGTTCACAAAGAAGGTTTACTCATGCGTAACGTAGTAGTCACAAGCAAAGCCAGGACTGGCTTGGTACAATTGCATCACTTGTTATATTCCCCCCTTCCCGCGCTTTTTCCCGCCTCGTGATCGCGTTGCGGCTGTGGGCAATTAGGCCCCCCAATGTCCCCCCTGATTGTTCATGATGGCAGGGTCGGTCAGAGTCCATTGTCCTTGATTGCCAGTCCCCCTCCGGCTGGGTTGGCCCCTCCCTGCTACGTGCAGACCCGCGGGTTCTGTGCTGCGTTGCGATCTTGTTTCGCTGCCCTGCGGCCCCGTTCCTTGCTTGCTCGCGCCGTTATCAGTTCGTAATTAAAAGCTTCCGCTGCGGTTTTCCTGTTTAGCTGGCCGCAGGTGGCTCGTTAATTAGCGGCGCTTTCGGTTCCTCTTTTCCCCGCTAGCTACCGCCGGTGGATTCCGCGTGGTCTGGTTGCGAGCTTCCCTGCAGCCCCGTGCTTCCCTGAAACCTCGTGCTGACCGAACCTGACATGCCGCCCCCCTGACGACAACTCCCCCCCTCGGTCCTATTTCGGCTTCCCGGGGTATTTACTGTAAAAGTCCCGCACTAGGTCCGGCGCCCTTATGTGGGCTTTACTCACCCATTCGCTGTGGGACTTGGGGAAATGTTTCCATTGCACTAGGAGCTGGGTCTGCCCCTTGTGCCTCCGGGCGTCCAGTATCCGGTTGATTTCGAAATGCTGCTCCCCCCCGACCATGATGGGTGGTGGTGCTCCCTCCGCCTTGTGCCAGGCGTTCCCCGGCTGGTGCAACTTTAGCAGGCTGCAATGGAACACCGGGTGGATCTTCCCGAGGCTTTTCGGGAGCGTCAGCCTGACGGTCACTGGATTGATGATCTCCGAAATGGGGAACGGCCCCACAAACCTCGGGCTGAGTTTTTTCGATGCCTGGTGCGTCTTTAGGTTTTTGGTTGACAGATACACCTGGTCCCCCACTTTCCACTTTTCCTCGGGGAGCCTCTTGCGGTCCGCGTGCTTCTTGTAGTCGGCTTTGGCTCTTTGCAATGCCGCGTGCGCCGCTCGCCGGGTCTCGTCGATTTGGGCGAACCAGGCGTCCAGGGAGTTGATCTGGGATTCCGGCTGAGGCAGCTCCGGCATGGGGACGAATTCTCTCCCGGTGGCTACTTTGAACGGAGAGAACCCGGTGCTCTTGTGGACGGCGTTGTTGTATGCCACCTCCGCGAATGGTAGTAGCTCCGCCCAATCGTCCTGTTGGTGCCCCACGTAGCAGCGCAGGTACTGTTCGAGCCCCCCGTTCAGGCGTTCCATGGCTCCGTCCGTCTGCGGGTGCGCCGCGGAGGATAGGGCTTGTTTCGTCCCCACCCGCTTCAGGAACTCCCGCCAGAACCGCGCGATGAAGTTGCCGCCCCGATCGCTGACGATACGTCGAGGTGCGCCGTGGAGTCGGTAGACATGTTGCACGAACAGTTTCGCCAGCCCCTCGGCCGTGGGGACTCGCCGGCACGCTACAAAGTGCGCTTGTTTGGAGAATAAGTCCGTGACCACCCAAATGGCGGTCTTCCCCTTACTCTCCGGGAGCTCCACTATGAAGTCCATGGCGACCTCTTGCCAAGGGCCGTCGGGTTCCGCTACCGGCTGGAGTAGGCCTCTAGGTTTGCCTTTGGCTCCTTTCGCCGTTGCGCACACCGGGCAACCCCCGAGTACGCCTCCACGTCCTTCCGGAGCGTGGGCCACCAAAACTGCCGCCGGATTAAGTGGAGCGTCTTTACGAAGCCGTAATGCCCCGCGCTCCGGCTGTCGTGGGCTCTCTCCATGACCTCCCGTCGGCAACCCTCGGGCACGTACAGCTTTCCTTCGTGCCACCACAACCCCTCTCGGCCGGTTAGCGCCTCTCGGTTCTGCTTGAGCCAACCGTCCCGCTCCGCTGCCTCCGCGAACCCTTGCCTTACTTCAGACGCCGCGTCCCGTCGCTCCCCCTTGGTCTGGCTTCGGGTCACCGCCTTTGCAGCCAGCCTGCTGGCGGGGATGACGGAGTCCACGATCTCCTCCCGTAGGCTGGCGTGTTGGGGCATGCGAGACAGTCCATCCGCTAAGAAGTTGCGCTTCCCGGGGATGTGTTTCAGTGTGAACCTGAACCTCCCGAAGTATTGGGACCACCGTGCCTGTTTGGGGGATAGCTTACGCGGGGTCTTCAGGGCCTCGAGGTTCTTATGGTCCGTCCACACCTCGAACGGTTCAGTTGCCCCCTCCAGTAGATGCCTCCACGTGGCCAGCGCCCACTTGACCGCGTACGCCTCTTTCTCCCACACCATCCACCTCCTCTCCGTCTCGGTGAATTTGCGGGAGGCGTAGGCGCACGGGTGGATGGCCCCCTCCGGGCTGGGTTGGAGCAGGACTGCTCCCGTTGCCACGTCTGATGCATCCACTTGGATTACAAACCGCCGGTCTGGGTCGGGATGGCGCAGGATCGGCTCCGCGGTGAACCGCTGTTTTAGTTCCTCAAACGCCCCCTGGCATTCTGCAGTCCACGCGAGTGCCATGCTGGGCTTGGGGGGTTTCCCAGTGCCCTTGGTTTTTAGCAGGTCGGTTAGGGGAAGGGCGATTTGAGCGAAGTTCGGGATGAACTGACGATAGAAGTTCGCAAACCCTAGGAAGCTTTGGAGTTGCCTCCGGGTTCGCGGCGCTTCCCAGCCCAGGACATCCCTTACTTTCGCCGGGTCCATCTCAATTCCCCGGCTGGATATTCGGTAGCCGAGGTAGTCTAGTTGCTCTCGATGGAACTCGCATTTTGAGAGCTTTGCGTACAGCTGTGCCTTCAGCAGTCTCTGGAGCACCGTGCGCACCAGGCTCACGTGCTCCGCCAGGGTCTCGGTGTAGATGAGGATGTCGTCCAGGTAGACCAGGACGCCCCGGTAGAGTAGGTCGTGCAGCACCTCATTAATTAGCTGCATAAATACCCCCGGGGCCCCTTTTAATCCGAACGGCATCACGGAAAACTGGTAGCTTCCGAGCGGGGTGTTGAACGCCGTCTTCCACTCATCTTTTGCGCGGATCCTAACTCTGAAGTAGGCTTCGCGCAAGTCCAGTTTTGTGAACACCCTCCCCTTCGACAGATGCGACATCAAGTCCTTCATCAGGGGGAGGGGGTATTTGTACTCCGTGCTGATTGCGTTCAGCCCCCGGTAGTCTACGCACATACGGAGCGAGCCGTCCTTCTTCTCCCGGAATAACACCGGGGCCGCTAATGGTGACTTCGCGGGTTGGATGAATCCCCGTGCTAGGTTCTTGTCTATGAACTCGCGCAGGGCTCCCATCTCCCTCCTCGACAGGGAGTACATTTTTGGCTTAGGCAGGGTCGCTCCTGGCTCTAGCTCGATGGCGCAATCACTGGGCCGGTGTGGTGGGAGCTGGTCAGACTCCTTCTCCCCGAACGCTGCCGCCAGGTCTCGATACTGCCTCGGGATTCCGCCGCCCGTCGGGGGTTCCCCGGCCCCGGCCCCTCGCTTTGCGGTTGCCTCGCCAGTCGCCGCTGCCTCCCCTCGCCTCGGGATCGTGGTGGGTCTCCGGGGTCCCGGCGCTGCTGCTGCTGCTGCTGCTGCTGCTGTCGCCGCCCGGGTCTCGGGCCCCATCTGCTCTCGTCCCGTCTCCCGGTGTCCCGGACCCTCCGCTTGTCCGCCGGTGGTTGCGGCTGCCTCCGTCTCCACGGCTCGGTCCCCTCTGCTCTCGCCCCTCGCCGGTCTGTCGACCCCGAACCGCACTGCCTCCGCCGTCCAGTCGACTCGTGGGTTCCGCCGCCGCAGCCACGCCACGCCGAGTACCACCGCGTAGTCGGCCACCGGGACCACCACGAACCTCAGTTCTTCCCGGTGACTCCCGATCGTCATCTGGACCGGCTCGGTGTAATACTGAGCTGGTCCCCCCCCTGCCAGCGTGCCATCTAACTGGCTGAATGAAATGGGCTCCCGGAGGCGCCTCAGCTGTAGCCCGAGCCCCGAGACCACCGCTGGGTGCATCAAGCAGTGGGTGCAGCCCGAGTCCAGTAGCGCCCGTAGCTGCGCCTCACCTCCGGAGCTCACACCCCGGACGGGTATCCACACCCGGAGCGGTGGGCAGTCCTCGTCTCCTATTGGGTCCGCGCGCCTCGACTCCCTGCTCGCACTGGGACGCCGTTCAGTGCGAGCGCGCCTCGTTTCCCGCCGGCTCCGAGTCCTCTCCGGAGGATGCTGTCTCCGGGGTCGACCACACCCCGCGTCCTTTCTCGGTCACCGCCGCCACTGCCCCCTTCCGCGGTCGGTCACCGGTCCTTTTCCCGTTCGCACGCGGGGTTTTGACTTCGGGCCGTGGTGGGGCGCCTTCCCGCTCCGTCGGGCACTGCGCCGCTCGGTGGCCTCTGCCTCCGCATCGGAAACACAGATTCGGGGCTCTGGTCGCCTCTCGCCTCCCGGTGGACTGCCGTTGACCGCTCCGTCTCTCCTCGGGGGTCCTCTCCCTCGGCCGGTCCCTCGTCTGGTCCCGTCGTCTTGTGCTCTGTTGGATCTGCCGCCACGCCGATTCCGCCGTTCCGGCCAGCCAGATCCAATCCTTCACTGTGGCCGGGTCGTCCCGCCCCAGTGCCCGTTCCAGGATCTCTGGGTTGAGTCCCCTCTTAAAATACTTCACCTTCAGGGACTCCGGCCAGTCCGCGAGCTTCTCGGCCAACCTCCGGAACTCCAGGGCATATTCCGATACCGATTTGCCCCGCTGCCTGAATTGTAGGATGTCGTCCTCCGCCCGCTTGGCGCTCAATGTGTCCTCGAATCTGTCCCGGAGCGCCTGCATGAAGTCCGGGAAACTCCGTAGTTCCGCCGCGTTGGCATCGTACAGCCCGATCACCCAGCTGGCGGCTTGGCCATCTAGCAGCTCGGCCACGTAGGATACCCTGTCCTCGTCTCTAGCGAATAGGTGACCACCCCTCTGCATGAACCCCCTGACGTGCGTCAGTGCGGCAGCTGTTCGGGGTCCCCTGAGAACTTCCCAGTGATACCTCGAAGTCTCAGGGCGTCTGCCGCCCGTTGGTCCTCCGACCGGGGCGCCGTGGGTGGTGCCGGCGGGGGTGTCGGACCGCCCCCCCTGTCGCTCGCCTCCTCGTTTACCGCCGGTGGCCCCACTCTCTGCAGTAGGGTCTGGAGCATCGCCTCCACGGCGTCTAGGCGTCGCTCGACTCTCTCCTCTAGTCGGGCGAATTTCTCGCTCCACTCTCGGTTCCGGAACCCCGAACCCCGGGTCATCGTAACGCCCGAATCGTCTGGTCCTTGATTCACGCCCATCGACCACCGCTCGGATGGAGTGCGCCCGGCCCTGGCCGCTGCCCCGTCGCTCCCGGGCGGCTCCGACCGCCCTTCCGCGAGCCTGGATCCCTCGCGCTCCAGCTGACCCACGGATTCCTCGTCGCTGGTCATGCCTGTATTGAGAAAGAAAACGCTCCTCGGTGGTACCGGGTAGCGCTGACGGTGAGTCCTGGCTTTATGTGAGATTTGCCCCGTTCGACAGAGAAACTCTCGTGACACGTGTGGTTCACAAAGAAGGTTTACTCATGCGTAACGTAGTAGTCACAAGCAAAGCCAGGACTGGCTTGGTACAATTGCATCACTTGTTATATTCCCACCTTCCCGCGCTTTTTCCCGCCTCGTGATCGCGTTGCGGCTGTGGGCAATTAGGCCCCCCAATGTCCCCCCTGATTGTTCATGATGGCAGGGTCGGTCAGAGTCCATTGTCCTTGATTGCCAGTCCCCCTCCGGCTGGGTTGGCCCCTCCCTGCTACGTGCAGACCCGCGGGTTCTGTGCTGCGTTGCGATCTTGTTTCGCTGCCCTGCGGCCCCGTTCCTTGCTTGCTCGCGCCGTTATCAGTTCGTAATTAAAAGCTTCCGCTGCGGTTTTCCTGTTTAGCTGGCCGCAGGTGGCTCGTTAATTAGCGGCGCTTTCGGTTCCTCTTTTCCCCGCTAGCTACCGCCGGTGGATTCCGCGTGGTCTGGTTGCGAGCTTCCCTGCAGCCCCGTGCTTCCCTGAAACCTCGTGCTGACCGAACCTGACAGATAACACATCATATAGTGAATATCTTTCACATAATATGTTTAAATGAGCAATTCTTATATATATATATATATATATATATATATATATATATATATATTTAACTTTGCATTTATATTTTTTAATTTTCAGGGGGAAATCCAGAACAATTACTTTTGGCCAGTTTAAGGAAGCACTTCAGGAACTCTCTAAGAAAAGGTTCAAAGATAAGAACAATGAAGAAGCAGTGCAAGAAATGCACAAATTAATTGAAGGGAAAGTGCCAGTCATATCTGGAGTCACGGTATAGTATCATGACATACTATCTTTTTTGTCCATTCATAGGCCTTTCTAAGCTTTTGTCTTTTAGCAAGAAGCATTGGCTCATAAAGTTCATGGCCTTAATTCTCTAATGCTCAAAATATGAAAAAAATAAAAATAAATGTATGAGATTTAAAACCTGGTAAAAAGGATTTATGACCTGATAGTTATAACAGACCTGTTAGGATAATTTCCAGTATTGTAATATAGAATCTGAGTGATTGCAGTTTAGTTCAAAAGAAACAGAAGGAGAAGCAGAGGAGGAACCACAGCATGCTTAAAAATATCTGCATATTTTCAAGAAATTATCTGGGTATCATCATTGAAGGCATCTGGTTAAAATAAGTGAAATATAGATTAAAATAATGCTGATGTTGATAAATATTACTAAACTCCCTCAGAGAGAGTGATGGTGAAAGTCATATAAAACACAGGGGCATGACACAATGTAACATCCATCTGTTTTTCTGAGAGCTTAAGGGAAGGTGGACTGTATTTATCATTGTAACAGACATCAACCAAGGAAAAAAATGTAGCTGATGCTTTTTAAATGCAAAATGCAGATCTTTCCAAAGGTATGAAATAATAATGATGGAGTGCTTTAAGTTTAATTAAATTAATTAAGTTTATCATTACAAGAATTCTGTTGTTGATAGCATTTTCCTTTAAAGGGTAGAGGAAGACACAAGAAGATCAGATGTTCTTGACCTGATGTCTTTGATGAAGTAACACAGATGTGGGGGGAAATAATCAGATATTGCTGGAGTTTCTAAATTAAAGAAAAACTAAATTATAGTCAAATATCTATCTTGGATTTTTTTAAAAAAATATTTTGATGAAATCTGAGCAATGATACATAAGATTCTACAGCAGAAGAAACTAATAGGAAAAGGTGCTCAAACAGAGTGAGAATTCTAAAGCAAAAAAGGAATGTTAACATAAAGGAGGTCTAACTAAAGTAATAACTGCGAACAGTTCCACTGAAGAAAGAAAAAGGAAGACAGAAGAAAAAATCTAATACGACAGCACAAAAAGGCTAGGAAGATCTGAAAACAAAACAAAACCCTCCACTTACATAGGAGGTGGAAAGAGTGCAGACAAATGATCCCAAAATGTGGAGGTAGCGTTAACAAGCTAAAGCAGAAAATGGGCTGAGGTTGGCAAAGGATGCTAAGAACACGAAAAGGCTTTTTCAGATACAGATTAGAAATACCTGTTGCTTAATGAGAATGGCAAAGTACTACCTAAGTAAAAAATAATTTTATTTATCTCTGAGAAGAGAATATATGTTCTAGATGGAAATAGCAAAGAGCAGATTGAAGAAGTAGGATTGCAGCTTGACCATAGAGATATGATTATAGAATATCTATAAGTTATCTGGGAACGGTTTGATCCTGTTGCCCCTGAGGAAGTAGACAGGGTCCTTGGGGCTGTCAGTGTGACCACCTGTGGTTTAGATCCTTGTCCCTCCTGGTTAGTTAAAGCTACCAAGGAGGTGACCTTAGGGTGGGTTCTGGCGGTGGTTAATTCATCCTTGCAGGAGGGGGTGTTTCCGAAGCCTTTCAAAGAGGCTTTGGTCCGCCCACTCCTCAAGAAACCGTTGCTAGACCCCACCCTCCTGGACAATTTTCGTCCAGTCTCCCACCTCCCCTTTTTAGGGAAGGTGGTGGAAAAGGTGGTCGCGTGGCAGCTTCAGAGGATCCTGGAGGAAACGGATTATCTGGACCCCTATCAGTCAGGATTCAGGCCCAGTTATGGGACAGAAACAGCATCGGTCGCACTTTTAGATGATCTCTGGCGAGAGCGGGATGGGGGGAGTGCATCCATCCTTGTTCTTCTTGACCTCTCGGCAGCTTTCGATACCATCGACCATGGTATCCTTTTGGGTCAGCTGCAGGAGTTGGGACTGGGTGGCACAATGTTGTGCTGGTTCAGCTCCTTTCTCCAAGGCCAAACCCAATCGGTGTTGATAGGGAGCAAGAGGTCCAGCCCCCGGCCCCTACTTTGTGGGGTGCTACAGGGGTCAGTGCTTTCACCACTCCTATTTAACATCTACATGAAACCGCTGGGTGAGATCATCCGGCACCATGGGGTGAGGTATCATCAGTATGCTGATGATACCCAATTATACATCTCCATCCCAGGTACCTTAAGTGATGCTGTGACTGCCCTCTCGCGGTGCCTGGAGGCTGTGGGGGCCTGGATGGGGGACAACAGGCTTCAGCTGAACCCTGGTAAGATGGAGTGGCTGTGGATACAGGGAGCCTCAAGATCTAGGAGCTTGTCATCTTTGGTTCTTGACGGGGTTGCACTACCCCAGACAGACCCGGTGCGTAATCTGGGGGTTCTCCTGGACTCACGACTCCTACTCGAAGAGCAGGTGGCAGTCGTGGCTAGGAGGGCCTTTGCACAACTTCGTGTTGTGTGGCAGTTACGCCCCTTCCTGGATCAGGAGGACCTCCGCACGGTCACTCATGCCCTGGTCACCTCCAGGTTGGATTACTGTAATGCGCTGTACATGGGGCTACCCTTGAAGAGTATCCGGAAGCTACAGCTGGTACAGAATGTGGTGGCGTGGACAGTTCTCAATGCCCCTAGGAGAGCACGTATAACACCGCTGTTGCATGAGCTGCATTGGTTACCAGTTTGTTTCCGGGTCCAATTCAAGATGTTGGTCACCACCTTTAAAGCCCTTCATGGCACAGGAACAGGTTATCTGAGAAACCGCCTCGCCCCGGTCATTTCAGCCCGCCCCACTCGGTCCAGCAGAAGGGGCAGGTTGCAGACCCCACCAGTCAAGGAATTTCGATTGGTGGAGTCTAGGCAGAAAGCCTTTTCTGCTGCAGCTCCCGCCCTATGGAACATCCTGCCTCCTGAGATCCGGTGTGCCCCCTCCCTCATGGCCTTCAGGAAAGGGATTAAATCCTGGCTCTGCCAGAAGGCCTGGGGGCCGGAAGGGGGCCCGCACCTGTGGAGATGGCTGGTGGGGTCCCCCCCCCAGCATCTTGCAGGTTTTTAGGGCTAAAAATTACAGGAGGTTTTTAGGGCATTTTTAATATATATTTTAAAATTATTTATAGATTTTATCCATGGTTGGAGGGACTTGTGTTTTTTCTTTTTTATTATTGTGAGCCACCCAGAGTCACCCGTTGGGGAAGATAGGCGGCATACAAGTTTGATAATAAATAAAAATAAAATAAATAAAATATTATTTACCTCTAACCATTTAAAACTTTCAGAGCCATACGATAAAAATGACAGAATGCTATCAAGTAACAAGCACTTCTCAGTTCCAGGGAACAATCAAATAATCTGAAAGCACTTTAAAAAGAATGCAGTGATTGCTATATTTTTCTTTTAAATCAGGTAATTTCCTTAGTAGACTGTGGAATCTACACCTTGATCTCAGCAAACGTTTAATAAAGTACTGCCAAGATTCTGATCACCAAAGTTATGGTATTGCTTGGATAGTATTACAGTTAGCTTGGGCACGTTAGTCTTGAAGCATTAGTCAAAGATCTAATCAAACGTGAGTGAGCTATTGAATAGGGTACAAAATTGTTTATCCCTGGATCCTATAATTCAAAATTGTTAATCATTTGGGTGAAGGGATGGATAGAATACTTATCAAATTTGAAGATAATACAAAATAGGGCAGGATAACTAGTACCTGAATTAAAAATTCAGTAGGCTAGTGAAATGGACTGAAAATAACAAAATGAAATTTAACGAAAATGAATTCAAAGTTCTTTCTTTTTTAAAAAAATCAAATTAACGTACAAAAAGAGGGGGAAGTATGGTGGGATCCTGGGGATGGACTGCTGTCAGGAACAATAGGCTCACTGTTTGAAAGTAATCCCAATATCCAGCCTTCAGGATCTTCTCTTGGAGCCAAGTTACTGGATCCTTGGTGGGTCTGGGCTCTGGCTATTGATTTGAAACCCAAGTTGGTCTGTAATAAAGCTGTCCCCATCCACAGTTTGTTAGTGGATGATGCAGCTGACCTTGCTTGAACATTTAAACATCTCTTGGAGATGTGTCCATGTCTGTTTCAGGTCTGGAACCAGCTGTAACTCTGGGGAGGGGGATAGCAGTTCTTATCCATGTGTCATTTATTGGCTTTCAGAGGCTCTGTTCTCCAGATAGCTGGGTGTGAGACTCTCTGGTTGAAGGGATTATTGCTGTTGTACCACCCTCCCTGCTGTACAGAATCTTCCCTGTCTGAGCTGAATTCCATTGCTTGATTGAGACCCTTGGCTTGTGGTTCTCAGGGGTTTCAATTTGCCACCTGGCAATGTTGAGTCTGGGACAGCTCAAGGCTGCATGGCTCCCATGGCAACCATGTCTCAAGTCCCAAGTTATCAGGGGCTTGGTGCATACTGGAAGTTGCGCATTAGTAATTGAACTGTGATCTGGTTTTGGAGGACATAATCATTGCCATCGTTAGATCACTTTCTTTCTTTTTTTCCCTCCAAATAATTTTATTAAAGATTACAAATAGAAAGAATAAAAACTAATACAGACTACAAAAAATATAAAAAGAAGAAAAAGGGGAACAAAGAAGAAACTTCCCCCTTCATCCCAGCAAGTATAAACAATTTTAGTAGTTTATCACCATTTCTTAATGCAACATACATTCTCTTTACCCCTTAACTCATCTCTTAACTAAAAATAAAATCCAAAAGTCTCATCATTTGTTCCTTACCAACAAAAGTCCAGTAAGGGATACCAGATATAAATATCTAGTTTAACCTTGATCAAATAGGCCAATCTTGCATGCCTTCCCTGTGCTTTTAACAATCTTAATTTTTAACCTCTTCAAATAAAGTGCCAAAGCTTGATTTCTGTTCATCTTTTCTTTGTCCCAAGAATCTTTCAAAACTTCAACTTTCAAAGCAGACCTCTTTTGTACATCCAGTAAGTAAGGTTTGTCCTTTTTTTGTCACTTCTCAAAAAATTCTTCAAGACTTTAACAGACCTCTTTTGTACATCCAGTAAGAGAAAGTTATCCAAATCGCTTTTCTGATTTAGTACTTGTACATCTCTTTTAAGCAATGAAACATCAACTTGTTTTGTTTGTATATCCAGTACATCTTTCTCCATATCTTTCTCATTGTTTGTCACCTTTAAATCCACATTCAAATTAGTTCCAGACTTATCCAGTGTAGCTTGTTCTTCTCCTGCAACTTCATTAACACACCACCTGTCTATCATATCAAATAATTTCAAAGACCAATGTTCAAAAATATCTATCAAAGTTTTTTGCTCCATTCTTTATTGACAAGACAAATTTATTATCTTCTAGCTCCCTCTAATGTCAAATCTTCAAAGTCCCATTATCATGTTTCCTCCAAAAGAAAGCCAATTTCCCATTTCCCATGGGAAGGATTCTTCTAATTAATTTAAAATCCACAGGAAGAATTCTAATTATTTCAAAATTATAATTCCAAGTCCACCTGGATCCTTAATCCACTGTTAACTTTCCAAAACCAATACCCTAAGCACTCTTTTACTGTTTAATCCAAAAAGTAGTATTTTTTTTTAAGTTTTAAAATTGTATTTAAAAATTCTTTCTCCAAGGAGAAGGTGACTCACCAAGTGAATATTGTATAACTTGCTGTTCCAAAGGGTCTTAATATTTCCAAGGCAATTAAAAAAAAAAATCCAAAGTGATTAAAAAATGAGGCTTGGTTGAGCTTTATGTCCTTAAAAAAGGCTACATTCACGACTGTGAACGACTCCCAGCCGCTCAACTCATAAGCAGACCGTGAAATGTCAATTCCTACAGTCTAGACATGAGCAGCGGCTATATAGAGTCATGTGGGCTATCCAAGATATCCCCTTATTCAAGGGAGATATTGGCGACCAGGATAACCAGCACCTTGAACTGCACCTGGAAAGAAACCTGGAAAGAAACCTGGAAAGAAATGCAGCTTGTGTGACAGCAGTGTTATATGGGCAAAGAAAGGATGCCCAATACTGCATGCACCACCACATTCTGGACCACATTCTGGACCACCCTTTTGGTGGTTTTTGCAAGGTAGCCCTATGTAGAGCACATTGCAATAGTCCAACTGGGACATGACCAAGGCATGAGTGAGTTTCTGTTCACTGATCATTTTCTCAAGGGACAGTTGGTCTTTATTTGAATAGATATATTGTTTTATCTTGAATTCCAGGATGGATGGATTACTTAATCTTGCAATTGTCAGGATTTTCTTTCTCATGGGAAAGGATTCATCCTGTTATCTTTACAACAATAACAAATAATATTTTGGCTATAGAGATCATGTGAAAAACACCTGTTATTGTGTGTTGTATATTGTGCTATTTACTGCCACCTATTGGCGTGTGTATGCTAGGTACCCAGTGGGGGTGGCATAGAGCTATAATACAAGAAGAGGAAAATGTTCAGCCTCTCTGAGCAGTTGTTAGTTGTTTTAGTGTTAGCCACTATGTAGGTTTTATGGGCTACGTAGTTGTAACAAATTACCAAGTAGTGTACCTCTTCTCTAAGAGTTTGTAGCTAGAAATTTTGTCAAGCTTGTGTTGCTAATAAGTCTTGGATGCTACAATATAATAAGAATATGTGTTTTTCTTTATATTTTGTATGATATTTGCATTTTATGGAGTTTTTGCATTTTTATCAATAAACACCAGTTAGTATATATTTTCTGACTGGGTTTATTTGGGAAACAAGAAACGGACATTGCATTGTGAATAGCTGTTGATGTGTTTGCTTTCATGGCTAATATTTTCCTGGAGTTTTTGCTGCGCTCTGCACAAACAGGAGTGTTTGTGATTATCACTCTGCCCGACAGCAATCCATGGAATTCTCAGTAGCTGTCACCAATCAGTAGTTCATAGGTATCTTTCTCTTGGTCATTCTCAATGTCCAGCTTTCACAGCCATACATTACCACCAAAACAAAAGATGGTTCTTACTATTCTGATCTTTCTTGTCATAAAAATACCAATATTTTTCATGATCTTGTCTACCATTTGTTGTTGTCCTCCTCCCTGAGATTAATCTCAAACAAGATTCAGCATACCGTCTTTATCTATTCCTGAACCTAAGAAAACTTTTGTCACTCCTAAATTCACTAAACACTGGTTGAAATTATCTTTGTCTTCTTAATGTTCAATGTTAGCTTATTTTTTTTCATTTTCCATGTTTATTTTCATAATGAACTTTTCTAAGTAAACTTTCAGCTGACCAAATGTTGACATTTGCATATATCAAATTGATAGTGTTTTGATCTCCAATTTCAATTACAGCTGTTATTTCTTCAAATCTATACAAGATATAGAGACAATGTGTCCCTGTCATAGCCCCTTGGCTATTCTGAATTACACAATTTCTCCAACCTCAGTTTTATAGTAGTGTCTTATTCATTGTAAAGGTTCCTCTGAAAAGTAATCAGGTGTTCTGACCCAAATGGTTTAATATATTCCACATTATATTTGTTTTATTTATCTATCTATCTATCTATCTATCTATCTATCTATCTATCTATCTATCTATCTATCTATCTATCTATCATATTTATATAGCCGCCCATCTCACACAAGGTGACTCTGGGCAGCATACAACAATTTAAAAAATTAATATGTAAAAACATTACCTTTTAATCAGAACTATTTCAATTTGTTGTGTTCCATATAGTTTAACACCATTAATTCTGGCTTTATGTATATAGTTAAAAGCCTTACTGTATTGTATAAAGTTAGGGAAAACCTTCTTGAAGTCTCATATATTACATATCTATGTTTTCTTCAATTTGGTTTATTAATTGGACTGTTCTCCTTCCATTTATGGATTTGTCCTTCTTTGTAAAAATTTAAGCACTTTACTTGCATGAAGAAGCAGGACAGATGTTCTGTAATGTGCACATTATCTTGTATATCCCTACCCTTGAGATATACACACTGATCTTTTCTAATCTCTCAACCTGGTTCCTAGATAAACTACAAATGGAGGACCTTCCAAAGTGAAGGCTGGAAGAGGTAGAGTTGTGGGGGCATGTGGTAATTTATGTAGATTAAAATTACATATACTAATTATTACATTTTTCGCCTATACTGGTTCATGTGTCCACAGTGTCTGCAGGTACCCATCCAAGGAAATGTGGAAAATTCTAGAGTCATTTCTGTGCTACTTCTCTGATGTGCTCCTTGTTTTAGGCAATGGCATAAATGCATATCTGTGAAAAAAATGTAGATTTTTATGGGACAGCTTTCCCTTCTTTTCCTTTTGAGTTGTTAGCAGAGCTTGACATAGTACCCAGCAATAACAAGTTGCTACATTCAAGGATATTTTAGAGTGAGAAACAAAATCTTTATCTAATTCATCTTCCTTTCAAAAAGTTACCCAGAGAACTTTTTCTAACTTACATTTTGGACAGAACAGAAAATTGGAGAAGATATTGGTATTAGAGAGAGAGAAGCTTTATTTCAATTACCAGCAAATAGCAAAATAAAATATAAAATTTAGTATACAACTATATATATGGTGATATATAATAAAATAGAATTCTGACCATTAAATCTATAAAATCAATAGTACTAATCTAAATAACTAAATATAAAAAAATCTATAATCTTAATATTAATCCCCAGGAAGATACACACAGATTCTGACACCAAAACAAGCAGCCACTCAGTAACCCAACCCCCCCCACACACACCCAATCCCCCCTTCCCCCCCCCTCAGATCTCTATAAATACCCACAAAAGGGTCACATCACCCTGGGCACAGAGAGAACTGCTCCTGTCTGTGCTCCTGCACTCTGAAGATGCCAGTCACAGGTGCTGGCGAAACGTTAGGAAACAAAACTTCCAGAACACGGCCACACAGCCTGGAAGACCCACACCAGCCATCGTATGCCGGCCGTGAAAGCCTTCGACAATACACAGAATATAAATACTTTGCTACAGTTACTAACCAACTAATAAACTAAAATACAGAATAACAAAACAATTGATAGATATAAAATGTTAGGGTACTATTCTCTCACAAATAATCATGCAATGATTCCCTTTTGATATCCGCCAGCAATATAAAAGTATTTAGCAACATTCAGATAGACTATAACAATTCTGTCAGACAATAAATACCAGAGATAAAATAAATCTGGATGGTCTCGATAATTTGCTATTAATGGTATCAAATATCATGCACAAATACCCTGATAAAAAGGACAGTAGAGAAGAAAATAAGCAATGATTTCAACATGATCAGTTCCACATGGACAAAGCTATTCATTGTACGGAATTTTCTTAAACTTCCTTACCAAGACAGCTGTAGGCAAAATATTAAATCATGCTAATGTCATAGGCTGCCTATATTGCTTATATTCAATCTGCCTCAGGTATCTAGCAGGACTAAGGCTAGTGGGTTGAGTATGCAAATATGCCCCTATTGGCACACAGGATTGAGCTTCCTGGCTTTCTATATCTATTAAGGTAGTCATTGACTTACAACCACAATTAGGATTGGAACTGCTGTCGCTAAGTGATGTGGTTGTTAAGTGAGTCACACCCAATTTTATGACCTTTTTGCCACAGTTGTTAAGAGAATCGCCATGGTCATTAAGCAAATCCAGCTTCCCCCATTTGTAAGGTTTGCCCCGTTCGACAGAGATACTCTCGTGACACGTGTGGTTCACAAAGAAGGTTTACTCATGCGTAACGTAGTAGTCACAAGCAAAGCCAGGACTGGCTTGGTACAAT
The DNA here is from genome assembly GCF_059951505.1 of Python bivittatus. Lineage (NCBI taxonomy): Eukaryota > Metazoa > Chordata > Lepidosauria > Squamata > Pythonidae > Python > Python bivittatus. The sequence goes on from NW_028277088.1 coordinate 60,347,281, forward strand.
TGCATCACTTGTTATATTCCCCCCTTCCCGTGCTTTTTTCCCGCCCCGCGATCACGTTGCTGCTGCGGATTATCGGCCCCCCAATAATCCCCCTTGATTGTCCATGATGGCAGGTTCGGTCAGGGTCCATTGTCCTTGATTGCCAGTTCCCCTCCGGCTGGGTTGGTCCCTCCCCGTTACGTGCAAGCCCGAGGGTTCTGTGCTGCGTTGCGATCTTGTTTCGCTGCCTGCGGCCCCGTTCATTGTTGGCTCGCGCCGTTATCAGTTTATAGTTAAAAGCTTCCGCTGCAGTTTTCCTGTTTGGCTGGGCGCAGGTGGCCCGTTAACTAGCGGCGCTTTCAGTTCCTCTTTTCCCCGCTAGCTACCGCCGGTGGATTCCGTGTGGTCTGGCTGCGAGCTTCCCTGAAGCCCCGTGCTGGCCGAACCTGACATACCGCCCCCCTGAAGACAACTCCCCCCCCGGCTCTATTTCAGTTTCCCGGGGTATTTATTGTAAAAGTCCCGCACTAGGTCCGGCGCCCTTATGTGGGTTTTACTCACCCATTCGCTGTGGGACTTGGGAAAATGTTTCCATTGCACTAGGAGCTGGACCTGCCCCTTGTGCCTCCTGGCGTCCAGTATCTGGTTGATCTCGAAATGCTGCTCCCCCCTGACCATGATGGGTGGTGGCACTCCCTCTGCCTTGTGCCAGGCGTTCCCCGGCTGGTGCAGCTTTAGCAGGCTGCAATGGAACACCGGGTGGATCTTCCCGAGGCTTTTCAGCAGCGTCAGCCTGACAGTTACTGGATTGATGACCTCTGCAATGGGGAACGGCCCCACAAACCTCGGGCTGAGTTTTTTCGATGCCTGGTGCGTCTTTAGGTTTTTGGTTGACAGATACACCTGGTCCCCCACTTTCCACTGCTCCTCGGGGAGCCTCTTGCGGTCCGCGTGTTTCTTGTAGTCGGCTTTGGCTCTTTGCAATGCCGCGTGCGCCGCTCGCCGGGTCGCGTCGATTTGGGCGAACCAGGCGTCCAGGGAGTTGATCTGGGATTCCGGCTGAGGCAACTCCGGCATGGGGACGAAGTCTCTCCCGGTGGCTACTTTGAACGGAGAGAACCCGGTACTCTTGTGGACGGCGTTGTTGTATGCCACTTCCGCGAATGGTAGTAGCTCCGCCCAATCGTCCTGTTGGTGCCCCACGTAGCAGCGCAGGTACTGTTCGAGCCCCCCGTTCAGGCGTTCCGTGGCTCCGTCCGTCTGCGGGTGCGCTGCGGAAGAAAGGGCTTGCTTCGTCCCCACCTGCTTCAGGAACTCCCTCCAGAACCGCGCGATGAAGTTGCCGCCCCGATCGCTGACGACCCGTCGGGGCGCGCCGTGGAGCCGGTAAACATGTTGCACGAATAGTCTCGCCAACCCCTCTGCCGTGGGGACTCGCCGGCACGCTACAAAGTGCGCTTGTTTGGAGAATAAGTCCGTAACCACCCAAATGGCGGTCTTCCCCTTACTCTCCGGGAGCTCTACTATGAAGTCCATGGCGATCTCTTGCCATGGGCCGTCGGGTTCCGCTACCGACTGGAGTAGCCCTCTAGGCTTGCCTTTGGCCCCTTTCGCCGTCGCGCACACCGGGCAACCCCCCGAGTACGCCTCCACGTCCTTACGGAGCGTGGGCCACCAGAACTGCCGCCGAATTAAGTGGAGCGTCTTCACGAAGCCGTAATGCCCCGCGCTCCAGGTGTCGTGGGCTCTTTCCATGACCTCCCGTCGGCAACCCTCGGGCACGTACAGCTTTCCTTCGTGCCACCACAACCCCTCTTGGCTGGTTAGTGCCTCTCGGTTCTGCTTGAGCCAAGCGTCCCGCTCCGCCGCCTCCGCGAACCCTTGCCTTACTTCAGGCGCCGCGTCCCGTCGCTCCCCCTTGGTCTGGCTCCGGGTCACCGCCTTTGCAGCCAGTCTGCTGGCAGGGATGATGGAGTCCACGATCTCCTCCCGTAGGCTGGCGTGCTGGGGCATGCGAGACAGTCCATCGGCTAGGAAGTTGCGCTTCCCGGGGATGTGTTTTAGGGTGAACCTGAACCTCCCGAAGTATTGGGACCACCGCGCCTGTTTGGGGGATAGCTTACACGGAGTCTTCAGGGCCTCGAGGTTCTTATGGTCCGTCCACACCTCGAATGGTTCAGCTGCCCCCTCCAGTAGATGCCTCCACGTGGCCAGTGCCCACTTGACTGCGTACGCCTCTTTCTCCCACACCATCCACCTCCTCTCCGTCTCGGTGAATTTGCGGGAGGCGTAGGCGCATGGGTGGATGGCCCCCTCCGGGCTGGGCTGGAGCAGGACTGCCCCCGTTGCCACGTCTGACGCGTCTACTTGGATTATAAACTGCCGATCTGGGTCGGGATGGCGCAGGATCGGCTCCGCTGTGAACCGCCGTTTTAGCTCCTCAAACGCCCCCTGGCATTCTGCAGTCCACGCAAGTGTCATGCTGGGCTTGGGGGGTTTTCCAGTGCCCTTGGTTTTTAGCAGGTCTGTTAGGGGAAGGGCGATTTGGGCGAAGTTCGGGATAAACTGTCTATAGACGTTCGCAAACCCTAGGAAGCTTTGAAGTTGCCTCCGGGTTCGCGGCGCTTCCCAGCCCAGGACATCCTTTACCTTCGCCGGGTCCATCTCAATTCCCCGGCTGGATATTCGGTAGCTGAGGTAGTCTAGTTGCTCTCGATGGAACTCGCATTTCGATAGCTTCGCATACAGCTGTGCCTTCAGCAGTCTCTGGAGCACGGTGCGCACCAGGCTCACGTGCTCCGCCAGGGTTTCGGTGTAGATGAGGATGTCGTCCAGGTAGACCAGGACGCCCCGGTAGAGTAGGTCGTGCAGCACCTCATTTATTAGCTGCATAAATACCCCCGGGGCCCCTTTTAATCCGAACGGCATCACGGAAAATTGGTAGCTTCCGAGCGGCGTGTTGAACGCCGTTTTCCACTCATCTTTAGCGCGGATCCTGACCCTGAAGTAAGCTTCGCGCAAGTCCAATTTTGTGAACACCCTCCCCTTAGAAAGTTGCGACATCAAGTCCTTCATCAAGGGGTGGGGTATTTGTACTCGGTGCTGATTGCGTTCAGCCCCCGGTAGTCCACGCACATTCGGAGCGAGCCATCCTTCTTCTCCCGGAATAGTACCGGGGCCGCTAATGGTGACTTCGCGGGTTGGATGAATCCCCGCGCTAGGTTCTTGTCTATGAACTCCCGCAGAGCCCCCATCTCCCTCCTTGACAGGGAGTACATTTTCGGCTTAGGCAGAGTCGCCCCTGGCTCTAACTCGATGGTGCAATCACTGGGCCGGTGTGGAGGGAGCTGGTCGGACTCCTTCTCCCCGAACGCTGCCGCCAGGTCTCGATACTGCCTCGGGATTCCGCCGCCCGTCATGGGTTCCCCGGACCCTGCCTCTCGCTTTGCAGTTGTCTCGCCAGTCGCCGCTGCCTCCCCATGCCTCGGGATCGTTGCGAGTCTCCGGGGTCCCGGCGCTGCTGCTGCTGCTGTTGCCGCCCGGGTCTCAGGCTCTGTCTGCTCTCGCCCCGTCTCCCGGGGTCTTGGATCCTCCACTTGCCCGTCTGTGGTTGCGGCCGCACCCGTCTCCACGGCTCGGTCCCCTCTGCTCTCGCACTTCGCTGGTCTGTCGACCCCGAACCGCACTGCCTCCGCCGTCCAGTCGACCTGTGGGTTCCGTCGCCGCAGCCACGCCAAGCCGAGTACCACCGCGTAGTCGGCCACCGGGACCACCACAAATCTTAGTTCTTCCCGGTGACTCCCGATCGTCATCTGGACCGGCTCGGTGTAATACTGAGCTGGCCCCCCCCCCTGCCAGCGTGCCGTCTAGCTGGCTGAATGCAATGGGCTCCCGGAGGCGCCTCAGCTGTAGTCTGAGCCCCGAGACCACAGCTGGGTGCATCAAGCAGTGGGTGCAGCCTGAATCCAGTAGCGCCCGCAGCTGTGCCTCCCCTCCGGATCTCACCCCCCGGATGTGTATTCTCACCCGGAACGGAGGGCAGTCCTCATCTCCGATTGGGTCCGCGCGCCTCGACTCCCCTGCTCGCACTGGGACGCCGTTCAGTGCGAGCGCGCCTCGTTTCCCGCCGGCTCCAAGTCCTCTCCGGAGGACGCCGTCTCCGGGGTCGACCACCCCCCGCGTCCTTTTTCGGTCACCGCCGCCACTGCCCCCTTCCGCGGTCGGTCGCCGGCCCTTTTCCCGGTCGCATGCGGGGGCTTGACTTCGGGCCGTGGTGAGGCTCCTTCCCGCTCTGTCGGGCACTGCGCCGCTCGGTGGCCTCTGCCTCCGCACCGGAAGCACAGGTTCGGGGCTCTGGTCGCCTCTCGCCCCCCAGTGGACTGCTGCTGACTGCTCCGCCTTTCCTCGGGGGTTCTCTCCCTCGGCTGGTCCCTCGTCTGGTCCCGTCGCCTCGCGCTTTGTTGGATCTGCCGCCATGCCGATTCCACCGTTCTGGCCAGCCAGATCCAATCTTTCACTGTGGACGGGTCGTCCCGTCCCAGTGCCCGCTCCAGGATCTCTGGATTGAGCCCCCTCTTAAAATACTTCACCCTCAGGGACTCCGGCCAGTCCGTGAGCTTCTCTGCCAACCTCCGGAACTCCAGGGCGTACTCCGATACCGACTTGCCCCACTGTCTGAACTGCAGGATGTCGTCCTCCGCCCGCTTGGCGCTCAATGTGTCCTCGAATCTGTCCCGGAGCGCCTGCATGAAGTCCGTAGTTCCGCCACGTTGGCGTCATATAGTCCGATCACCCAGCTAGCTGCTTGGCCATCTAGCAGCTCGGCCATGTAGGATACTCTATCCTCGTCCCTAGCGAATAGGTGACCACCCCTCTGCATGAACCCCCTAACGTGCGTCAAAAAATGCGGCAGCTGTTCAGGGTCCCCTGAGAACTTCCCAGTGATGCCTCGAAGTCTCAGGGCGTCTGCCGCCCGTCGGTCCACCGACCGGGGCATCGTGGGTGGTGCCGGCTGGGGTGCCGGACCGCCACCCCCGTTGCTCACCCCATCGCTCACCGCCGATGGTCCCACTCTCTGTAGCAGGGTCTGGAGCATCGCCTCCATGGTGTCTAGGCGCCGCTCGACTCTCTCCTCTAGTCGGGCGAACTTCTCGTCCCACTCGCGGTTCTGGGACCCTGAACCTCGGGTCATCGTGACGCCTGAACCGTCTGGCCCTTGGTTCACGCACATCGACCACCGCTCGGCTGGAGGGCGCCCGGTCCTGGTCGCTGTCCCGTCGCTCCCGGGTGGCTCTGACCGTCCCTCCTCGAGCCTGGGCCCCTCGTGCTCTAGCTGACCCGCGGATTCCTCGTCGCTGGTCATGCCTGTATTGGAAAGGGAAACGCTCCTCGGTGGTACCGGGTAGCGCTAACGGTGAGTCCTGGCTTTATGTAAGGTTTGCCCCGTTCGACAGAGAAACTCTCGTGACACGTGTGGTTCACAAAGGTTTACTCATGCGTAACGTAGTAGTCACAAGCAAAGCCAGGACTGGCTTGGTACAATTGCATCACTTGTTATATTCCCCCCTTCCCGCGCTTTTTTCCCGCCCCGCGATCACGTTGCTGCTGCGGATTATCGGCCCCCCAATAATCCCCCTTGATTGTCCATGATGGCAGGTTCGGTCAGGGTCCATTGTCCTTGATTGCCAGTTCCCCTCCGGCTGGGTTGGTCCCTCCCCGTTACGTGCAAGCCCGAGGGTTCTGTGCTGCGTTGCGATCTTGTTTCGCTGCCTGCGACCCCGTTCATTGTTGGCTCGCACCGTTATCAGTTTATAGTTAAAAGCTTCCGCTGCGGTTTTCCTGTTTGGCTGGGCGCAGGTGGCCCGTTAACTAGCGGCGCTTTCAGTTCCTCTTTTCCCCGCTAGCTACCGCCGGTGGATTCCGCGTGGTCTGGCTGCGAGCTTCCCTGAAGCCCCGTGCTGGCCGAACCTGACACCATTGACTTTGCTTTTCATAAGCCCCCTGGGAAGGTCACAAATGCATATGACCCCCAGGATGCTGCAACTGTCATAAATACATGCCAGTTGCCAAGCGCCTGAATTTTGATCATGTGACCGTGGGGACATTGCGATGGTTGTAAGTGCAAGGACCTGTTGTCACTTTTATCAGTGCTGTCGTAACTTTGAATGGTTGTTAAATGAATGGTCATAAGTCAAGGACTACTTGTATTCTCTGCCTTATCTTGTTTTTGACTCATAACCTAAGGCTAGTACAGCTTCCCGAGAGTAGCCACAATGATTCAACTTATGTAAGATGGAGCTTTTCCATTTGCTTATAAATTTATCAGAGGAGATTGGGGGAGCAGACCACTAAGTTAGAAGACTGTTTTTAACCAATAATTCAGGGTATTAAGACACATCATGGTATCAATTTTGAGTACAATTTTGAGGGATTTTTTTTTTTTGAGGCTATCAAGAAACTGAAGGAGATAGGCCAAACCTGAGGGAACAGAATTAAAATTTAATTCTGTCTTTTCCTTGAAGAATGGGAATAGAAAGAGTAAAACAAATATTTTTTGAGATCTGATATTCTTTTCTTATTCATTTCTTGGCAAATTTCAATCTTTCAATCTTCAACATTGAGGATATTGTCTCTCCTGGTCCTGAAACAATTAAGAATTGTTTTAATTTAAGAACAATTAAGAATTATACTGACAATACAGCTGTGATGACTGACATTGCTATAAGCTGTGTGAAGGCAGCAGGCATAATTTTGCAGGCAGTTGAATGACAAAATATAAGCCGGGATATGATAACACAGAATGTGTCCAGGATTAGTATTAAGATTGCTAAGGAGGACCCCCAAATTGTGCACTGGGTCTATCTGAGATAGTGCAACCCCATCCAGAACCAAAGATGGTAAAATCCCATACGGGAGAGCCGTGAACCCGCAGACTGTCTTGCCAGGATTCAGTTGAAGCCTGTTGTTCCCCTTCCAGACCCTCACAGCCTCCAGGCACCACAGAAGGGTGGTCATGGCATCACTCAAGTCACCCATGATGGAGATGTATAACTGGGTATCTGCATATTGATGATACCTCATCCCATGGTGGTGGATGATCTCATCCAGCAGTTTCATGTAGATGTTAAAAAGGAGTGAAGAGAGCATCGAGCCCTGTAGCACCCCACAAAGCAGGGGCCATGGGCTGGACCTCTTGCTCCCTATCAGCATCGATTGGGACCAGCCTTGGAGGAAGGAAGTGAACCAGCACAAGACTTTGCTCCCCATCCCCAACTCTTGCAGCCAACCTAAAAAGATACCATGGTCAATGGTATCAAAAGCCACCAAGAGGTCAAGAAGAGCCAGATGCACTACCCCCATCTGGTCCCACCAGAGATTATCTAAAAGTGCAACCAATGCTGTTTCTGTCCCATATCCTAGCCTGAAGCCCAACTGGAAGGGGTCCAGATAATCTGTTTCATCGAGGACTCTCTGGAGCTGCAGTGCCACCACCTTCTCTACCACCTTCCCCAAGAAGGGGAGGTAAGAGACTGGATGAAAGTTGTCCAGAATGGTGGGGTTGAGCAACAGCTTCTTGAGGGGAGGGCAAACCAGCACCTCTTTAAAAGGGGCCGGGAACACCCTATCCCTCAAAGATGAACTAACTACCTCCAGTGATAGGGCTACAGGGCAAAAATGCTGTACTAAGATTTGCTGTGCTACACAGGAAGGTCAGGTAGCTAATCTAATTATCACACTGAAAATAGTGTGTATGTCATAGCATTCACATTAGGTGTGGTTAGCTCTCTGTGTGAACCACAAATCTACTGTATAATGTCTCTACAGTCTCTACAATTGTTTTGTAAAGTACACTGAATCCAGTCCCCGTATCTGTCAGTAATTAAATTTAAATTAGTTAATTGAAATAATCTCACATTCTGCTATTTAGTCCTTTTTCCTCATTCCTTCTCCCCACTTGTGTCTCTTTATATTGTAAAATCTTTTGCAAGAGAAAGCTGCCCTTATTTATACAATGTCACATATCTAATTGGCAATATACATTTAACCGTTGTGGGGATGTTTCACAACCCGTCTTAGAGCAGTGAAAACCTAAAAGCTTGTCCTCTTTGGTATCTTAAAAGGAACAAGCAATTATAATTGTTAGAATCGCTGAGTTAATGTATTTATATGTTCTTTTTGAAGTTAATATTCTTTTTCCCTTGCCTCTTTTGTTTTAGAAAACAGTGTCATCTCCAACTGTGTCACGGCTCACAGATACAGCACGTTTTACTGGTTCCCACAAAGAGAGATTTGATCCAACAGGAAAAGGCAAAGGCAAAGCAGGGCGTGAAGATCTGCTTGACATGTCTGGCTATGTGTCTGGATATAAACATGCTGGAACGTACGATCAGAAAATACAAGGAAGCAAATAACCTTTGAGACTAAAGGAGGGAAAGTGCATCTGTATGAGAATGAGTAAACAAGCTTGTTTCAGATGGCTGTAAAAGCCTAAAATGTGTTGCTATTCCCCCCCCCCCCGCCTTTTTTTAAGGTATTATTTGTAGTGATACACCTCTTGGTTACATTCCTTGTGCTTTAGGTTGGTGGGGAAAAAAACTGCATGGGCTCTCTCATAACACCTCAACAATTCTGATATTAAATTGGAAACATTCCTGTATGTCTGCTTCCTGCTGTTTCAGTTGTAGTAGCAATTCTTCCTCCTCTAGAATGAAGTGTTTTTAGTAAGAGGTACGTGTACTTATATTTTTTATTTTAAAAGCTTACATTGATTATTTATTAATGTAGAACATTTCAGAATGAAAGACTCCAAAATGATTAAAAAGAAAACTCAGTTTGTAATGCTTTAACTAATTTTTAACAGAAATGAATTAGTTTTTATATGGTTGTATGTTGTTCTGGAAAAACAAATGTTATATTGCAACTCATGTGAAAAAACAACATTTTTAAAACCATACTGTCCATTAGTATGGCCCCTAAATTAACTTTGTTTTGAGAAAAGGAGGGAAATAAAAGCCTTCATTCTTCTTTCTTGTTTTGTTTGTTTGCTAGGAAATATCATTCAGTCTAGTGCTGTACAATATTAATAGAAGTAATTTTAAAGATTACTGTGCAAAGCTTGTAAAAATGGCACAGTTGCTATATTTTGGCTGAAAGACAAAAAAGCATTTAACCCAAGAGTTGGTAACTCATGGGCTACATAGAGTCCCACTAGTCATTTTTTGAAGCCTAAGAATCCTCAGGATTGCAAAAATCAATAGTCCCCAATCACAAAAACCCTGGACTAAGGGTGATGTATAATACTGAAGTATTTATTTAATAATACTGATGTATTATTAAATCTTGTAAACTGAACATCCTTTTAGTTAGGATGAGATGAATAGTGTCAAACACCCAAAGCATGCTTCTGACAAATTCTATGAAATTTGATTGTTCAGCCACCACTACTGATCAATTTGAAGTATTATCTATTTGATTTGGATAATTTCCTTAAACAATATATATTATGAGTTTTTGTGTGGACTTCTTTAAAAAAACTTCTTTAAACAAGTGGATGCTGAAATGAGATAGAAAAAAATGTAAAAATGAGGAAATATCTGAGATTGGCTCATTGCTGCAAATGAGCAAACAGTCCACACAGACAGTTCACCTGAGTAAATAGTTAATAGTAAATTGTCCTTAAACAGTTAAGAGAATCTTACTAATTTTCCTGATAAAAATAAACATGTATTATTTTTCCATTTAACGTATTATTAAATCAAGCATATTTTTATAGCCTAAAATAAAAAAGATGATGCACTGTAATATTTTTATATATACAGGTAGTCTGTGCTTAGTGACCACAATTGGGACTAGCAACTACGTTGTTAAGTGACACGGTCACTAAACAAAACATCACTTGACTGTGATAGACTTATGATGTCACTGCCCATTTGGATGTTAAGCAAGTCACTGTGGTCACTGAGACATCATGTGACTGTGACTTGTGATTTTACTGCTGTCTTCTCCATTGACAGCGTGTTGGAAATCAGTTGTGAAGTGTGCAAATAGCAATCACGTGACTCTGGGGATGCTGCAACGGTTGTAAATGCGATGGCTGGTCATAAAGTTACTTTTTCCATAATTTTGAATGGTCACTAAACAGGGCAGTCATTAAGCAAGGTCTACCTGTATGTATTATATGTATGTTTAGAGAGCCACTTTGGTGTAGTGGTTAGGACACTAGGCTAGAAATCAGGAGACTATGAGCTCTAGTCCCACCTTAGGGACAAAGCCAGCTGGGTGACCTTGGGCCAGTCATTCTCAGCTCTGGGAAGAAGGCAATGGCAAATCATTTCTGAAATCTTGCCAAGAAAACTGCAGGGACTAGTCCAGGCAGTTACCAGGCAACAACAACAACAACAAAAGTAAGTTTAACGTACTACTTGTGTCCTGTTTTTTTTTTATAAGCAGTTTTATATAATGCATTTTTTGCACATTTTTTCCTAAAATAACCTTTTGGTAATCTTGTGGATTACCAGTGGCATACTAAATTTGGTAAAACATAAATATCAGCATGCAAGTGCAATCTAGTTTGAGCTTGCATTGTGAAAGTGAAAAGCTGGAAACTGTTCAGTATTATGTTAATAAAATGAATATCTTTATCATCCCCACATTGGGACTGGGGAACTTAATATAACATTATTATAATACTGTTTTATTGCTACAACCAATGTAGCTAAGCGTTACTTTTGCTATCATAGTCAACTGAAAACTCCTTTTATGGATTTATGAGTAAACTTTTCAAAGGAATTCTATGCTTTGTAAAACTGTACATTTTTTTAAAAATAATTTCTGTTAATTCTATTCCTTTAAAAATAAATTTTATAAAAATCAGAGACATTACCTCTGAGCAATGGCATAGTAACTGGGTTTTCATCTTGTATTTGGAATATACCACTACTCCCTTCATTGCACGTACTACTTGCAATGTAAGGATCAATAGTTTATATCCTTTTAAAGTTTTTCTTCTAGCACAAAGAATATTGCAAATATGTAGTGATGCCTTCTGTTGTCATTTCTCTCTTTTTTTCACAATATTTTTATCACTTAGCTCCTTGAATATTAATGGGAAAAATGAAACAATGCTTCAAATATGAATATGATTAAAACCAGTATTTGTAGATATTTTTAAAAAGCTATTTAATAACAGTAATCTGTTTACAAATGCCTTGCTGTTTTAATAAAGCAGTGTGTTAAATGTGGTTTGTTATATTGTATTAGAATATTCTTTCCTCCCTTTAAAAGGAAATATGCCATCTGTTGTATTCCTGCATTGGACAGTGGTATTGGCTTGATGATCACCAAGGTACCTTCCAATCCTTACATGCTATGATTCTAATCATGAGTTCCTAACCATGACAATTGCTACCATGACAAATGTGCACTGTGACATCAGGATTGCTCTACTTTTCATACCTGTATCACAACACTGCAGACAGGTATATAAGGGGCAGTCTTCATTGATGTTGCAATGCATATTTTCTGAAATGACTACCCCCGTCTCCCGTGGACACCTATAGTAGCTATGATATAGACATGATAAACTGACAGAGCATGCATTCATCACTGAAGTTGGTCCATGGTCTGCTATGGGCTTGAAAATGCTTCAAATGACTAGGAATATGAATTGTGGCTTCTTGGTTTGATTTTGGTTTTAAGCCCTACAGCCATAGATTTATTAACCAGGGTTTCTTCCTTTCTGTGTAGATTCCACTACTACTGTAGTATATTTATCTGTTACTTCAGTTGACTATGATTGATATATACATACATACATACACACACACACACCTGGTAAGCTAATATAAAATATCCCATTTAGTTCATAATTTAATGCTGTGGCAAAATCTACCCTACTCTCAGAGGTTTTCTTTCTTGAGGAAAAGCTATTTTTCTGTATTTACTGTATTTCTGAGTACTTAATAATTTATTTCAAATTTCTCTTGGTGTTTTTAGGCTACTTATTGCTGAAAATGCTGTTGTGTAGCAATTTCTTCTTGCTGGTGGAATTAACTGTCACACACCTTTCCAACACTGGTTGAAGGCTGCCCTTACCAAGATTCATAAAACTATAGAGTTGGAGTTCAGTGCTGATTGAAAGGAAAGGGCCATTTAAACCATTTAAACCTTTGCTTAGTGCAGGAATCCAAAGCATCCAATGAAAGTGAGACCATAACTTTTTAAAGAAGTTGGTTCCTAATTTTAAACTCTTACCATTAGGGTTTTTTTTTTTTGTTTTTTACTAATTTTCAATCAAAATTTGTCTTGGTGTAATTCAAATTTATTCATTTATGTTCTGCACCCTGAAATGAGAGAGGACTCGACTTTCTTGCTAACATTCTTTCAAGTATTTGAAGAAGGGTACGGTATCCCCCCGATGATCTTTTCTCAAGGCTAAATATAACCAATTCTGTCAATCTTTCTTCATAGGCTTTAGTTTCTAGGCTCCTGATAATCTTTACTTTGATTATCTCTGAACTGAGTAATCTTTGTGACATCACACTGTTGACACATATTCTGTTTCTAATAAACTAGTATTATAAGATCTTTTTTCACATGTACTATTACTCAACCATATATCCTTCATCTATACCTGTGCATTTGATTTTTGTTTCCTGTATGAAAACTGTTGCACTTGTCCACAGTATTTTAAATTTTTATCTGTTACTTCCATCCATTTCTCTAACCTATAGTTTTGTATTTTAATTTTGTCTTCTAGTGTATTATCGATCCTATCCAGTTTTGTGTCACCTGAAAATGTGATAGGCATTCCCCTCCATCCCTTCATCCAGATCATTGATAAAAATACTGAAGAATAAAAAATCCAGTTTGAACCTTATACTTCACTCAATAACTTTCACAAATCTGATGAGAAATCAGTGCTGAGCATTCTTTGAGTAGGTAGTCCTTGGCTTACAATGGCAATTGGGACCAGAATTGCCATCACTAAGCAGCACAGTCGTAAAGCACAGTGTCATTTGACCGCCTCGCTTAGCAACAGCAATTCTGGCAGTCCCAGTTGCCATCATTAAGCGATAACTGCACAGGTTAATCAAAGACCTCACATGACCGTGACTTCCGACTTCCTCCTGGTTCCTCCATTGACTTTACTTGTCAGAAATCACAATCACGTGACTGCAGGATGCTGCGATGGCCATAACACCAAAGACTGGTCATAAGTACCACTCATTCAGCACCATCGTAACTTTGAACGGTCACTGAATGAAGGTCATAAGCCAAGGACCACCTGTACAGTTTTCAAGTCAACTCTGCATTCACCTGAAATGTCATTCATTCTATGCTCAGCTAGTTGCCTGGTGGCTCTTTTCCAAGTGCTTTGCTTAAATCAAAATATATCACAGCTTTCCCACATTCCACTAACAAAGTCACCCAGTCAAAAAATGAGATATGCTTAGTCTGCCTAGATATTAATTTCTGATATTTATTATGTTGCAGGGCAATTTATTTATGATCTATTGTAGATCTTCCCAAGTATCAATGCCAAACTGACTGATCATTGGATCTTCTTTCTTCTCCTTTCTGAAGACAAGGACATTTATTTACTGTCTTCCAGTCATCTGATATTTCACCATGGTGAAACCTTATGAAAAGGGGCTCCCAGTTTCTCTCATCTTTACATTTGAAAACCAAAGGGATAACAAGGAAACTGATGTTCATTAACCTTCACACATTTCCCTTATTTCTGTTATGTTGAAAGGCTTTAGGCAGACATCCTGTCTCCCAAAGTGTTGAGGCCATAAGGATACGGGAGGAAGTGACCCCAATCTGCATTCTAGGAAACAATAAAATTTAGAAGATCAAAGTGGAGTGCCCCGAACTCTGACTAGTAACCAATAGGTCATCAGGAAGATAAGTTTCCCCCAATAATAAGGAGGATTCAAAACTTATGCCAATTTTAGCCAATCATTTGTTAATTGCTGTATCTCTTTGTAAGAAACATATATAAAATCTTCTTCTTTGGGTGTGACCGGGGTTCTTCTCTGTCTTAAGGGGAGACCCCAGCTGACTCTATTGGCAAGCTTTCAATAAAACTTTAAAATCTCAGCTGGTACTTACGTGTCTGATCTTCTGCCGGACTGAATCCTAATTGGGGAGAGTCAGAAACTCTCAATTTTGCTAACAGAAATGGGGGCTCATCCGGGATTCTTTTAAGTGTCTGGTGATCCTGAAAGAGGGGGAGGCCCTTTGGGGGCCCGGTGACCCCTAAGGGATCCACAAAGGGAAGATCTGATGATTCCTGAGAATTTCCCTTGAGCTGCGCCAGAACGGGTGAGTATAGTTGGGTACTCCGGATAGGTTTTTCCAGTTGAGAGGAAAAACCGGGCAGTCCGGTTGAAAGGAATGATGCATGTGTCCATTGTCTTGCCTCCTGGGGGCGACCAGGACTGCTCAGTGAATGGGGCATAGACGCCCCAATTTTGGCACGAGGTCTGAGACCAACGACTGCCAGAGTTGAAAGCCAGTGTGTTCCGTTCCCCAGTAGCATGTCCTGCCCCACTGCAAGTGATGGCGTGTGTATGTGAATGAAAGTAAGCCGCACCCATGGAGAAGAAAATCCTACCGCTAGGTGTACAGAAGACTTCTGGCATGGGCAGCTGTGCCAATAAGCCACAACCTCACAGGGGGACACCTCTTGGGTATGTAATTAAAAATTGGCGAGCTCTGGGAGATTCCTGGTCCAGAATGACGAAAGAGAGATTAATTTATCTTTGTAACAAAGATTGGCCATCTCAAAAGGAAATGGAAGTGACAATAATAGATGTGACAAAACAATGCCACAATGATACAACAAGACATTGAAGATGATTGCACGCTGGGCACTACAGGTATTGACTTTTCTAAAATTGTGGCCTAACTATGGATTATAAATGCTTAATGTAGAATATAAATTGAACAAATACTCCTCAGAAGAGAAAAAAAAATCTTATCATTTGAAAAAGTTAAAACAAGATGTGATTTGCTTACAAGAAACACATATTAGGAAAAAGATATATAAAATATTTGAGTCACAAAAATCTGGGTGAAGAATTTATTTCAGCAGGAATGAAAAAATCCTCAACTATATCCAAAACTTATATTGATTGATGATCATGACAGATATATTGGGGTGGAAGTTAATCTACAGGGGGCTAAGACTTTGATATTGGGAATTTATGCCCCAAATGAAGATAAAACAGCATTTTATAAAGGTCTTATGAACAAATTATTGGACTTTCCATATGAAAATTGATGTCTCTTGGGAGACTGGAATAGGGTGGTTTCCCCACAAAGAGAACTTGTAAGAAAAATATTAAAAATACACAAGGTAAACTATCAAAGATTTTTTATTTAATGGATAAGTTGGAGCTTATTGATGCATGGAGATATAAAAATGTTGACTCAAAAGAATATACTTATTTTTCTGAAAGACATACATCTTTTTCAAGAATAGATATGATTTGGATTTCTAAAACTTTGGTTATTAATGTTCATAAAGTGGAGACATTACCAAAGACTTTCTCAGAACACAATCCAGTGACTTTAACTTCTATAAGGAAAAATGGTCCTTTTAGGTGGAGATTGAATTTGATGTTGTTACAAAAGGAAACGGTAGTAGAGGATTGTAAAAAGAAGTTAAAAGAATTTCTTGACAATAATCTTAATAAAGGCACAGAAGTAAGAATGGCTTGGGATGCAAGTAAAGTTTTTGTAAGAGGATACTTTATAATAATAGTGAATAGTGAACTTAAAAAGAAAAGGAAAGAGAAAATACAAATGGTTTGGATGAGATTAAAAAAAAGGAAGAAGAATTTTAAAAATCCCATTACCCATCAAATTAAACTTTTACAGAGACAACTATCTATGTTAACAGTGAAAGAGATGGAAATAAAGATGCATTATGAAAACAAAGATATTTTGAATTTGCAAATAAACTGGGGAAATCGTTGGCATATAAGTTGTGAAAAGAAAAAGAAAAGAAAGTGATATTAAAGTTACAAGAAAGAAATACTATAATAACAGATAATACACATATGCAAAAAGTGTTTCATCAATATTATTCTATTTTATATAAAGAGCAAGAAATTTCCTTGGAAACAGTGGATGGATAGTTACATAAACAGAATTTACCGAAGATTACAGAGAATCAGAGGCAAATTTTGAATGGACCTATAACAATAAGGAAAGTGTGTAAAGCTATTAAAAAGACTAAAACAGGAAAGGCACCTGATCCAGATGGGTTGCTGGCTTCTATCTATAAAAGTTTTGAGGATGAGCTTTTACAACCTTTACAACAAACGCTAAATATTATTTTACAGACTGGAAAGATTCCTGATAGCTGGAAAGAGCCTAATATAGCATTAATATCTAAAGATGCCCAAGACTTGACTTTAATAAGAAATTATTATTAAAATATCTTTATTGAATGACTATAAATTATTTACCTTGATCTTGGCTGAAAGGTTGAAAATAATTTTACAGGATTTTATTCATGAAGATCAATATGGGTTTTTACCTAAAAGACAGTTATAAGACAATATTAGAAATGTTTTGCGCATTCTAGAGTATTTGGAGCAACATAATGGAAAACAAACTGCACTGATATTCTTAGATGCAGGGAAGGCCTTTGACAATTTGAATTAGATTTTCTTGATTAGAGTTCTGGAACATATGAATCTGGGAGATAATTTTATTAAATGGGTAAGATTGATTTATACTTCACAGAAAGCACAAATAATTGTTAATGGAGAATTAACAAAACCTTGTGAGAGTCAAAAAGGGACAAAACAAGGATGTTCATTGTCTTCATTCTTGTTCACTTTAGTTCTTGAGGTATTGAAGAGAGATATAAGACAAGATGAGAGACTCATGGGAGTTAAGATTAAAAAAGAAACTTGTAAGTTAAGGGCATTTGTGGATAACCTGACGTTAGTTTTGGAATATACATTAGAGGGAGTAGAAATATTAATGGGAAAATTAAAGGACTTTGGTAGGCTAGCAGGTTTTAAGATTAATAATCAGAAGACAAAGATGTTAACAAAAAGTATGAATTTAGAAGATCAAATAGAACTGATGGAGATAACTGGTTTTAAGATTGAGAAAAAGGTAAAGCACTTGTGTATTATTATGACAAATATGAATTGTATATTATTTCAAAGTAACTATATTAAGACATGGAATGAAATCAAGAAGGACATATTAAGATGGGAGAAATTAAAATTGTCACTGTTAGGGAGAATTTGTGTGACAAAAATGAATGTTTTGCCTGGAATGATGTTTTTGTTTCAGACAATACCTGTTTTGACAACTGATGTACCATTTAAACAATGGCAAAAAGATATATCTAAATTTGTATGGCAAGGGAAAAAAAACACAAGGTAAACATAAAGTATTACAAGATGAAAAGGAAAGAGGAGGACTAGGTTTACTGGATTTGAAATTGTACTTTGTAGCTTGTTGTTTGGTCTGGGTGAAAGAATGAAGGCTGCTGAGAAACAAGAGACTTTTAGAGTAGAAGGTCACAACCAACGGTTTTGATAGCACTGATGCTTATAGTACGATAAAGTTAAAATTAATGTGGATTTTAAAAATCATTTTATTAAACATGCCATATTGAGAATATGGAATAGATATAAACCCAGCCCAAAAACACCTTTGTGGATCTCAGCACAAGAAGCATTCCATAGAAGAGAACCAGCAGGCAAAGACAAATGGTTAACATACTGGAAAATCATCAAGAAGAATATAAGATTAAATCAAGAGAGCAATTAATAGCAGAAGGATATCATTGTCAATGGTTTTCCCATTTATAGTTATCAGAGAGATAAAAAATGGATAAAAGACTTATGGTATGTAGCAAAGTAAGAATTTGAAGTACAGTTATGCACTGATGATGAACATGTAATTGTTAAAATGTATATGGAATGTATGATGAAGTGGGCTAAGAATTTTGGTTATAATATACAGATGGGTCAATGGGAAAATATGTGGTTAAAAGGGTTGAAATCTACATTATATGATCTTAAAGAGAATGTTTATAAAATGATGTATCATTGGTACATGATGACACAGAAATTATCTAGAATGTATAAAGGCATTTCAAATTTATGCAGGAAATGTGAACAACATGAAGGGGCATTTTATCAGGCTTGGTGGACATGTAAAAAAGCTAAAATAAATTGGATTCAGATACACCACATTGATACAGAGGATTTTAAAGATTAATATTCCATTGAAGCCAGAACTTTTCCTTTTAGAATTGATGGATAAACAGTTAGAAAAAAGCCATGGAAGTTTATTTCAATATATGATTATTGCGGCAAGATTACTATACGCACAAAGATGGAAAGATTCAGCACTACCCACCATGAAAGAATGGTTGGTAAAATTGACAGAATCTGTTGAGATGGACAAACTGACTTCTCTGATTAGACAAAGGACAGTATCTACACTTACTGGTGACTGGAAACCCCTTATGGACTTTTGCGTAAAAATGAAAAAAATGAACTTGTGACTTATGGTTTTGATGATTAGATAGGATAGATTATAGAAAGAAGAAAATCATGATGTATCTTTAGAGATAGAGAGAGGTTAAAATATAATTGTACTTATAACTGCTGTGAAGAATATTGGAAGCTACTTCTTTATATATATCCTTCTTTATATCTTTCCCCCTTTTTTTCTATTTTCTTTCATTTTTTTCTTATTGCACTTTTAGCTTTTTGTTATTTCTTTTTTTTCTCTGTTCTAATTTAGTTTGTATTATTATTGCTTTTAAATACACACACACACACACACACACACAAACTATAAATGTTTTCTGTCTCAAATATATCCTAAATGTATTTGAACAGATTTAAAAAATATGATTTTTAAGCAGATGAAAAAGTAAAATAATTTCCCATCCATTCCAAGAATGCACAATAGGATTTGAAATTAAACATAGATTTATGAGTAATAATGTTGTATATTAGTGCATCCACCGTGTCTCTAATATATGAGAACTATAGCTCTGTATCAATAACGTGGGTGAAGTTCATGACCCATATTTGAAAAAGTGTTAAGGTGAATACCAGTCCACACTAGAAGGTCATTTTGCCCTTATTAAAAACATGACCCTTCTTATAAAATACCTTTATTCAAATCTGCATTAAATAGTGTGATATTTTCAATCATCTATTAATAAAAACAACATCTACTAATAACATAATATATCCTTTACAATTAAAGCCTTTTTTCATGTTGGTAAATAGCCACAATATTTATTTATAATTTAGACATCCTTTACATGAAATCTTTTATTACTACTAACACTCATTGTTTATGTCTCTAAGAGATAGAGTATCCATTGTTTTCTTTAACTGACTGTAGTTCCAATGTAGCTGCTCCACCTCAGCCTTATGTTCCAAACGTATTTCATTTAGTTGTTGTAAGAGATGCTCATTGGTAGAAATCAATGTTCTGCAAGAAACCATAGTTTCCTTTAACTGACTTAGATTCTATTAGAAATAACCTCATGACATGAAGCCTACTGTGAAGAACAACCCTGTACATTAAAGCTTTGCAATATAATTATTGTAGATCATAGAATCATAGGAATATAAGGGTCATTGGAGATGTTCTAGTCTAACTCCTTGTCCAGGGCAGAAATCCTCAGATTATCCCAGACAAATTGCTGTCCAATCTTTCTTTCAAAACCTCCAGTGATGGAGCACCCACTACTCCAGGATCCAGACTGTTCCACATTTAATAGTTCTCAGTCAGGAAATTCCTTCTTAGTTCAAATTTGGATTTCTCTAAAATTTGCACCCACTGGTTCTTGTCCTGTCTTTTGTCATTAAGGAGAACAAATCCACATCCTTTCCCTTGTCACAGTACTTCAAGTATTGGAAGACTGCTATCATGTTTCCCCTTAGGCTTCTCTTCTTAGACAAAACATTTCTAATTCTTTTAATCATTCTCCATAGGATTTAGCCTCTAAGCTACTCACCACCTTTGTTGTTCTTCTCCACACTCTTTTTAGTTCCTCAGCATCCTTCTTACATTGTGGTAACCAAAACTAGTATTTCAGTATGCAGTCAGACTAGTACAGTGTAAAATAGAATTATCCTTCCTGTGATCTTGACATTATACCTCTGTTGATGGAGCCCAAGATTTCATTGGCTCTTTTGGCAGCTGCATCACAGAGTGTGGCTCATGCTTTACCCGTGGTATATCAGGATGCTCAGATCCTGCTGAGTCAGGTATTATTTATACTGTACCTGTGCATCTGGGTTTTCCTACCTAAGTATAGAACCTTACATCTTACTCCACTGAACAGCATTTTATTCAATAGACCCCAATACTTTTGAACATTGAGTCTATCTTCTGTGATGTTAGGATCCTCCCAGTTTTGTGTTATCTACAAATTTGCTGAGCATCCCTTCTATCACCTCATCTAAGTCATTTATTAAAGCGTTGAAGACCACTTGGCCCAAGACAGAATTCTGAGATATCCCACTTCATACTTCTGTGTAGACATAGATCCATTAAGGACCATGCATTAAGTATGGCTGTTCAGGCAACTGCAATACATCTGGTAGTGGGCCCATCCATCCCAAATTGTTCCATTTTATCAGATGGAACATGAGCTAACAGTGTGATGCAACTGCTAAAAGGCAAATGCTATTTTGAGATGAATTAACAGAAGCATAGAGTCCAAATCATTGGAAATAATTGTCCCACTCTACTCTGCCTTGGTCAGGCCCCAGTTTGAATGCTAGGTCCAATTCAGAACACTGCAATCTTAAAAGAGCAGACTGGGGTAAATTCAGAGGAGGATTATGATGATGAGGGGGCAAAATTAAATCCTATGTGAAATGGTTAATGGGACAGTGTAAACTTGCAGAAAAGAAACTGAGGTGACAGCAGTATGAGTTGTCACATAAATGAGAGAGTGGACTTGTTCTCTGTTACTCTGGAAGATATGACCAGCACTAATTTGTTGAAAGTAAAGGGAAGTAGATTCAGATTTGGTATTTGGAAAAATTTCCTGATAGTAAGACCCATCATCCAGTGGAATAGGTTGCCTTATGTAGTATGTCCCTCTTCCTGGAAGTTTTCAAACAAAGGCTGGATGGCTGTCAATCCAAAATGCTTTAGCAAAAGCTGCAATGGACAGGGGTTTGGACTAGATGACCTCTGAGGTCCCTTCTAACTCTATGATTTTATGAAGATATTGATTTAAAAAACACTTTCCTCATTACCTCTAAATTACACACATTACCCCCAATAAATTACAACTATGGAGGTTCTAAATCCACATCCAGAATTTCATCTACATCCACCTACCCATTTACCTACCTATATAATTTAATGAGATAAAAAAAAAAAGCTCAGTGGGAACAATTCATCTGTGAAAACATTGACCAACCAGGAGGAACATGGCTGTAGAATACAGAGGTTCTAGAATACAGTCCAAAGGACCCTGTTCTCTTCCTCCAGACTAATTGGCTTGAACTCATCCCAGACAACCAGGCAAGATTATCTCTTAGTCACTTCAACAGGACTTGCACAGCTGGAGTTCAACTCAGAGTGAATATGAGTGACTATCTGCCAGATGTTGATAAGAGACCTCACAATGACTCTACAGGTGCTCTCCAAGGCCCTCCATACTCAGGAGAATCTGGGTTGCCCCTAACAGGGTTGTTGGCCAACATTCAGTAGATCCAGTAAGAGTGGAGAAATACTTATTTTAAACATTGTAAGCTACCCAGAGTCTTTTTGGAGTCAGGCAGCCTCAAAATCCATTAAATTAAATTAAATTAAATTAAATTAAATTAAATTAAATTAAATTAAATTAAATTAAATTAAATTAATTAAAGTATATTGCCACTCTTATTACCATGAAGCAATCCTTAAGAAAGGTTCTTACTTGTGCTCAGAGACACTTTTCATCTTTTGCCAGCAGTGCTCTAGGCATCTCTTCTGTCACTTTATCCTCTGGGAACTCTCTGAAAACCAGGGGGCCTGCCAGAATCCATGAACAGAGAGTCCACACAGGTGCAATCCATCCAAAGCCTCAGTCACCCTCTCATCCCAAGCAGCTACCAAAGCCTCAGCTGATCTGTGCATCAAAACCTCAGGAACAACCCCAAGTCCCCTCTGAAACTCAACCAAGTCAATCAGGTACCTGGAGCAGGCCAACTGA